>NW_024609883.1:65220562-65665567 GCF_016920785.2 Ixodes scapularis | reverse complement strand
TGGGTGTTGCAATGAAAATCTTCGGGAAAGCAAGAACTGCCAAATTAACTGATTCTTTCATAGAGACATATCGAGCTTGGTTAATTCGCGAGTGAATTGAGCAACGGGAACGACAGTGTACTTGCTCTCCTATTTTAAAAATGCGAGCACGTTGGCGGGGCGGTGTCCTTTTAATTATCATTATCACATCAAGTCAGGGCCCAGAGTAGTCATATAAACAAATGAAATCTAAAAACGTCCCTCGGAAAACTGAGTTTACCTAGATTGTAGCCTAGATTGTAGAGAGGGTCCAACTCAAACTGTGGGGAGCGTTTGCCGTTTGAAAGCGGACGCTTCTATCGGAGATTGGTCGCAAGTGTATCTTGTTAGCTCCATAACCTAAAGGTGTACCTTCTGTTTGCAAGTAGAAAAATGCTCATGCACTCTTTGGTGTAGTGTCCTTAGGTATGGTGTAACTCTATTTTTTAACTGCTTTCGACAATGGCACGCCAGAATTGATAGCATTCTGAGGGGGATGTTGAAAAGTGTTACTTCAACACCTCAGGTGATAACTTATTTAGTTTACTCAAATTGTCTTGTTTCTATTCGTTATTTATTCAGGCGGTTGATTTTTGTCACTTTCGATGCAGTGATTTTAAAACTGAGAGTTTGGCCCCACGTATATTTAGAACACCACTCGGCTTTGAAATTCCTCGTATCTATACTCATTATGGGGAAAGCATTAGGTAATTTTACGTGCCGAAGATTTTTAATGAGCTACCAGATAACTTATTCTAACCATGGGTTCAAAAAGAGTCTGAAAAAATTTATTACATGATATCACCAAGTGATAAATCTACAGTTAATATTTAGTGAGTTATGTTGCTACCTGCTATTTCTGCAAGGAATGGGCTGTACCGCAAGGTCATGCAACATAAGCCTCCCTTGGCTCACGCAGACCTGTATTTGTATTTGTTTATTGCTATGAATAAAAATGTATAATTATTATATTATTAATAGTATTATTACTAGTATTATTAAGTGCGCATGCACTGCGTTATCGCGTGACTATACCCCGTCTCACTAAAACTGTGCAGTACAGCCAAAGCTACAGGAGAGAGTGTACCCCTGACCTGTTCAAGAGGAGGGAAAGGGGAAAGGAGGGAATCCCGTTCCCCCGTTCCCTCCTCGTAAACAGGTTAGCACATGCTCTCTCCCCTGTAACTTTGGCTGTACTGCACGGTTTTAGTGAAATGGAGTATAGACACTTTTCACAAGGGCGCCCCAGTATCGACGAAAACGTTGTTTTGCCGTCGCTACGCCAATATAATATATTTAGGATATAAGTGGTAGCCGTCACACATTCTCGTTTTGCCGCCCCTCTATTTATTTATTTTTATTACTATTTACAGGTTGAAGCGTTTTATTATTTTTTCGTCGCCCATACACTAATATGCGGATGGCTCCGGTCAGCTGTGCCCGGAAGCAAAGCGAGAGGCGCCTTGGGGTCGCCAACGTGGCCTTCAACGAAGGATTATTGAGTTGACTGACGAAGTTCGTCCCGAGAGCCTTGGAGAGATTCCGCCATCTCCTAGCTTCTGGCGCGTTTGTGGGATTATCCCTTACCGCATGGATTATCCTCTTCCTCCGTCCGGACTTCGATGGCGACACAGCGACGAAGGACGTCTGGCCCCTCGGCGCGGGTGTGGTTAACGCGAATGGCGGTGTTTGAGGGAGAAGGAAAGGCATAGCTGTACGTTGAGACAATGGCCCTATCGCTTTGGCCGGGGCATTGTCCATCGGGATTCCCTGCTAGCGATATGGAGAAATGTGACGTTATAAAAGGAGCGGCAGGCGGCTGCTAGCGTGGGTGCGATTGCGCTATGAGCAAAAAGTTTCCATATGCCGCCAACGAAGTTTTGACGCAAAAAAACCATCCTGTCGGCAAAAAAAAAAAGCCGCTTGTAGTAAAACATTTACGATCTCGCGAAGTACTGGCAAGCAAAGTAAGGTTACCGTCATAATCTAAACCCTGAAAAAAGGAGAAAAAAAAAATACTGAACAAGACGACTCTCCTTGTATCAAGGTTTAAATTATATTTCCTAAACAGCTCACGTGCACACTTTCGCTCCTTGCCAAGGTTATCGTGTCGCAGACGGCACAAGCCGATGCCCCGGCGGCGGCGTCTCTGTGAGCGTGCACACGGCGGCGCCGCTGACCGATCGCCGTCTGGCCGGGCAAACAGCCCAAATGTGCGCTTGAAGCGTGGAAACGGCGTGATGAAACGAAAGGCCAAGGGTATCCACAGGACGAACGGAGAAAGCAGAGGCAAAGGTGTGCACCAACGTAAACAACGGTAGAAAAGTGCGGTCGCTCGCGGCTATGAAATCCGTCCGCAAACTCAGTAATGCGCGCCCGCATTCCTTTCCTGCTGCTCGTACTTTTTCTAACTTGATGATTACTCTGTCGCGGGGCATGCCGACGAAACGCTGGGCGGGGCACTTAGCAATTGCTACAACCGAGCGCGGCGCAGTTTACCAAAGCTCTTGCCGCGAATCACCATCGACTCAACCACCAGCATGGGTGTTACCGGTGTTCAACGTCGTCATGTGACGTAGGTTCAAGGCATGTATACAAATGACGAAGCAGATTCCACTGGAACAAAATGGCGCCATTCCGTTCAGTCTTCTGCTGTGCGCCGCCATTCGCTTCCTTAAAACTGCACCGTCAAGCAGTCGGCGCTTCAAAGAATGTCGCAGCTTGTAAGAGTTGCTCGTATGTAGGGACTTTGTAATACCGCGATGTCTTCTGCTCTGCGCGAGGTCAAGTAGTGCCAGGAGCACGTTGACAGGTGCTCCTGTCAACGTGCTGTGGAAGCAAAAAACAAAACACGAAAAACCTCAATAAATTTTATAACTGAGCTCTAATAAACGGACGATGACGAGGCTTGTATTGGTGGGGAACACGTATCTAAGCACCACCGCGAAAAAAAAAAAAAAATTTCCAATCGGGCATTGTGGCGTGGGAGCCAGTTTTTCGCGCAGTGCAGCTGTTCCTTTATTTTTATTGTTTTCGCCTGGCAGCAGTTGCTACACTGCGAAGTTTGAAATGCTTGGATGATAGCTGCTCCGGTTTCTATTTCCGTGCTCGCTCGATTGGTTGATCCAGAGCCTTTTATACTGGGTTGATCACCTACACAAGTGGAAATATTTGTACTGTATTTTTTTTTTTTCAGGTTATTGATACACTGAGTGAGAAGTTGTTTGATGGTGGGCGAGAGATGTGAACTAATTGTGCAGTCCAAACAATTGGATATATGTAAAATTCTTTAACCCAGTCCCTGCTGCTTTGCGCCGTAGTGCCTTTTGGCTTGCTCGCTCCAATTTTGAGTCACAATACCCGTGCACAAACTAACAAACCTATGAAAAGAAAAAGAAATTTGTGAAAAGAAAGCAGGAATATCTGATAAGGAAATTCATTTCCCTTCGCAATTTACAAGCATTGCTTTTTCATGCAAAAATAACAACTTTATTACCGTTCGAGAGTTATTTCTGTTCCTCGCTTTCATCTCCGTTAATGCGAGGTCATGTACCCAGTGCGTTGTCTTTGTTTGTCTTGAGCCTTTCAGCTAGCAGACTGCTAGAAGAAAAGCAGTATTGATACGACAACCAATAACCTAGAAATAGACGTCAAACTGTCTATCAATCAGGGATGGTTTTATCTATTCCGATTAAATTTTACAAGACATCACTGCAATCACTGTTCAAATGTATAGACCTTTTCCACAAGGGCGCCGCCATCTTGAATTGTCGTCACTTCCAGTATGGGCGACGACAAAATAGTAAAACGTTTCAACCTGGAACTAGTAAAAAAATAGAGGGGAGCCAAAACGAGAATGTGTGACGGTTATGCTTATATCCTAAATGTCTTCTCTTTGCGTGGTGACGGCAAAGTAACGTTTTCGCCCATACTGGAAGTGACGACAATTCAAGATGGCGGCGCCCTTGTGGAAAAGGTCTATAAACTCAAAAACGCAACAGAGCCCCGTCATCTGCAGTTTAAAAGCGCGCAGAAAAGTGAGCGCGAGTCCATCAAGTGACCTGCGCCATAAGCGCGCCCAGAGAGCGACGACGCGCGACCGAGCGCAGACCCGTCAAAAGCAAGCGAAACACGGCGGCGGGCCGCAAGAGCCGTCACGACAGCACGCCGGCGTCGCTAGTGCGACCGTGCGCCCGTTTCACCGCGTAGCGCAAAGGCGCACAACCGTCACGAGCGCACTGCGCCGCTCGTAGCGCCATCTGTACTCTGACAAAGCAACTCAAAGAGGTGTCCGCGTCCTTGGTGCGCCCGTCTGCCCTGTCTTCCCCACTCCACGCGACAGCGCGCTCGTAGCGCCATCTGTACTCCGACAAAGCAACTGAAATAGGAGCCCGCAGCGCCCGTGCCTGCTTCCCGGCGCGCGCCCCTCCGCGCACTTCGCCATTGGCGCTCCGCAATAGCCCCTCCCCCTCCCCTCTCCCAGGCTCCTCCCCTCTTCTTAGGCCACGCCAGCGGCAGACCAGCGACATCTTTACCCACATTTGTTGTGCGCGGTTGGTTTAGCCAGTGTCAGTGAACGCATAAAGGTGAAGAGTGCACTTTTAGTGCCACTCGATTGGCTATATTGCATCATAGCGTTGTAATCTGCCTGGTTTTCCCCAGGTCCCTATATATCTCTCCCCGAATCATAATAACCCTTTTTGAGGAGTTTCCGAGTTTTCCGCGACTCTCTACAGATCAGTACTTTGCCTTCTCCCCAGGTTTCCTGTTTTTCCAGGTTTGCCAGTTTCCCTTCGAGCTCCTCGGCTTTTTTTTTCTTCTTAGCACCCCTTATTTGTTTTTATTCTCCCCACTTTTTCTGTGTCTTTACACTTTTCCCTAGTTTCTTAATGCTTCAGTTTTCCTAGTTGCTCAATTTTCCCTAGAAGGCCCGCTTCGGATGGGGCAGTTTCTCCCCAGCAACTTGACGTCGCAACAGCACAAGATCGTGCTGTTGTAGTTTGGGGCGTGACATTTCATAGGCATTGTCTTTCCACGTCCACACGGTGTCGAATCTTGATCGGTGTCCAAGCATGCGAAGGCACAGAGATGTATTGTAAAAGCTTGGTCTGCTGGGCAAGTTGGTAGTGGACATTCATATTAAAAATAGCGCAAAAGAGACGGCAACAATTACGGTTCCCACTTACCGGGGCATTGTAGAACTTGTGGTTGTTCCCCCAAGCTGGACGGTGCGAAGGTGGAGGGACGAAACAAAGGAAGGAGGGAACGAGAGTTGCTGGAGGCAGTGAAAATACGTGATTGTGACAAAGACGTTTGCATAAGCGTCGCATCGGTGTATATGCAGCAGAAAGAGTACCATTTCATTAACACTATCTAACTTGACAATATTAACGCGGCGTTTTTTCTATTCTTTTCTCGTTCGGATTGTGCGGCGGGGTGATGTAGCTGTTTTGCTGACTTTTTGGAAAGGGCGGTGGGCGGTATGATTGTGCGGATTTGGCGGTACGCCCTGTCTCTGTTGAACGAGACTAAGCACGTGCATGGCGGTAGCAAAGTTGGAAGCTTTCAATAAAGTTTAGTTGCCAGTTAGCGTTTGTCCTGTGTGCTTCTTCGTCTTTTTGTCCCGTCTCTTTTGCGCTATTTTTAATATGAATGCACAGAGATGCAGCACTTTAGCGTGCCAAGGAAGCTTTGATCATGCCGCGAGACCAGCGAAACATGCTTTCGACAAGTTGTGCCCTTTTCCTGCTGCGCTGTGCTTTCATAAAATTTTCCGTGTGTTCTCAACGGCAAGTCTTAACGCTTGCACAGAGTCTTAAAAAGCTTCTTCAGCGAATGACGACGAACGAGTAGAAAATGTCTTCAACACACTGCCGTTAGCCTCTGCAATCCTAGCGAAAATTTCGCCACATGCAAGATGGCCGTCCGGTGACTTCACTCGTGCTTCAGCGACCAAGCGGGGAAGCGTGATCCAGCAATTGACGCAGAGATCTGTGGCACATCTAAATAGTGAAAAAAGAAAAAAAAATCTGAATGCATCCAAGTTGCTGGAAAAAACTTCCCCGTTTGAAGCGGGCCTTAAGGTGTTCCTAGCTCTCCCCAAAACATGGCAACACCTTTCCCCCATTCCACAAGTTTGTCAAGGTGAGAGATTTTCCAGTTTTTCAGTTTTCCCTAGAAGTATACTCTCTCCCTAATTTTTCCATGTTTCTCAAGCTCCCCAAGTTTGAACAGCTACGGGCGTACCAAGCCCTCCCAAAGCATAGGGCTACTTTTTCCCTCTTTCCCCAGTTCCTCAGGTTTGCACCTAGGAGTATTCAGTGTAAGCTTTGAAAAATGAGCAAGTTCTTTTTAAGCAGACTCTTATGTATACTTTTTTTGGTTTGTGCACCACTAAACGTGGCGCTCCGCAGTGGAGACGAACATCGAGATGGTGATCCGCATCTGCTCCCTGGAGACCATGGACAACTCGTGTGGGGTGTTCCGCTATGAGGAGACCGTGCTGCAGGGCTGCATCCTCACATGCAACAACAACGGATGCAACGTCGCCAGCCCCCTCGTGCCCAGTGTCCCTGCCCCCTGGGTTGCTGGTATCTTCCTATTGGCTGCCCTGGTACCCAGCACCTCTCAAAGTGCACTTCGTACCGGTGTTTTCATTGGATGAGCACCTCACGGTTTGACATAGTGTTTGCAGAAAATGATCAGATATAATGCATAGTTAAAATTCCGTGTTTTCGGAGTTTATTATTCGTGAAATTCGGAGGAAGCTTTTCTGAGTTGATTTTTTGCTGCAGATTCGGGGTTTATCTGAGTTTATTTTTGTTAGATCCTCAGTCCTTTGAAATTTAAAATATATATTAATGCATTTTCAACTTAAAAAAAAAAAAAAATATTTATATTTAGGCACCATGGGACCCGTCGTTCTCAAGCAACCTTGACGAGCCTTTCGTCAGTAGTTTGAGATTTCAAAGGACACTGAAGTGGTATCTCCTCAGGACCACTGACCCTGCAGCTTCTTAGAGTTTATTTGTAAAACACCGTCTTTTTTGCTTTTTATCTTGTCATGATCTCACAATTCCGGGTTTTTCAAATGAATTCGATTTGACAAAAACCTTTACGGACAAGTGTTTTTCAGATTTTTTGGGGGATTTATCCAAAAACACGGAACCCTGCCTACAGTCAGTGACAGGCTAAAAATGCAGCACAAGCTCCACCTCCAGCGTGCCACCTCTGTCTTCCAGTGAGCTTTGGCTGCACGTGTGACAAAGCGCTGTCAATTTCAGAAAGCTTGCGTTGGAGGCAAAGCATCCACTGCATCCTTAGCCTGTCACGTATGTTGTGTGCTTAGCAATCTATTTATTGATTTATTTATTTTGATGTTAAATCAGCTTGGAGTAAATTTCAACGAGGGACTTATAGTTTCAGGTAACTTGGTTGTAAATATAAAAAAAGATCTCTTGTACATATTTTAAAGAGCAGGATTAATTGTTTGGTTGACTAATCACCAATTAAGTTCTTCATTGGGGCGTAACTTAAGAGGCGGCTCTGCAGGAGATTTTTGTATTCAGCTACCGACCTTGTTTGGTTTCGGGCACCTTATAAAGCCATATTATAACCAGTAATTAATTCGACGTGTCCATGTCAACTATTAAATAAAATGATTATTTAGAACTCTTTGTAAGGTCAATGAACAGAATTGAGCACACGGCAGTCTGTAGGTAACACTGGAGGGAGGCATAATCCAATTGTGGGACATGTTTATGGAGAGCTGGAGCTTTGTCCGTGCCATTTGAAGTGGGGACTTTGTGTTGCTGGTGCGGTCACGCCTCGCATTTGTTCGCAGCGTGCAAAAGCTCCGCCTTACGGGGCTCACATTGAATTCTGCCAGAGCTACGACAACAGCGGTACGGTGGTATACTCTGCTTCATCAGAAGTCTGAGGAATGCAAACGCAAATGCACGGCGCATTCTTCGCGCTTGATTGGACCAGTTGCCGGTTTGGCGCGTGGAGAAACGCGAAAAATTGTGTGGTTTACCGCTCTCCGAGAAGCTTTATTGGCTCCTTTGGCCAGTAGCGCTGGTAGTGCTCAGACTTGGGGTGGAAGGGAGTATGGTAATGCTGGCAGTAAGTATGGGATGCAACGTTTTTCCAATGTTACACTTTGTAGAGAGGAAGAGACTCCTTTCATTAGTAGACCTTACCGTTGTGGCCCAAACCTTCTTATGAAAGTTTTAAATGAGGTTTTACACATAACTTCAAGAATATATAAAAAAAAAGATTGGACGATCATTGTTTTAAAACCATACAGGGGATCTGTGAAGGCAACAACTGACCCAATGCATTTATTGTGCCAAATGTGTGATGCCAAGCATTATGCTTTTGCTTCGAAACATTTTAACGCAGTCAAAAGCAAAAAAAAAAAAAAAAAGAAACAATTCTTTGAAACTTTGAGCTAATTCTTCCATTATCTATCGCTTGATGTATCAATGTAGCGTGGCGCTGTAGGACGCTTTTCAGAAGGCAATGACTTTATCGCAATGACTCTGTTGCCTTCTGCTATGACTTGGTCAACCTCAACACAATTTTGAAGAGATATCTGCCAAGAAAAGTCAATTACTACCTTCCATTGTTTCTCAGTGTTCCTGTCGAGTCGGCTAAGCGTTCGTTAAAGATCTATGTTCTCCAAGATTCCAGGCTGTTAGCGAACGGTGCACATGTGCCGTATCATGCAAACTTGTTGCTGCTATTGTGAGGTAATCCAGTTCCTCTCCTCATCATGTGCCAACAGTGTCTCAATAAAGCATTTCAAACCTTGTCTTGAATTTTGAGCAAAGACTAAAATCCTGGAATAACTGGAAACTGGGTTCCAAGGAACACGGATGTTCCCCCAGAGTACCTTTACGGGTTCCCTAAGCTTCCAAATTTCCTCGGCCGTCCCTGCCTCTAACTAAAGTCATTACCCAGTTTAGGAAAAGACAAAAATCCTACCGTAAAATACCAAGGAAGAGCCGCCCCCCCCCCCCCCCCCCCCCCCACCCCCCCGCCCCCTCCAAAAAATTTTACTGAAAACTGGATTTAGTCTAGACACGGGCACTTGTCCGGTCAAATCACCTACTTAATATACAACTTGCGAAATTCCCAAGTTTGGGAAATGTTAATGGTGGGCATTTGAACAAAATGGGCGCTTCCGCAGTATTTTACGATACTTTCTTTGTTTTAATTTTTGTTTTGTTTATTTTGCTGAAACTTAGTATCTGATGTGCTTCTCAGTGGTGATCACAAATATGTGATTTGTTTTCACATAGCTGTACTAGATTCTGACTTATCAATAAATTTGTCATTTTAATTACTAACTCCTTAGGCTGGTGTAAAATTCTCCAGAATGTATCGGAACTTTTTATAGATCTGCACTCAGCAAGACATGCTTTGTGCATTCTTGTTGCTTTTCATGTTATACAAAAATTTTAATTAATTAGTCTATAGCTTCCCATATTGTGTAACTTGGTTACAAATGTTTTTACCATCATAATATAGACCAGTGGTCTCAATCTCATTTGGGTGTGAGGGCCAGATAGCCCACACCGGGAAGTCACATATTTAGATTTGATTTGTTTATATGACTACTTTCGACTGTGACCCAATGTGACAAAGGAATTAAAATGACACCCCCCACCAACATTCTGCCATCTTTAATAGAACAAGAAAGCAAGTACACTGCCATTCCTGATTCTCAATTCACTCAGGAATCAATCAAGCCCAACATTACACTAAAAAACAATTTTGGCAGTTATTGCTTACCTGGAGATTTTTATTACAACACTCTGAACACACACTAGTCTTTTCATGGTGAAATTTTTTTTAAGGCAACAATCCCAAGGTCGAAGCTTTATCTTTGGCAGTTGCTCCTGCTGATCGAAAGTTTGCACTGCTCGAGATTTATCCTTCAACGAATAGTTCGCGCTTTTAGCCCAGAAGCGGAATAATTGTACATTACAAAAAGCTGGGAGGCAACAAATAAAGCGAAACGAAGGGCAAATGAGCACGGATAAGTCTAAACTATTAGAATACGTTAAAAGAGCAGAGCTACCTTTCGATCGAAATGTAATTGACGAGAAGAGATCACTGTGGCGCGTGCCAATTCTAGTGCTCGAGGCATGGGAACCGGGACTTGTAGTTGCGGTTGCCGGTGGGCCACGTCCCAGCGAGTCATGGGCCGCATGCGGCCCACGGGCCACGTGTTTGAGACCCCTGATATAGACCTTTTCATCTCGGTAGTTACCTGACTGGCGGATAGAGGGCGCTGATGCGCTCGCTGCGATAAGGTGGCTACAATTTGGTTGGTTTCGGTTCCAGTGTGCACGTGGTTTTGTTGGTGTTTTATGTATTTTTCGCTTAATTTTGCGATACGAATGTCTTCTGCGGTACACAAACGACGATAAGTTGGTACAAGGTGACCATTAAACTACAAAGGGGTTTTGACCCTAAATACCTAATGTTTTTACAAATACGTTCATTTTCACCCTTATGCCCCAACCAGGCTTTCTAAGGGTGAAAATAAATGAAAATGTTCATGTTTGTCATTTAGCCAGGTTCAGCAACTAAACAACTGAACTGACGCAAGAATATGATTAACAGTGTCTACAGCCATACCCGTCGACGATAGTTTTTAAAGGAAAAAACCTATGAAGATCGAAGCTAATGCATAGATTCATGGTGAAAAAGTAAGTCGACAACCTAGTGTGCTGAATCACGGAGAGCAGACAAACTTGCAAGTTTAGTGCGTGCGGTTTGATGTTTGAAGACACTAGCTTTTCTTAGCATTGCCGAACGGCAAACCCCTCTGAAATGGCGCATAGTACATAAAAAAGAAGCAACATTGTCTCCACCTGTTTTCTTTACAAAAATTAAGTACTTGAGAGCAGTTTCCATCGTTCATCCTAGGCTGAGCAGGAAACGTTTTCAACTATCAGCCTTACTAAAGTATTGAATTCATTAACAAAGTTTAAAAAGGTTAGCCTTACAATATAAACTTTTCGTTATACGGAAATTTTCTTACGACGTATTCAGGATATGAAATAAGTGAGAGACCCGCCAAGGGAAGTCTGATATCTGTCTTACGTAAAATTTGCTAAATAAAATTAAAGGGTGTTAGAGAAGTAACCTTTGGAAAGTTTAGCCAAGTCGAATTCCAGGTACCACCTTGTGGATTTCTGCAGGAAGACCTTTATTCGTTTGAACCGATGTGCCTTTTATTTTCGGCAGCGTTGCTAACCAATGAAATTAAAACAACATTGACAACGCTGCACTTGGGTGATTTCTATGCAGACGACTTCTTTTCGACGTCACATATTGCTTTTCCTCAGGCACTCACAGACTGTCTGTGGCACGTTTGTCACCCCGCAGTCTGCTTGAAAAATTAATTGAATTAGATATCTTCAGACTATATCATTTTAGATATCTTAAAAGTGTCATTAATGCACTTGAGTGATGCAGACATGGAACCGAGCAGTGTATATTTTATTTAAATTCAATAAATCAACCGATTAAGCGAATGTTTGTACAGCAAAAACAATTCTCCATATAATCAAAAGCGACTGTTTATTTGTTATTAGGTCAGAGCATGATGCTCTGGAAAAATACATTATGGGTCCGGACATTTCGTCGAACGCCGTTTCATCGAACGCCGTTTCATCGAACACCGTTTCATCTAACGCCGTTTCATCAAACACCGTTTCATCGAAGCCGTTTCATCGAACGCCTTTTCATCGAACGCCGTTACAGCCTGCAATATTTTTTCAATTTATTTTGATTTTTATACACAACGTCATCTAATTCTCCCTTTTTTTAAATCACGGTATGCAGTGACGAGATAAGTTCCATTGTGAACATGTCCTGCTTCGAGAAGAAAGCCTCCATGAAACAATGACCCCTCTCCATGTCACATGAAACAATTAAAAATGAGACAAAAAGAAAACAAAAAAAAAAAAAAACAGAAAGCACGATGTGCTTTCTGGGAAGCGGCTAGTGTTTTATTGTCTGACAGCGTGTACCTGTAACCTTGGGTTATGTAAGGATCCGAAAGAATTCTGTCTTCTTAGATGACAGAGTACACCCAGGGCTTTACTATTGTCTGGTGCGGGTTGGCCTTCCCAAGAATGCGTCCTGAAGATGATTCATAGGCAAAAGGGTCGGTAATAAAGTTGACAGTGAAGGGGAGGTGGTTCCAGTCCAGGTGTAGCCCGAAACCATGTTGGCTGACACTTTATGCAGCTTTTGTCTCCTGTAGAGTTTGAAAAAAAAAGCAGAAACGTTCAATCTGAGCATAAAGCTGATAATCAGAGTATCAATATATCTTATTTTGTGTGCTCTCCTGACAGAGCATCGTTTTATTATAAGCGTGCTGCCCTGGCAGTTAAATGCTTTTCGTGAATACCTTCAACAAAGCGTAAGTGTGCAAACGAGTTGGTGTGAATTGCACATTACCGAAACCCCCGGACAGCCGGTAAAAAAAAAAAAAAAAACGACACAGACATTTAAAAGTGTTTTAACTGTCGGTCCTTTACCTCCAGTGTCATGCTTTCTGACATGTATATGAGTAAAACTTTTCAGTAAGTCGCATACCCATTTGTTTTTTTACCAATGGTTTTTATTTCTAGTAATTTGGCTTCACCCTAAAAACAGTTTCACAAGTGACTACCTTAGTCTTAACAAATGTAAGGTAAAACATCTATAAAGCACTGTTATGCCCCAAAACTCAATACAGAGAAATTCAATGAAACGGCCCTTAGCGATTCGATGAAACGGCGTTCGATGAAATGGCGTTCGATGAAATGTCCATTCATTCGATGAAACGGCGTTCGATGAAACGGCGTTCGATGAAATGTCCGCTACCCACCTATTTACTCGCAAAATGAACACACTTTTTTTCCCGAAAAATCGATGCAAAGTTGGGGGGCGCAGGGGTGTGTTCATTACGCGAAGTAAAATTTTTGGGTCCGTATTTACTCGCATAATGAAGGGACCTTTTATCCTGAAAAATCCACCTAACTTCTTATCTCTTTGCGCGCCGCGCCGCGACCTGGTAACCCTGGTAACAAAACTGGACTGTGCAAAAAAAAAAAAAAAAATTTTTTTTTTTAGTGCGTGGGTTTTTTTTTTTTTTTTTTTTTTTGCGGCCTTTCACAATTTGTTTTGTTTGCTTGGGCGTTAATCAGGCGAGAGCTTCTCCGCTCATCTTTCTTAGGGAGTTTTCGTAGACCGCGCTGCCCCCTCCGCTAAGCGTTCCGCAACGAAGAAGTCGCTACTGCGCCTGCGCGCCGATAGCCTTGACTGTGGAGTTCCCGCTATCGTAGCGGGTTGCGGAGGGCCTTGCGGGACGGCGAAAACGATCTACGAAAACTCCCTCTTATCTCCTCGCGCGACGCGAAACCCGGTAACTAAACTGCGCTGTAAAAAAAAAAAGAAAAAAAAAAAAAAACTGTTTTTTTTTTTTTTTTGCCGCCTTTCGCAAGCCGTTTCGTTTGCATGGCGAAGGCTTCTCCGCTTCTTTCCTACCTCCTTGCGCGCGGCGCGCGACCCCGACCAAACTGCGCTGTGCAAAAAAAAAAAAAAAAAAAATCTTTTCTTTGTTTTTTTTTCTCTTAGTTTGTGGGGTTTTTTTTTCCGCCTTTCGCAAGCGTTTAGTTTGCTTAGGCGTTGCTTAGAGGAGGGCTTCTCCCCTTATCTTCCTTATCCCTTGCGCGCGGCCCGCGACCCCAAAATCCAAACTGCGCTGTGCAAAAAAAAAAAAAAAAAAAGCTCCTCCCCATGGTTTTTTTTCTTGCTTCCGTTGGATCTTTTTTTATTTTTTTAACGCCTTTTGCAAGGCGTTTTGACCTCGCTGCACCAGGATAGAAAAGTGCGTTCATTTCGCGCGCGTGGGGGGAGGGGTCGAAATTTTGACGCCCGAGTTGGGGGTGCGCTTAATACGGGAGTGAAAAAAAAAAAAAAAGTCGAAACTTTGACAACCGATCTTGGGGGGTGCGTCCATTACGCGAGTGCGTTCATTGTGCGAGTAAATACGGTAAAAGTGACTTTGAAGTTTTATAAGTTGACTATATTTGTCGCGTATTTAAGATCCTAAATGCGCAGTAATAAATATGCCTCGCGTTTTTTTATTGTTAAGGTTCTGCCACTATCCCTGAACAAGGGATACTTGCAGACCAAAAAACGTGGTACTTCAAAACTTTGACTTTGTTTGGCTACATCCATGTAGGGCAGTTCCATGAAACACCTTTTCACTTCTGACAAGCCATGTCCCGCTACATTGACTGAAAGCATCACCTGCTTTCTCCATTAGTTTGCATGCACACACTCGGTTATTTGCGTAGTTTTTGCCTCAATGTTGCTGTTAAAATGAGTGTGGACGGCAACTCCGTGGACGACAGAACTCGGTAAGTGCGACTGGGGACATATTTGAGCAACATAAACCTACGCTTACTCTGCTTTTTTCCCTCTAGGAGTCGCCCTGGCAGAACCCACCAGGGCTGTTTTGGCCACCGACAGGTCGACTCCTCTATGCAAAGCACAAGTTCGTCTGCTTCTTGCACAGGGGTTGCGATGATGTCAGAAGGCCAAGCTCTTATTTGCTAATAGAAAAAAAAAATGGTCAAGGCATCTAGAATTGAGGTCTACCCACTATCCTTCCAATAAAACACAATCGGAACTCAATGTTATTCTGACGTCACTGCAACCCCTGCGCAAAGAAGCAGACGACTTGCTCTCCGCATTGCTGGCTCGTTTTTAAGTACAAATAAAGACCTGTGTGTGTGCCAGCCGACGCTCTTTTATGCTCCAGACTCCTTTGGTTGGCGCGGCCAATGGCGACCCTAAAGAACTTGAGCGAACTGAAAAACAGTGCCTTCGTGTATAGACAATCGCATGCTTGGATACATAAAACATAATTTCTCTTTGACCCCATCTTCTTTAAAATTATTGCTTTATAGAACTTTAACACAAAGTAAACTCGAACATGCATGCTCAGTCTGGGATCCTGTATGTAAATTTTTATTTCAGCTCCTGAAAGGGGTTGTCCGGTCGAAACCGGAAGTACTTAACTTGTTGCGCTCGTTACATTGAGGGAGCCTTCATATAGACAAACGTCATTTTTATTTTGGTATATGATCTCCCGTTAATAATTAAACCTTTCATGAGCCTATGTACGAAACTGCACCCCGAATTTCGCCAGTGTCAATGGCGGACATCTGTAGGTGCTGCGTGACTTCACAAAACGCAAAGGTTTGTCGGATGGTGGGGGTAACAAGCGTTGGTCGACGGGTGTCTTGTATTTTGTTTCGAATTATATAGTCTCCTAGGCAGTACCCTACTGAAATACGGTTCTTTTAATGCAGTTCCCAAGCACGTGCAGAAAAAGTCCCGCCTTTAAGTAGGATATTACTCGCAGACAGCCATAAGCTTCGACCAAACGTATGCTGTTTCGCGCAAACACAACTGCGACGGACGCCGATCGAACTAGGGGCGCTGGCAAAGCAAAGGATGCAGATTTCGCCTCTGAAGTGGCACAGCTAGGTACACGAAGCGGCATCTGGGCACATATTTCGGCGGATCCACTGGATCGGTGACGAGGCTGCGGGTCGTTCCCTCAGAGGCGACGTCCGCGGGCCGAAGGCAAACGGCAAACCGTTCAAATGCATGTCGTCACTTGACTTGGACGAGCTTGGTGAATCGTAGTCACGCTCCATTTTCACACGCGGGTCAAACAGATATCGGGCTGCACGCGTGCTAAATACAAGTTCTGGTATCATTTCGAAATAGCCTAGCTGTTGGTTTCGGTTTCGCTGCATAATCAAGGTCTGTTCGATTCGGCCAGGAAGTTCTGGTAGCGGCAAAAACCCCTCAAAGAGAATCTTTGCATTTCGACGATAGGTTGGCGGCATCAGGATGATTTTACGTCGGGAGTCGTTGGCGGCAGCGCGCGGTCGGTATACCGGTCACCTCGAAAAGGGCGTCTTGGCCAAGACAATTAACGACCGTAACTTCGGCGTCAAGTCGAAGAGAGAATCAGCAAAAATTTTGATTCTCGGCGTTTTTCCCAGGCCCGTTAGTGGGCGTCCACAGATACCAGCGGACAAAGCATGCAGTATTATGATCAGCTACGGGGACATGCGAGTGTCAATGCACTAAATCCCAGACCTCTGCAATGTATCGGAGTCGTCAATATGCATCCAAAAGCAACTTAAGGCGGGGACTATCAAGAGGGCAATACCTTTCCTGTGTCTGTAAGTAAGAATATCAACACTGTGGATCTCCGCATAGCATCAAAAAGAAACAATTTACGTGAGCCAATATTTCAACACTCACCACAGGGAGCCAAACCTACACGAGCAGGGGTGCTATGTTGCACTTTTTGGACTCCCAGGAGACTAGGAAGAGGGAAGTGACGTCAACGACACAGCAAACGCAGATTGGATGTTGACAGAAGAAAACAAAATCAACACCCAATCTGCGTTTGCTGTGTCGTTGACGTCACTTCCCTCTTCCAAGTCTCCCTCCAACATAGCCCAAAACGCTTTCAGAATATCATAATCAAGCAAATTCCTACCCCCGGTTATGATCTCAATTCCGCATCCACCGCGGTTATGTTATTATCATAAATGAGAGGAAATGCAACCTCCGTATCGGCGTTATTGTTAAACATGGCAGACATTTCAGCAAGAGCTGCGAAAAATGGCACCGCGAGCAGAGGCGGACGAGGAGTGTAGTCTGCTATCGCCGTCTTTTCTTGTCGTCTGCTTCTGCACGGACGCTGAACTGAGTACGGAGCCGAACACCGGTGCAAGATTTTGAGGAACTGCGTCTGAACTCATTCAGAACTGGGATGAATAGAACGCGCCAGTGCAGCGGTCGTGCAACTTCCGGTTCAATCGAATGCACCAGTTCCTGCAATGCTGAACTAGTTCAGCCAGTTCAGGCGAATCGAACAGACCTACCGTATTTACTTGAATCTAGGCCAATAGTTTTTCCAAAAAAATTAAATCCGAAACTCGGGGGTCGGCCTAGATACGAGGATCCGGCTCCGCCATGACCGCGGGACGCCATCTTGTCTACATCGCTTCGGGAAGATACGCTGTGTACCACGGAACGCACGGAACGTTCGTCTCTACTCGACGCTATGGCATCGACCAGTCGACGCCACTACTCCGCGGCTTTTAAGAGGAAAGTTGTCTTGGCTGCTGAACACTCGTCCAACCTGCAAGCCCAGCGCGACTTCGGCATGGACGAAAAAAATGTGCGTCGCTGGAGAAAGCAGTGTGGTCAGCTCTTTGCATGTGCGGCAACAAGAATGGCGTTCTCAGGACCGCGGAAGGGAAGGCACCACGAGCTGGATCGCGGCCGCATGGGACGACATCCCGGCGGAACTGATAGTAAAGTCGTTCCGAAAGTGTTGCATCTCGAATGCCCTGGACGATACGGATGACCACGCGTTGTGGGAAGTGGACAGTGACAAAGATACGAGTGAGGACGACGAATGATCAGGAAAAATGCGGACATTAACCGTGAGCATGCCGTCGGATTAGTGACCGAAATAGTGCTGTACATTGCAGATAAATTCCGTTGTGTTTAATTTATGGTGTTTTTCCTATACTTTTTAATCAGTCTAGAATCGAGAATTTTTTTTTTTTTTTTCGGCCCTGTTGTTTTTGCGGGGTCGGCCTAGAATCGATGCCGGCTTAGAATCGAGTAAATACGGTAAATTGACTGGCCCGATTTGGGCGAGGAGTGGGTGGACGTAGTTCATTATCGTTGGCACAGCATCACACCTCAGCTTACAACGCTTCTGTCCACTTAGAGCTCAGCTCGTAGCTCTCTTCTGTGAAATGATTGCTGCATAAGCGAGATCTCGATCTTGACGGGAACCCAGTCCCTACGCACGACGACGATCCACTTTGCTCGTCATTGCACGTCTCGCGGAAAAGTGTGGAACGTCATGTCTTGGCTCGCATGTGCTGCCCTGTGGTTGTGGCACCCAACCGCACAACAAAAATCTCACCCAACCACGAAACAAGTCAAGCACAACAACAAAAACGAAGCACGCTGAGGCGTTCACTCACAGGCAATCGACGAGACAAAAATGCTCGCTTTGTGTTTTGTGACGTCAGAGCTCCAATGTTGCCAACGAAAACCGCGTTTACGCTAGAATCCGATTGGAGCAGTATAAATTTAATTACTCACGCAGAGGGCCATATAAAATTCAGACATTGCACATACGATGCGTCTCGAGGCAATAACAATAATATTCAATTGTTTTCTCGAATACAAAATTTGACCGGACAATCCCTAGTCGTTCAAGGCCAGTCAGCATGTTTCATTCTCTCGTACTATCACGTCGTATGTCAAGTGTTGCATCGGTGAAATGTTGCCCCTCCATTCCATCCAACGTATAATATCTTGTCTACATCTATTTCATAAAATCAACTTTTATTCGAGTCTAACAGCTCAACTAATTAATGATCCCATCTACATTTCTTCGCGCCTCGATTGTAACTGCAAAGTTGGCGTACCCACTAATTACGCTACCTACTTTTATGGTTCTTTCATCCCCAAAACCTCTTGTGATTGAATTGTCTTCTCTCTTCTATAGCAACAATCAGTGATTTTAGTAGTTTTAGGGCTGCACTAGATAATTAATATTCTTGTTTCGAGCCTGTGTAGCAACTTTTAATTCTGTTCGTATTCCCAAATCCCTGCCCTTTCTGTAATGCTTAGGACACAAGGGTATAAAAAAAAATGACAGCATCTCCACGTGGTGAATGATGTTGATTGGGGTGAAGCTCTAGTGGTGCTGATGGTGCTGATTTTTTTTATTGCTCATAGGTAGTGCTGAGTTCCGGGTTGCGTTTCGACTTCATTATTACTGCTTTATGGTCGGTGAAATGAACAGCCAGTGGTTCTTCTAGCGGATCAGCTTGGATCCGCTAGAAGCTGTGGGAATGCATCTCCACCGCTTAAGTCAACGGTCCATGTCAGAAAGAGAATCTGTGGTATGGAACGTGGTTATATACGCATTTGAGCATTTGACTGCACTGCCCTCTCGTCTATAAATGTTGAGCCAATGCATGCAAAGCTTAATGCGATTATATACGCATTTGACTGCAGCGCCCTCTCCTGTATAGACGTTGAGTGGATACATGCAACATTTCATCCATGACAGAAACCCCAGCTCTTGGGTTACTACCACATCTCAAAGCCCCCTACTCGTCCCGCAGTCGTGAATGAGCGGTTAAGGCGATGAACTAGAAATCCATTGGGGTCTCCCCACACAGGTTCGAATCCTGTCGACTGCGCAAACATTTTTTCTTTTTACGTGAGCACGGACGCCGGTAGGGTGACCACCTTCTTGCAGGCGAAATGCGGGACACCCTGACTGGAGAGGGAGGGGGCGGGGGGTAAGGGGTAAGAGGAGGACGGTATTTTTACGACTCAAGAGTTAAGTATTAAAAAAATTAACCATCCCGCACACCCTGATATCCTGTGCAGTCCGAAAGCATATTATACACCTGAAAATTGTGTGGTGGCAATTAAGCTAAAATAATTTTCAATCACAGTAATATATTTTTGTGTAATTGTATTGGTAAATATTTTATTATGAGTGCCTAAGTTGAAAACAAATATATCGACTGCAGCAGACCCCAAGGCATGAAAGGGAAATAAGAAACAGTAAATCTTTTTTGACTTGTTTTCTGTCGTAATAACCATATATATACTAATATATACTCTTATACTAACATGCTCTTGCACAAAATTAGAACCTTATGTTGTTGTTTTTATGACCAATGTGAGTTGCAGGTTTTTCGCCTTGTGTGGCCGTTTTCACTTAGAAAAGCATTCCACAACAACCCTTTCGCATGACACATTATGATTTGCAAATAATTACAATAGTTTATTTTTCAACTTTTGGAGAGCAATTTTCGCTCGCAACAATTTGCCATCAAGGTTAGAGGCACAACGGCGCGTGCGCATCCTAGTCCTGCAAGAACAACGGAAAATGACATACCACCAAGATTCACACGTTTATCAGCGACCTCTGCGCAACCCCGTGGCCCGTTCTTCGGAAGCGCCATAATTTGCGTGCTCGAATGCTACGAAAATGTGAAACGCGGGACATTTTAAAGATTTTGTTACTTCTTGCGGGACGCGGGACACGAGCCCTCAATGCAGGACAGTCCCGCGAGTCGCGGGACGGGTGGTCACCCTAGACGCCGGACGGACGGACGGACGGACAAGGCTAGACCTTAAGGAGCTTCACCCCTAAAAAAAAAAGAACAAATAAAAGTTCATCAACCTGGCTGGCATCCGGCGAGATTTCAAACCAGAAGTACCCATCGCATGAAACCACCTTATACTATTCACCATGTCCGATTCCACTATGGATAGGTTCCCTCGCGGTAAAAGAGGAACGGCGGCAAGAGCTTGCAGTCGCAAGACATACCCTGACAGCATGACGGGGCCTGCCCAGGACTGCTAGGAGATCTCGTCCAGCTTGGTCCTGCAGAAGGGACAGGACCCCGTCTGGAGCGTCTGCATCTCATAGTCGTCGCTGTGAAACACCTGGTGACAAAAACGGGTGAAGCTTCAAAGGAGGCACACCATAAACACAAAACATTGTCTCTTTCCCCACTATCGTGTCAAAGGCAGTGGTAAATCAGAACGTGATGCAGTGTCAAGCTAGATGCGAATGCGGCGCTGCCATTGCTGGCGCCGCGACAACTCCAGTACCATAACTTTAGAGCGAGACACAACGGAACGGAGGAGATGAAGGACTCGTGCCGCACTGCGGCCTCCTCATGAACAGTGCCACTTGGCGGGAATGCTGAAAGCTTCGAGAGCTGGGACGTTTAGAGCATGCTAGGAGTGGGCTGCATTGCTGGTGTCTATGTTTGATCCCGTGATGTGACCTGCGGGAGTAACTTGCACACTCATATTTTCTGGTTCCGTCACGAGTGAGAACCGGAAGCAGTTCAGTGCCGGCCGCATTACGCGTTCCGCATTAACAACAACAGTGAAACGTCGCGATGCGGGTAACGGTCTATTCGCACGACAAAAATGTCCTCTGAGGGGTCGACTAAAGTCGTTGAGTTCTGAGGTGATGTGCACCGTGTCGCGGATGTAGACTGATCCCCCAGCCTGCGGGGAGCTGTGGAGGATCTGCGACCAGCCTACAGAATATCCGTCGTTCCGTCAAAGCAACTGCTCCCAGGGAAGGATCATGGCCAGCAGCACCAAGCTGTGGGGTACCTTTACTTCCTTTTAAATGCATTGGCATTTATTGCCCTGGCGTGTGCAGCCGTCTTTCGTTTCGACGGTCGTTGTTTGGACCGAACTGGAGAGGTTTTATGAGGCAGTTGTGCAGTTCCCGCCGTGCTCTTTCACTTAATCATTCGCTCCTTACATCCCCTTTCCCTCTTACACAAGGAATCAATCTTCTGGCACGCTTCCAATGACACGCCGCAGAAGTGGAAGAGGAGGGAATCGAGCAGTCGTGGCGGCGGCACGACGTACGCGACAACGTAAAACCGAGGTGCAGTGACGACACCTTTTGCGCGAAACCGATGACACCCAGAAGCAAGATCGACCCTTCGAAGAAAACAGCACGCGGACAATAGGCGGCGATAGAGGGAAGGTGTGGTGGCCGCATCCGAAACCGCCGACGCCCGGGAGGACAGATTGGCTCTCCAAAGGCAACAGTATGCGCACCGTTGCAAACTTGGAATTCCCATCCTTTGCTGAGTCGGAACCGCTGCGCTAAATGCTAACGCATTTCGTCGAGAATCGGTGTAGCAACAGCAACCGATTTGGGTATAATTTCTCTCTCTTTCCCCGCCATTTGTTCGACGAGCCCCCGAGGGTTGCGACCACGTTCACAAAAGGACTCTGCTGACTCAACTTTGTGCCATTGCGTCGTACGAATGCTCGCTCGAATTTGGCGCACCAGCTCCCGCTTCTCGTGGCCTTTCCTCCCAGCAGATCTACGATATGCTCGGTCTTCTCTGGAGAGAAAGAGCCGTGGTGCGAATACATAATGAGGGTTTCACACCGACCTTGGCACAGCCATCACACTGCACCACAACGACGTCTGGCACCACGTTGCGGTAGAAGCGCCATCGCAGGGGTGGAGACCGGGGGCAGACGACCACGTCGCGGGGACTCAGCAACGCCAGCGCGTCGCGGTTCAGGATGACGGGGGATGCGTCCGGCATCACCGAGCCGTCTTCGCTTTCCTGAAATGCACAGAGGGACCTTGAGGGACAAAGCGACACTGCACGAGGATTGGTGGCCGAGCGTGTTAGCGTGCACCGGCTTGGAGCAAAAGCTTACGCTTCAGACCCCAGAGATCCTGGGCTCAATCCCCACCCTTGCCCGTTTTGATCTGGACGAGCATCGTGGCACCGTTTCCTTGTGTAACACTATGGTGTGACGCAGTCGAAGAACCCGGGCTAGTGGTCGTACTATACTGGCTATATTTCTTGCCTACGGCGTAAACCGGCGTCGCCGCACCTCAAAGGCAGACCGACATTACGCCGTATAAAAGTAAACATTAAATTTGGCTCGGTTTTCGGGACACTGCACACTTAAAAATATATTTTTTTTTTCAACTCCCTGGATCACATGTCTCAGAGGATGTACTCTACTCCAACTTCCCCACTTCCCACGCCCTCCCAAAGGAAAATATAGCTTTGAGGGGCACTAAAGTAGATTTTGAGATTGTCTTTTGATGGCGCAAACTCACCTTAAACGCCCCAAACCTCCGAGATGACTAAAAATTAAAATAATGCGTGGCCATTTTTCCTACTAAATACGCAACCAAACATTATCTATCTCAGATCTTTCTCAGAAAAAGAGGCGAGTTGCAATTTTTTGGGGTTGCATTTTTAAGGAAAAAGGCGAGGGACGATTCTAATTTTGGATTCTCTGGGATTTTTACGGCACATAGGTCAAGTTTTCAAAATAAAAAAGTGACCTCGAAATTAACTATGGCACCCCTTTAAGGCTTGTTCACACATACAGCAGAGTGCAACTCAGCACTGAGCTAGAGCCATATCAGTGCTGTATCAGCGCTAACTGAGCACCTCTTCACCACTCGGGAAGCATGTGCAAGCCCGCCTTTTACGCAATATTTAGGCCGTAAGACAGATTTGCAGTTTGGAGCGATTTCATCCGCTCGCCAGCTCAAAAACAACTTTTATTCCGAGGCCAATGTCAGAGTGACGTCAAAATAGGAGTAACTTTGTCAAGTCTCCCATTGGTTGGAAGGAACGTGAAGGAGAGCTATGCTCAATGGGTACCCCCTCCTCTTCCTCTCCTCTGCACACTGTGGAAAGGCGCGACAAAGAAAAGATAAGAGAGGAAGATTAGCCCAGACACTCCATTTAGGGTTTGCATAATAAATTGTGTCTTGCGGCCTAATTATTGCATTAATTTGTTTCTTTTTCTGATGAGAATGCATTTTGCGACACTTGGCCTATCCAAGTGGCTTCACTCTTTCCTGACCACAGGAAAAGTAGTATTTTCAAAGGATCCCTGCAAATGCTTTTATTTTTCTAACCAATTTGCGTATAAAGCAATATGACACCTCAAAATGATGCCAATCAGTTGTTCTTTCAAAAGAGATGGAGGTTTGTATAATGTGGAAAAAGATATTAAAATTTCATATCTTGAAAATACAACGTCCATGGGGGAGGTATATATACCATAGCGAAACGTCTACAGCTATGTCAAATTAAACGACAAATAAAAAAAAAGATCAGAATAGGTATACAAAATGTGCCCCACACCCATGACTATTACTTCTGAAAGTTAATGTACTCTAACTGGCGTTGCCTATTTGTGGTTTGTCAGAGAGTTAGCGTCTGCAACACATGTGCTTTCCAACGAAGGAATGCTTATATTGGTGAGACACAAATAGTACATCTCACATCCCCAGCACAATGCTCTGTTTGTGTAGCAACTTGGTTTTATCATAGTCTTGATCGCAGTTCCTTTATACTTAACATTTTTGTTCACCTTGTAGGGAACATAAAACGTGCATGATAGTTCAAGACAGCATTGGAAATAATAGTGATGCTGATCGACAACCATCAGTTAAGACATGCCTTTATCATAATTTAAAATGTCTCTGGACCTCTTGAGGCCTAAAAAATATGCCACAATACAGTTGAATTATGTAAGAAATGCCGCCTTTATTATGTAAATAATGCCACCGTTCCCAGGACTATTTTTGACAGCCCATTAGCTGTGATAAAGCTCAAACCTACGTTGAAACCAAAACTATATTTCTTCGGCTTCCACAATATCGTGGAGAGCGCAACAAAAATCGATGGCCTATGGGCATGGCCAGGAACAAGTTAAAAAAAAAAAAGGTTATGCAGAATGTGTGTGTCCCCTAAAAAAACAACACTAAAATAAAAAAAATAAACAAATATTTTAAAAGGTTTAGGTGGGACACATACTATATAAAAAATAATTTAATGAAAAAATAAAATTGTTAGTGCAATATTTATGCCACTAGATGCAATTTAGATGGAGGTAGCCCGGCTCAAGGCCCCGCCCATTAGCAAAAAAAAAGCATAGCTAGCTACACTCCGTTTCTCAGATCTCGTTGGTTGGAGAGATGATTCACTTGTGGAATGTATGATGGAAAATGGTTTCTCCATGCCATGGTAGTCTTTTATTGGGTATATACTTTTATGTTTAAGAAACAAACGATATAGACAAAGTCATTCTTGATATCAAAAATATCAGGAGATCGCTTTTTTCGCTTCGGTTTCAAACGATAACGTTGCTGGTGTTCGCGACAAGTGGTTTATCCAATCGTCGCAAAGATGCACGTATAAGACAAACGCATAAGGATGGACGTAATTCGTTGAGTTGGTCCACCTTTATCAGTTCGAGTTGTTACGCATTCACTGAGATGTACAGAGGAAGATTTCAACTAACGCAGTTTGCAGCAAACAACTGTTGAGAGTACAAACGTTTGGAAGTGCATTGTGGGTGCTTTTTTTCATAGCGGGACTGGCATAAGCTTAGTATTCCACGCAAACTATTTTGCTTGATTTGTTGCGTGTTCTAATAGCTGGCTTGTAGTGCGTGTTCTAATAGCAGATGATGCCGTACTCTGCTGCGCATCTGCTCGCAGGACTAGGGGGTGACAGGCAGAGACTAAACGTGCATACAAGTTCAGTTGAGCAGCCAAGCCAATCCAGTAGTAATGGGCGGACCCACTGCTCTGTGGGGGGCGGGGGGGGGGTGGGGGGGTTGGGGGAACCTAGAGCTGGTCGTGACCTCCACCTAAATTGCGTATTGCGACATAAATATTTCTTTTAAGTACCTTTTTCTTAAGGATAGGTGTCCCACTTAGATATTTGAAGAATATATTTTTTTTTCATTCAAGTGTTTTTTTAAGAGGACAAACCGTCCAGTTGGAGGGAATGTGTAGACGATGAGAAAAAACAATTTTGTGAAAACTAGCGCATGCTAACAAAAACTGATGCGTATTCCATGCTTTTATTGTAATGATTGTAAATGTTTATGATTGTTAAAAGTTTATTCTAAGTACTAGCAGTTAGCCAAAGTGCAAAAATACTTTTGTGGACCTTTTCATTTTTGCATGAATAGTGTTTGGAGCAAAACTCCAGTTCTAGCATTACATAATCTTTGGTTACATGTAAAAACACGAGATTCTAGCACTCAGATTAAAAATAGAGTGGCAGAATGGAGTATTATTATATAGATTTACAGTGTAGACCGCATATAACGTATGTCGCGGGAGTCGCGAAAATCCGCACTATAAGCGGTACCGTGCTATAACGAAAACATAAATTTTTCAAGCCAAAGTGCATGCCATCAGACAACTTACCTTTGCACAAGAATTTATTTTATGTTAGATGAAAAATAAAGCTTAATTTGAGGAAAGTCTTTATTTCACCAGACTAGTACACTTCTCTCTCAAGTGTGTTACACATTTTGAAAGAAATGAGCGACTTTTGCCTGGCGCAGCCTTTTAACGGCGTCGCGGGTTGCGGACGGACGTTGCGAGCGTTCAGGATTGCTAACCCTAATCACTTATCTCCGGCAATGAAAACGCGTGAAAATTCGCATCCTTTATACGGTATGCGCCAGTAATACCTTCAACTTGAGCACAGGCATGAAATACCCCGAATAAAAAATCCGGGCGATGATCGAAAACAAATGTTTAGAAAGCACCACTGTAGTCGAAGTAAACAAACACGACGACATGGGCGTTTCTGCCGTCTGGAGAGTGCCACCACAACATCGCCGCACGAGTAGGTGGATCTTCCCTTCTAGTACGTGCTGGGTTATCATAGCGACACACAACGAAAATTCACAGTCAAGGATAGCGCTTTTACGCGGAACGATGAGCTTCTACCACGCCGTCTACGTCGACGATCAAAACCGATGCCATGTTTGCGGATAGAAGCAGCTGGCCGGCCGGCCCGTGACCAGCATGCAACGCGCGTGAACAGTTCTCCTCGACCTGCGATTGGTTTGTCGTTGCGGTTGTTTCCAACGCGGCGGAGGGACGCACGCACGTGAACTACACGTGCGTGCGTCCCTCCGTCGTTATGGCAACTGAAGCCTCTCTCGTCGCTTCTCCCCGCTTCTTCGAGCAACCTCCGTGCCCCGCGAGTGCCGCTTGCGGCTCGCGCCGTTATCTAGTGTCGCACAGGGAAGCGTGCTCTCTGCGTCGGTCAGTCGGCGTGGTTGCCGGGATGTTCCGAAAACCGCACTATAACCGGTATTTCCCTTCGCGCGCCTGCATTTTAAGTGGTATGTAATTACATGGACTTCTATGGAAGGCGAACCGGTGGTTTAAAAAAGCTGCGTTATACCCGGTCCTGCAGTATAAGCGGTTACGTTGTAAGTGGCCTATACTGTACCTCCATATTTGAGAGCTGGAACGCAAAGGGATCGTCGTCCTTCGAAGAATGATCAATGCGCATGGAGTCATATCCTGCCAAGACGAAAAGAAAAAGGGGAGAATTCATGCTGAACATGCTCAATGCTGTAAAGAAACACTTACTGACCAACAGCAAAGTGCCTAACTAAAACTACAGTGCGACCCATAAAAATAAAGTTAATTCTTTGGCTAGTTGTTCGGATTTTGTGAAGCCTGATTAAGTTTCCCCGCTAGCGCAAAAATTGATGTCACGTGAGCTATACACAAATTCAGCTTCCCCACCAAATTCAACGGGAAATTTACATTAGATGACACCGATTTCATATCAGTGCAGCCACGGGGTGCAGCTCTCGCTAAACGTTTCATGTATCCAACAGAATGGACCTTTTCCAAATACCGAAGGCACCAGGCGGTGGCTGCACAAACTAAAAATCGAGGAAGTGACCTACCTGCACTACCAATCGATAATGGGAGCTACGCTACCAGTTTCTTCGCTCTCTGAGCTGCGTCGCGTCCCCTCTACCTCGGGTCGCGTGCCCAACGCGACTTTAAAAAGAGGAATCCGCGGCGTCCACCCAAACGTCGTGATTTTCTTTCTGTCCACTTTCTTTTTTTGTGTAACACAATTATATATATGCTACAATTACGTGTTCTACTCGTCGATCTACAGCCTCATTTAGAATTTCCTCGATTTTTTGTGCAGACTTCCACCACTTGGCATCGGGCGCTCGCGCGTGCGCACAACGCTTCTCGGAAAAGGTCCATTGCCTTGCAATTTGCCATCCATTTTTTTTCATTGGCAAAGTAAACCATGCATCGCCAAATGCTCATTCGCCGTCCAAACGTAGCCCTAGTGGTCTGAGCCAGGTGCCAAAGTTTCAGAACTACCATATTTACTTGCATAATGAACACACTTTTTTTCCAGAAAAATTTACCCATATTTGGGGGGGGCGTTCATTACGCAGGGTACGATTTTTGCATTTACACACCCTGCCCAAATGTCATTTTAGGTGCCAATATCACATGGCAAGGTACTGTACGTGGCATGTCTCCACTGACGGAGGCGCGCCCATGGCTGGTCGTAGGCGTGCCACAGTCATCATGCTCTATAAATTTCAAACCTTTTTTAGGGTGCTTTCTGCGTGCCTTTTGCCAAAGAAAAAGTGCCTTACAACTCAGCACGGAGAACGATGCGACCGTTTGTAGGCCTCACCACCTTCACGATATCACTGTTCGAAAGTGGATCACAGATGGCGGCGTGTTGACATCAATGCATCCGATGTATGAAGTACGTCCAGGGCTGGGCAATTCCTCGACCCCAGCTTCGCTAGGCATGTGCGACGCTCGGTTTCACGGTTGATCACTTTCGGAACTAAGCAACTGAAGCCATTACAAGAGCGACTTGGCTTGGCTTGGCTTGACTTGGCCTGGCCGCTTGGCGGCAAAAGAAAATTGGCGGGCTTGGTGGCTAGCCGGCTAGCTAAGTTGGACATAGAACAACTAAATAAGCTGCGCTTAGAGTATCGGCACTCCGTTCCCCTACATTGTTGTGGGCGCCGCCATTGTGGCTTGTATGCAGAGCAGACACAACTGCCGATCGTCATAATTCAAATGTGCGACTTCCTCAGTGTTAGATTCGGTGTTAAGAAGGTCATGTAATATTGCTTTGCTCTGTCGCGAACTGTTTAAACATTTGTGGAGGGCAGAAAGGCGTTTCCTCTGATTTCAGATAAAGCTTCAGATAAGTGGCAACCATGATTTTAAGACACAATATGGCCAACCAAGTGTCCTTACTCTGAAGCGTGGCTTATTTAGTAGCACTAGTTGGACGCAGTTCAAGACTTGCGAAGCCGATTGTTAAAAGTGTGTTCATTACGTGAGAAAAAAAAAGTTAAAATATTGATGGCCGTTGTGGAGGGTGCGTTCATTACGCGAGTAAATATGGTAATCATTATCTCATTCAGAAGATATAATAAACGGTTTTCTGAAAATCAAAACGGGAAAATGGAACACACCATTCCCAATAACTGGCAGCATTCACCTCTGTGTATTCAAGGTCTCTGCTGCCTACCATTTTCCCAACAAAAATTAAAAAAAAAAAATTGCTTAATTTTTAATTAGATAACGGTTAGTTTTGAAACTTTGGCGTTTGGTTCGGACTTTTAGGGCTACATTTGGCCAGAGAATGGGTGTTCGGCAATGCACAGTTTATTTTTGCAGTAAAGAAAACCTTGTAAATTTTTTTTTGGAGCAGCCTGTACTAGACATTTTATGATTACATTCCATTTGTTCCACCACAACCCAGCAAAAAAATGTAGACCCCTTCCACTTCACATGAAGACGGAGCACCAGCGAAGCTGCTATCTTTACGACATCTAGGACAATGCCTAGAGGACGACGTCTAGGATGACCTCAAGGACGCGTTCTTGGACGACCTCAAGGACGCTACCTAGAGGACGACGTCTAAGATGATCTCACGGACAACGTCTAGGATGACCTCAAGGACGACTTCTAGGACGACCTCAGGGACGATGCGTAGGACGACCTCCAGGACAACCTCGAGGTCGACGTCTAGGACAATTTTGAGGACAACTTCTAGGACGACTTCTAGGACGACCTCGAGGATGACCTCGAGGACGACTTCTAGGATGGCCTCGAAGACGACCTCAAGGATGACTTCTAGGACGACCCCGAGGCCAACCTCTCAGACGACATCAAGGAAGACTTCTTGAGGTCGCCCTTGAGGTCCTCAAGGACGACTTCAAAAACGACTGGAAATGGTTTCCACTCTGGTGAAAACCAGAGTGGAAAGGCTGGAGAGGTTGCCGTCATCTATGAGCGACGGCAACAACCAGACAACCGGCGAGACGGTTGTCTGGCTGCTGCCATTGCTCATAGATGACAGTAGCTGTCCAGAGTTTTGTGTTGACATTTGTTTGCCTGCGGACACGGTACTGGGGAAACTAGCCCTTAACAGCTCCGCTGTAAAACTGTAGAGTGATCACCTGGCACCTTATGGCAATTTCAAGCATATGCAGTACTGTCTGCCAATTCAGTGTAAAAAAGAAATGCATCAGAGCTAAGATCAGTCATGTCTGACTGGTCTTATGCGTGAGGGGGCACCGTAAGATCTCTTATTATAGCTGGTTTGGCAAGCTGACCAAAGCCTACCCTTTAATTCAGGGCACATTATGGAGTTGCATCGCAGATATTCCACACTGTTACAAAAGAGCTTTGAAACCAAACCAAAACAAGGTGTATCATTTCATTTTCTCCTTCATAATGTGATCCCCCAAACAATAACTGAAAATGGCAGGAACCGGACAAAAATATAAATGGCTCTCAGCTAGATTTAGCGGGCCACTACATACACGGAACAGGCACAAGATCTGCTGGGGAACCTTGCCAATAATAACAACCGCTGTAAAAAAAAACAAAACAACCCAACACCACATTAGTTGGTTTTCCAAAGCCGTCGGTAGTACCGACGTTTTCGGAGGTAGGAAAAAAGGATACTTATCAGAGCTTGAACAAGCTGACAAAGACCGGAAAGCAGAGAATGGGTTGAGCGGAAATTGCTGCATCGCAGAAGTGATGTCGCACGGCTTTAGGTCAGGATGTAGTCGCATCACATGACACCGACTTTTCCGCTAAATGTAGAGGGGAAATCAACATCACGTCTTGAGGTAACATGATGTCGATTGAGGAAAATAACATCATATGACATGGTCAATGACTCCTATTTCCCTGGTAAATTTAGCAGAAAGATTGGTGCAACAGTCCTTCGTGACAATCTTTCGTGATGGTTCTTTGTGACGGCTCTTTATGAAGGTTGTTACATGAAATTCGGCTGATAGAACAGATTCTGCATTAAAAAAGTAACAAAAACGCCGCTGTGGATTGGCACCGGAGCGTACCATTGATGATCTCCCGATGGTGCGAGTCCCTCCCGTCTCTCTGCTGCACCCTCCCCCCTCCTCCGCCCTCGAGCAGTTCGAGGGCCTCCTTGTCCGAAATGCCGTCTGCCAACTGGAACTCCACCAGGGGGAGCACCTCTGTGGTGCAAGCGGGGAGCAGAAAACAGAAAAACACTGTATCACGAAAGGGTGCAAAACAGACAAACACCATATCAGAAAAAGGAGAAAAACAGATATATACACTTTGTCAGAAAGGCAGTGATGCAGATACAGTGCATTAAAAAAGGCAACAAAACCGATAGAAACACCATATCACAAAAACAAGCAAAACAAGTGCAGGAACAACAGTAACAAGAAAGACAAAGAGGCGCCAGAGTACTGCTAGACAAAAATACAATGTGACCTCAGAGATGCGAGAAGTGCGACACAAGACCAGTGCTCAAGACATTCCAACCACCAACCCAAGCAGCACGGAATTTGGCCAATAGCCAAAGGAACATTGCTAGCCATTAGCCAATGATTGGCCAAATATGTGCTGCTTGGGAAGCCACCAGCTGAATTAAAAGGCTAACAGGCACGAACTGAAACAGGACGAAAAAAGACACACGTATGACAAGGAAAAGTGCCAACTTCCTCCTGATTTAATATAATACCAAACATTGTCAAACTGTCGATCACCATTACCAATAAACACCTCTAAGCAACAAGATAAAAAGTTCCTTTCACTAATCACATGCAGCTATCAAGAAACACAACTTCTTTGTTCAGCAGATGAAGGAATGGCATGCTTATGCATTTGCCAGCTGCTTTTTTTATACAAAAAGCTTTGATTATTTTTTTTCCATCTTCTAATTCACTCTCTAAAGAAACCTTGTATGTTTTACATTGGTTCACATGCACATCGTTTGCAGTGCTCCGCAAGATGCCCACCCAAATTACTGTGTGCGGCAAGCTTGTGTTCCCTCTCTTTCGTTAAAACATTGGCCCGTTTTACCGATGTAAACTTTGCCACAACTAAAAGGAATCTCATATACAACCTTAGTCATGCATTTGGTGTATCTTGTTACATGGTCTTTTGAGCACGAAACTTTTGTTTTGACATCACAGAGCATATCTTTGAAAGTTTGCCTGGGGATGAAAACACCACATTAACCCTGTGCCTAGCAGCCTCCTTTTTTAAATTGTGGGACACCTTGGTGCAAATATGAAACCACTTGCGCTGGCATTTCATATGTTTTTTCACGAAATTGGTCGCTGCCCTCTTGTTTAATTTTCTGTAGGAGGCTTTCACACACATTCGACACTGAGCACTTTGGGTAACCGGCACTCTTCAAGCGTATAACATGATGATCAAAGCTGATTAGCAGTCTATGCTGGCAGCTTTTTGTAATCGCTGCGTGAAGGTAGGTGGATGCAATCCCACCTTTAACAAGCTTTGAGTGGGAACTGCTGAAAGAAAGGAGGCCTTTCTTAGTCCGTGGTTTATAGCTCCAGCACAAACGATCCTTAGTAAAATAGAGCTGCAAGTCCAGAAAGTGAATACTGCCATCATTAGACATTTCCCAAGTGAAGTTTAGCCTGTCTGGCAGTGATCTAAACAAATTAACAATTTCTGCCACAGCATGCTCCATACAATTCACTATACATTCCCCCAACATAACCAAAAAATCATCCACATAGCAGAAAATCTCGACCCCATTCATCCCATCAAGAGCCCCCAACATGCACTTGTCCATCGCAGAGAAATTAATGTCACACAAGACGGGTGCCACCAAAGAACCAATAAAAATCCCATTCTTCTGTATGTAGAACTGTGTATTAAAAAATGAGTCACTTACAACCCCCTGTAATACCAAATTAGAGTGCAGCTCTTGAGGAGGAGGAGGAGGAGGGAAGGGTACTGAGGGGACTGTAAACTCCTCCTCTCTCCTCACCTAATCATCCTGCGTGCTACTCCTCCCTCCGAGCGGCATCGTCGTTGGCGCAACCGTGAAGTCACGTGACCTTCGTGACCTCACAGGGGTCACGTGACGTCGCCAGGGTCACGTAACGTCGCCAGGGTCACGTGACCTCATGGGGGTCACGCGACGTCATCGCCATCGTCAGTGATGACATACACATGACGATGATGTCATCATTGATGCCATCGTGATAATGACGATGATATCAGCCGAGTGCAGCTGTAGCCTCCACCTTGGTAAGGAGAAACTAGCGCCACGAGGCGCTAGTGGCAGAAAGGCAAACATACGTGCGGTGTGAAACTAAAAAATATCTTGGAAGACCACCAGATGGCGCCACCAATGTCGTTGGCGTGCGCCCTCCTCTGTCTCTCTTTTTTTTTTTTTTTCCGGCTTGTTTGTTTGACAGGTGCTGTGCGCCAGCGCAGCACCGGTCGAGGAGACAAGCTGCACGCGCTATACTTCATAACAAACGCGCTTCGCGAGATATTAATTACCAGTGCAATAAAACAGAAACAGCACGTTCATTGAAATATATTTTTTATTGAACACCATTCAAATGAGTTGCGGTATTTCAAACATGTATTTACAAACTCCGTTGCCAGTTCACCGTCCTCCAAGGGGAACCAAGAACTGTAGCAGGCAGTAAACACAGTAAACATTGTCAAATATGTAAAACAAAATTAATCACTTTAATGTACAAGCTAACAGAACAGCACTTATCATACTTCGAATTATCTAAATGGCTCTATAAACAACTCCTACAAACAAAAATGCTGAATACTCAAACAAACAAATCAACCCCCAAATAAATCTAGTTTAATGTTTAAATTGTAAGAAGCATAAAAAAGTGCAGACAGCCCTATAAACAAACATGCAGGTCCAGAAATCACGCTCGTTACACTTGTTCAGCGTTGTGCAGGAGTATGAAAAGCAGGGATGTGGACAAAAAAAAAATACAAACACCGATTGCGCAGGTAAGCAGGTTTATAAAATCAAACCATAAGCTACTCACAAGATTCAATCTAACAAATATGTACAATTAAATCTGGAAGAGTACTAAGTGCACAAATAATGTGTTTAGGCTACATGCTAAGTTTCTAAGTACCAGTGACAAGACCTCAGGTCTGTTGGGTGCATTTCAAAGGTGTATCATGATAAGTTTATTATGGTATGTGTGGAGTTAGTTTGCTAGCGATAAGCAACCGGTCTTCAATTTAGAGGGGGCAATTTGAGCAGTGCGGTATGACTGCTACATTTGACATCCAAAAAATCAAATTAGCCGTTCGTGTTTATTCGCGACTCCAGCGACCTATAGGGGGCGCCACCACCAAACAAACATGGCGGCTGAGTCCAGGTCGCGTCGGCTCGGCCTGGCCGCCTGAATGGGTGGCGCATTCAATTTAACAATTATTGTTTTGTTGAATGCCCAATTTTATGGGTATTTGAACTGAGACAGTTAAGTTTAGCCAGTGCGCATAAACTTGCCGAGCATAGTTTTGTTTTGCCGGTGTTTTTTGTTCTTTTCATGTCAAACTTTCGCTGCGGAGACTTCGATCAAAACCGAAACTATGGGCTCCGGAGAAACGGTAATAGACTCTAATTAGTTTTGATCGTCTAAGGAAAGCGGCGAGGGCTACAAAATTGTTCCACCAAGAGTAATGTTTAGCTAACTCGCATGCCTCGATCATGCGACTTACCTGTCCGCGAAATTGAGCTTTTGTGCCTGTCCGCGTTTCAAGAAACAGCTGCAGTCGTGTGCTCGGTCAAGAACACAGGCTGCAGGAAAATTACGAAAATTAAGCAAGCGCTTCTTGAGCCAAGGAGCATGTCAACTCGCTGGCACTTCACTAAGCAGCTGATACTCGTATTTCAATTCAGATTTTAGTAGCAATCGAGAAGTCATTTTGATGAATGTTCGGTTATGTATTATATTACGTACTATGGTCCCACTAAAGCGATATTAGTATGTTCTTCGGGTTGAAATATGAACTTAGTTGGCTAACTATTAGGGTGAACTGCTGAATAAAAGTATATTTGACAGACAGAGAGGTACTCCTTAAACTTAGCCAAATGGTTCTAGCCGGTAGAACGGAGACGAATGCGGACAAGCTGAGGAGAGTCTTCATCGGAGATTCACTCAGACCTCTGCATTGAACTTGACTTCGAATCCTGAACAAATAAAATTAGTATTTTTTTTTTCTTGTGGCCGGTCAATTTGAGCAATGTAGACGTATATTGCTGTTGGATTCGACAGGGGCTATAAGTATCGGAGGCGCGATAGATCCTAACGACGTGACAGTTTCTATCTTTGCGAGACGCGTCCCCCACCTTTTGAAAGCAGATAATTTCCCTCATTAATCATATGCAGCGAGCAGGTTTTCTGAATCAAGTAATTGCGAAACAGGGGGGTAAAGGTGGGTGAGGAGGAGTGGCAAATCCCGCGCGCCGACATCCTGGGTCTTGAGTGAAAGATCGCGAAAGAGAGCGACAGAATACGAGAGAAAGAAAGCAACGTTGCCATGGTAAACGCGAAGAGTGAAAACTCTCAGCAATATAAACAGTGATAATTTAACGTTGTAAACTAAATTATGAGCTATTCTAACGCTTATAAAAAGCAATAAAGTCATTACGCTGCATTAACTTCCCTTCTGTCGAAATCTCGGAAATCTGGTGGTTGCGCAGTTTCGTATTCCTCAACTGCGCCCAGCTGCGCCCCACCGGCGAAGCCGGGTATATGGTTTAGTTTAGCGTTAACGCGAGGCCGTACATCTGCGCGCTATGCAAAAAGAAAGCTTCGAAAGGAACGCGAATATCTTTCCACCGGTAAGTTCGTGGATTGTTGAAGTTCACGAAACTGCTCTGATGATGTAACCGTGTTTGGGACCCCGAGGGTCTGCCTGCATGATCCGCCGCTTGCGGCAGCCAGAATGTATGGGAAAATGGCGGACCTTTTCCTCTAGAGTTAGTATGTATGATCTCTATGTTGCGAAATTAGCCCAACTCCTTCAATGTGGTCTTTTTCGGCGAAAAGCCGCCAAGATGAATAGCCAACACACTGGCCGGCGTTAGTGGCTCAAATTAACCTGAAGCTAATCCAGCACAACCAAACTCAAGGAAAGCAGCTATCGAACCTTCCCATTCACTTGACTGCAACATTGGTGTCCCCTCCAGTAAAACACTTCGTCTGTCGACCTCTGTCTACTGTTCTACATCCTTATAAAGAAACCGCTTATCAGTTACCAAGCAGTCGTCACTTTGATTGTGATTAGAGACAGACATGAAATCAAAACGTTTTTCCGTGATTCCTCCCCATTCAAAAAATTGAAAGCACGCGATCATTAAGGTCGGTCTGCCAGCTTTAGGCGACACTGGTTCGTGTTGTTGATGAGCAATTTCGCCAGTGCAGTTTGACTGCTAGCCTGGGGTCCTTAACCCGCTCACACAGTAGCGATATACGACTGCACGCTGGTACGATGCTCATCCAGGCTCAAACCCAGGATCCCTGGGTTCTGATTTGACATCCAAGTTATACCAAAAAGAGAACTTTCGACATCCACACAGGTGCACAAAAGCCATAACCAACTCTCTACTAAGTCAAATTAGGTTGAAAATGTTTGTCGTTTCCTTTTTCCAGATGTTTTACGGGCATCTTTTTTCAGCAGATCCCTGTTAACGAGCCAAATGTGTCAACGTAGGCGCACATTCACAAAGAGGTGGAGGAACTGCACTGCACATGCTGTGCTACAAAAGTGACCTTTGGAATGGGGCACCAGGGCATGCACAATGCGCTCAGCCACCTTGGGCTTGTGAACCTGCTGCTGCTCCACCTGCTCAAGGAAAATATTCTCAAGCACCTTGAAACAAAGAAAAAAAGATTCTGATGGAGCACAAAAAGAACCAAAAATTGAGCCAGGTGCATCCGCTTGAAGGAGGGCATGAGATTGTACTTCGAACGTCAGTGCACCACTTGCAGCTTTTAACAAGTCCAGGCAAAGATGACAAGATACCTTCTTAAGAAATGACTCAACCAGGTACCTAGAGAAGTGATAGAGTATGTTTTCCTGGACAATGTCTTGATTTAGATCATCAGGTAATGTAAGATCATCAGCATCAATTGATGGCAGTGGCTCAGGCTGGTGGCTGGCTGGCTGCAGCCGACACTGGGAGATGCCTCAATTCCACCAGTAATGTGGCATTGCCTACCTCACAGTTACCTCCACTAGAAAGCTGAAACATTTTTCCAAGGAAAATGTGTTTTAGACCTGCCATAAACTGGTAGGAATTGGGCATCTCGTTGCAGCCATGCTGCTGCCGTACCATGCCAAACATGTTCTCTAGCAAATCCTGGTTGAGTTGCCTAGTTAGAAGGTGCTCAAAGTTAAAGTTCTTCTTGAGATCTTCCCACAGTAAGAGGATGGCATTGATGGTGATTGCCATCCTTTTACTGTGTGAGGTTGTCGGGGAGAGTGAAACTGCCACTGCGAGATCCTCGAGCTTTTCGAGCGCAAGAAATCAATATGTCCCAATGTAGAAGTTAGGGCAAATCTAATTTTTCCTTGGTCACATTGAAGACTTTGGCTGCTTAGCGAATAAAAAATTTGGTCCATTTCTTCAAGGAAGTTGCATGTGGCCTGAGCCTCAGGGGCAGTTGATTGAAGGAAATGAAGCTCTCGCAAGTGCGCCAAAGAGAGTGTCACTAAAAACTTGCGCAGCGAATTTCACCTTCACGTTCCCAATTGGGGCCTGATAGATGCGCCTGTCGGTAAGTTTTGTTTGCCAATCGCAACCGCACAGGATGCTTGTGTTTCTAAAGTCAACAACATATTTCCATGATACCAATGTGTTGCCAATGCTGACTGAGGTCATGCTAGCGCAGGTTGTTACGTGTACACTTGAGGAGGCGAGGGGTGTCAAAGAGGAAGTAGACCTGGTTGTCACCAACAAAGAAGAAAGGATGGTCTGGTGTGACACCCAGCATTCGTGCAAGACTGCAATTACTGGCTCCCTGGTCACATACAAAAGAATTCACAAAGATATCTTGAGAAGCCAGACTTTGAATGATGTCTGCCAACAAATCGTGAAGACATCCAGCAGAAGTTTTTGTTTTTGATGGAGTGTAAGCCAGTGGTTGAACCCAGGACTTTGAGATACCTGCCAGCATAACAACCAAACCTGAGTTAGCCACATCAGCGGTTCGCTCCCTACCGTTGTCTGCAAAGCCATGCACGATATCTGATTTAGAGTCATAGAATAGATTTTCTTTGAATGAAATTTTGTTCAACATCAGAATGCATGCTCGATCTTTAAGTGGCTAATTGTGTAATTTGTTTATAACAGTCGTGATGAGACTAGGAACAACTCCAGGGTGCATAGCGATGCGAGACAGCCAGTTCTTCAGCGACCTAACCGATGGCAAGCTCAGGTATTAGGCAAGGTACTTGTAAGCCCTGTGGTTCTGGAAGCAGAGGTTTAGGGCAAAAGGCTTCAATTCATCAGGCCTTCTTCGTTTGAACTTGTTCATAGCCTGCAAATGCAACTGAATTTTGAAGAGATCAAGGTTCTCCTTTGGAAATAAATTTCGATGCACCCTTAAAGACCTGATGTCTCATCAAATCAGCGAAATCAGTTTTCTGCGATGCTTTGAAAAGGCTTCTGCGCAATCAGTCTCTCGTTTTTCTTAAAAATACGAAGGTGCTCCTTGTGCGGGGTGTGTACGGTTTCCTGGGTCTTCTAATTTGCCTCTTTGGGGTTGCTTTTGGATCAGCTGTGCTGCTTGACGAAGGGCCAGCTACGGCGGCCACAGTTCTGCCTATCAAAGTCCTCTGGGGGGTATCTGTTAAAGAAAAAAAAGTGAAACCTTTATAAATTAACCGCTCATTAGCTTTAGATGAAATTGAACTTGGTACAGTTATGATGAACAAGTTGCTTCAGTCTGACTAGGCATAACTAAACCAGAAAACAGCTAAGCACCTACTGGGGAAAGTGATTTTAAAACACCACAAAGCACTTATGCATCACCATACTCTCATTTATGCTCTACTATATTTTCTTCCAGTTGTTTTTGACTTTGAACGCATGTCTTTTTTATCTTCGCCACCTTTTGTGTTGTTTTTCTGAGGCCCAATTTTGATATGCTTTCATTGCCCACTATACCTGCATCCCAGCTTCCACCAGTGATTCAATTTCACTGCATTATAAAAGACTGACTGCCTCAGCTCCCGCTAAAATATATTAGGCTCTTATTGTTGGTAAAAGCAGTAAGTAAAATCTCTGGTTCTCACCAATGTGGGGCCCCTGAGCCTCTTTATCTTGAGGAGTGTCCGGGACAACTGTAAGTTCACAAAGTTCTACGCTATTTTAGAAGCATCAAGGGTTACTTTAAAATATATGAGCAAAGAACACAAGGTATGCACCCTACAATTCATGGTTTCATGATTATAAATACCAGTAAAGAGACATTCTTCATCACGCTAAGGAGTGGGCCCTGCTTCTGTCGCTCATGGAGAGTGGCCTGAGGAAGTGGTGATGGGACTACTCATGAAAGGAAATTAACATATTTTGTGAGAGTATGAAACCACTTTACAGGAACATTTGTCCAATGAAAAATATAGTTTTAATTATTTGTCTACCTTGTAAAACACAGCTTCTTAGCCTGGTCAAAAGTATTAAAATACTTGCATTAAATTTTTTGTTAAATGTTAAAATTTTGACATTACCATATGCTACATCAACAGCCCTAAGTTTTAATTGTAGTAGAGAAACAATTTTTTGGAAGCTATGTAGGCCCATCATTATGCTCTGTAATAAACCACGAGAAAATAGGAAAAACTGCATGGCGAAGTATAATTCATGCATTCCTGAATAAAAGTATCACAAAGAAATTGGATTTGTTTTTCACCAAGGTGGAGGAGGGGCCCTTCCTCCTGCTCCTGAGGAGTGTCATGGGGTGTTGACAAGACTGTTGTAAAAAGAGCAATTAATACATGTTGTGACATAATCCTCAAACTATACCTCAAAGAAAATGAACAAAGAACACAAACTCTGCTCTATATTCATTCTATGTGCAACTACAGTGAAGTTAGGCAGCTTGGTGCACCCGGATGCCATGTGCAGACACAAACAGAAACGGACCTCAGCAAGAGAGACACCGATCAAGGAGCCGAAAGAGAGCCGCTCTCTAAAACCGCTAATTGGCTCGGTTCGCACACTCAGCGCTCCCGACCCAAGCGATTTCTTCCGTGGTTAACGTAGGGTGGTGCAACGTTGTCAGTACTCCGAGTGGTAGGAGCGATAAGGATTTAACTTTTCCAATCAGTACAACTGTTTGACTTCCCCAATTTTCCCATCAACCACACGTCAATGACACCGTGATGTGCGATGATGCAACACCATACTCGTCGAGCTCGGAGCTGCAAGAACTTCGAAAGAGAAAGCCACGCATTGGCAAAACTCGCACTGTGCGATTGAGATCAGCACAAATGTTTTTCTCCTAAGATTTTATCACTCAAAAATTAATCCTCAACACCAAAAAAAAAAGAAAAAAAGAAAGTTTTTGTTGTAATATTTGCAGTGCCGCTACGTGTTACTTGTGATTAGAAGTTGATAAAAATTTCATCAGAACTATATCAACAGCAGCGTACACCAAACATTTTGTTATACAGTAAAACCTCGTTATAAAGAAGTTGAAGGAGCGGTCGTAATTACTTTGTTATAACCATTAGTTTGTTATAGCCAATGTCCATTTCTTCCAACTATTCAAGCTAGGGGAATTATGATTGCTTTGTTATATCCATTTGTTTGTTATATCCCATTTTGTTATAACGAGGTTTTACTGTACTATACAGTAAACTTTCGTTAGTTTGACGTCGATTAACTCGACTTTTCGTTTATGTCAATCGTGTTAAAAAGACCCGGCGAGTGCCCATACATTTCTATGAGAGGAAAAGTTTGATAGTTCGAACTCAAGAAGACTCCGCATCGGATAATTCGCCCCGAGCGAATGCGCGCGGGCTCACATTGCACGGCGCCACGGCAGAAAAACCACCAACGTACTGCGAAACACGGACCCTTCGCTGCAATGTAAAGCTGAACATGCGCAAATATGCGCCTGCTCCTCTACATTGTTGAGATAGACCGTAGCGAATGACACGAGCCAGCGCAACCAATCTGGCGTGGAGTAGCGCGGAGAACATAGCACGTGGTTGGGCGTGGAGACAGCGCGCGCTCTCAAAGCACTTTTTTGTAATGTTAGCTACACTGGCCGAGGTTGAGCAGTTTCGCGTGGCCCTCATAATGAGCCGTGCTCATTATGTGAGCCATGCTCATTATGCGGAGCGCGCGGCAACTGCGGAGCTCCGCATAATGAGTATGGCTCGCATAATGAGCACGGTTCATTATGAGAGCCATGCGAAGCCGCCGCGGCGTGCTCTGCTGCCGCCGCGCTTGCCTCGCCCGCCTCGCCGGTCTGTGCATTCCAGAGGAGTGACATCATAGCCACGGCAGACCCACTGGCGCCGCCGCGTGCCCAGCTATGCGCCTCCGTTGCGCAGTAGCCAAGTCTGACGCTGCACCAGAGTTGCTTGATAGCGCCTCTCATTTTGTGCGCATAAGCTCACGCTACGTATATCCTGGCATGGCCGAGCTAGGCCGCCGCAATTTTTTTTTGTAGCATCGTGTGCGGTCTATCTTGCATGCAAGAAAGCGCGAATTCTCTTTTCCTTTTTTTGTTACTTTGCTTTGTTGCCGACGGTCTGGCCGCTCAGCGCCAAAGTCGGCTCGTAAAGCTCTCTGAGCGCGCCCTCTCAAAGCGCTTTTCTGTAGCATCGTGTGCGGTCCATCTTGCACGCCGGAAAGCGCAAATTCTCTTTTCCTTTTTTTTTTTTTTTTTTGTCATCTTTTTTTTGTTGCCAGTCGCTGCCCGGGGCCAAAGTCAACTTGTAAAATTTACTTTTTTTTTTTTAGAGCGCTCTTTTTGGAGATGTGACGTTTAGTTACGTTGCTCCGGAGCGTGCTTTTGGGCACGAGTTTTAAGCGCAGACAGCAGCAGACCATCCGTGAGTACTTTGGACAGTAAAAGGAAGTTTAATTTTAACCGTTTTCTGTGCTTTTTTTAATTCAATCATTCGGATAATTCGACCAAATTTCAAGATCCCGTCGAGGTCGAATTAACGAAAGTTTACTGTACCGTATATAGTTGGCTTGACTATGTCATATCTGTACAAATGTCTCACCGGGGTGGGGCCGATCTTTGCTTCCTCAAGACCAGCGCCTGGAAGGGTCACTGATGGGACTACCAAAGAGCAAATAATATATACAATGTGAGTTCACTAAATAAAAATTGTGCTGCGAACATTGAAAGTTACATTAAACGATACAAGTAATAAGCGTAAATCGTAAGCAATAAAATGTTTTAATAACTAAAAACACCAGGAACTATACTAACACTCACCAATGTAGGGCGCCTGCGTTTCTTGCTCTTGAGGGGCGTCTTGTGATAGTGATGGAACAGCTGAAGAACAATGGATATGACATGTGATTTTAGCAAATTGCATGTTGTCCCTTTAATGCTCTTATGTGGCCCTTTAATACTCTTCAACTGACAATGCCAGTATGAAGTCTCACCAATGTGGGTCCCCTGCAATTGTTGCTGTTGGGGAGCATCTTGCGGAGTTAGGGATGGCGCAACTGAACATGAGGAATGAAATATACTTAATTATAACAAATAAATTAGTTGACAAACAATATACAAGAAAAATATTGCTTTTTGAAAAGATTCACACGGTAATATAAAATACTATTCCTTACATGAACTGCAGCTGGCAGCCGACTCGGAACCATGCGCGAAGAACTCTACAAAATTAACCGAGGGATGAGCTCTTCGAAATGTGCAGGTCACGATCCAAGTTTGAAATGTGTTACCTTTGTAATATGCAACAAATCCTAAGATATAAACCCGAAGCTGTCAAATTAACTGAAGATTGCTCTGACAACAACTCACCTGGAGGAACCAGCCCTTGCAACGACGGATTAGTTACAAGAACGGTGGGGCACGTGTTTTTTCATAAACGAAACTTCCTAGGGCTTGCAAAGGCCGTAGCGCTGAAGTGCTCGCTGCACAGACGACGCTCGCGCAGCTTGCTCGTCGGCAGGCTTCCGAATTCCTTCCAATTTGCATAAGCAGTCCATTTCAATGCTCTAATGAAAAGATAGAGAAAGATCATATACTATTTCAATGCTCCCAGTTTCGAACGCTGACAAAAAAAGTTTGATATAAAGGCTCACCTGTCGTCTGTTGGAAATTGAAAGAATGAGCACTCCGAGTTTTTTTTTAAGTATTGTCACACCCCTTTGGCCGCGCAGCAGACACCGTAAACCCCCGCCATGAGACATGCAACACACTCAACAGAATAACTAGAGACGCCTCTATCTGCGCACAGCTTCATACTCTGTTGTGCTGTGAAATCTTCGGTTTTGGTTTCAACACGCGCAGAATGGTATGAAAGCTAGGAGCGACGCGCGCAAACAAAAAAAAAAAAAAAAAAAAAATACAAAACGGTTGTTTGCCTTGTTCTCGCCCTTACTGATGATTGGTCGGAAGAGCCCAGAGTGTTTCAGTTTCGGTTGCAAAGATTATATACACGATGCCAGCGCTCAAAAGTACAGCGGCAAATATAAGCATAACAGTCTGGTGTAATTCGATTGGGTAGACCAACGAATCTGTTCTGCGGATGGACGTACAAGAGAGAAGCCAGCAACACGGTGCGACGTATCGGCCCAACCGGGAACTCCGTTAGCTGGATTCTGCTGATGACATCATCACGATGACGTCATCATAATGATGATGATGAGGATGATGTCATCGTGATGACGTCATCAGTGACGTCACCAGTGACATCACACGTCCGATAATGCACCGCGCAGTTACGCCGACGGCTACGGCGACGCTGCTCAAGCCGGAAACGGGCGCCTAAGAGCTGCGCTCTAAAACAACGGCTGTGGACTGCAAGTAAAATTCTAGCAGCGCCATAAAATGGCCACAGTTAACACCCATAGAATTCTGGAACCCCACTTCACCTGACTGCATTATGCTCTCACAAACAGCGGTGAAAAGTCCATCATGAGAAACCGAGTAAAACAACTCTGCTACATCCACAGAAAAGGCTGTGGCCACATTCTGCAAACCTGTTTTCAAAACTTGAACAAGTTCTCCGGAACTTTGAACCAGAAAGGGATCGTCAATGACTAATGCTTTTAGGTGACGGTGCAAGTACCCGCTGACCCGATCCTGCCAGGTGCTCCTTTCTGAGACAAAGGCTCGTAAGGGACAACTAGGCTTATGAGTCTTGCCGGCAAAGAAGACCTCCGAAAAAAAACCTTTTCTTCATTGTTAACAACCTTTCTTATCCCACCAAAGTTCACGTCTTTGAGCAAGGTTAGTGCAGCAGTCTTTTGCTTCTTCGGGAGAAACTTTAGTTTTGAAATTTTTTTCAATATCCGCTAATGCCCCTTGTCCTGGAAAAAAATCTTCCTTCAGCTCAACAAAAACTGCCCTCCTTGTCAGTTTGTACCACAGTAAGGCTATTCTCCTTCATAGGGTCGACAGTCTTCCTAATAGGTGGTTTTTTCCTCGGTTCTTGACCTACAGTGTGTTTGAGACAGTCCACTCCTTCAGTGATGGCTTGCTCTCTGTCTTGTTCAATAATGCAGTCGGCAACCCAACACATGATGCCCAGTAACTCATGTCGCTTTGATAATGGTTCAGAGCTGTACTTCGGACTCTTTTCCAGAGTCATAGTGAAAGAGTGGACCGCCTCAGACACATAGACAAGACAAGAGAAGATGGAAAGGAAATTAATCTAAGCTTTTTGTATGAAAAAAGCGGCTGACAAATGCGCAAGCATGCCATCCCTTTATCTGCCGAACAAAGAAGTTGTGTTTCTTGATGCCTGCATGTGATTAGTGATAGGAACTTTTCTCTTGTTTGTTAGGGGCGTCTTCTGGTAATGGTGACCGACAGTTGGACGATGTTTGGTGCAATATTAAATCAGTTGGAAGTTGTTTCAGTTTGCGCCTTTTAACCTTTAATTGATATGCACCAACTAGCCCCAACCAGTTTTATTGCACCAGCTGAACATCTTCAATTTGTACTCTTTGTCAATAAGTAAATATAATCGATTGTTGTAGCATGACTTCTGTTCTAAATTAGCTACCAACACAAGCATTAACTTCATTTAAAGGGGTGCTTCTCGCTGCTCTCAAAACTATGTACTATCGGAAACAATATGAGCGTGAACGCGCCTCCGCTTGTCACCGCGAAAGCGCGTTCACGCTCAAATTGTTTTTGATAGTACACCACAATACCTCACCAAAGAATGTACCTCACCAAAAGCGACAAAGGAGTGAATGAACGGCTGGCCGCAGTTGACGCAGAAGTGACCCCGTGGGTTGACTAGTGGGTTTGTTGTGGAGCACCGATAGCACAAAGGCAAGAGGTCCTGCAACAAGCAAGTTACAAAAAAAAAAAAAAAAAGTCACAAAAAAAAGAATGGCAATGTTTTTAAAAAATGATTGCAATAGACTTTCTTAGAAACTCAGTGCCATATAGTGACTAAAATATTAGTCCAATTTTTAGCATGCTAATGGTGGCAAAAAATCTTGTACTATGCAGATACCGTCGGTTTCATAGGTCAACGCCAGACATTTGGGAAAGACGGTGTTCTTTGCCGTACAGTTTGTTATCCGCTTGCTTCAGTTTTGGAGATGACAAGAAACTGCTTGCCCGAGTAATATCCCTGTTTTACGGGCACATTAAAGGCCTTCAGAACAAACTCTTTTAAAGAAGCAGAAAATCAGCTCACGATCTTAGCCCTTGCTTGCACCCATGAGCATGCATTTGTTTGATGATTCTTTAGGGGAGTTAATTTTGAAGGCCTTTAACGTGCCTATAAAACAGGGACGTAAAACTCTCGATGTGGGTTGTGGGCCGGCGCGTGACAACTGATTTATAATACGCGAGTTTGAAAGGAATACTGGCACAGCGCTATTAATCGACATAGCTGCGTGGTGCGTGCCAAAGGCAAGCATTCTTAGGATTCACATTATGCGTTCAAATGGGTGGGTTTGTTATGCAGAGTGCAAGTATGTCGGCTGCTTGCGCAGAGGTTGCAGTGATGTCAGAATGCCAAGCTTTGACCGGCTCTGATGGAAGGATAATGTGTACCAGGCCTTTCAGTGCTAGCTACCTTGAGGTCTATCCACTATCCTTACCGATCGGGGCCAATCGGACGTCCTGACGTCACCGCAACCCCTGCCCAAGAAGCGGAAAAATTGGCGTTCCACAAAAGTCTCATCACGCTGACATCGAACAACAAGGTAGTGTACTAATGTCTAGAATGCTAAGGCTTCGTGTTTTCTGCACCGGAGCACGTCTTCAAATACTTATTTGGTCAGCCACTAAAAGGTTTCCATTAGCATGTACAGATGCCATACACTTGGATGCTAATCACCCCCCCCCCCCAAAAAAAAAAAAGAAAGAAAGAAAATAGGGTTCTTTTAATTACCCAAATAAACAATGCACCCTTGAACGCTCAGTTTTCACCAGAAACATGTAACGCTAGCAATCTGAACCGGATATCAAGGTTTAAAAAAAAACTGCTACCTTCTTCAAAAGTTGTAAGTGATTTTCACAAATTTTTAATGGGTCTAATTTGGTGGCCGACAAGGCCCGCGAATACGTAGGGCGAGACGGCATAAACTACAGAAAGCGGACCCATTTTTCTTTTAAAAGCTTTATAAAAACTCATATAACTTTGGAATAAGATAATGGTTAGTTCCGAAACTCTGACATCCGGTTTGTACCGCTATAGCGCCACATTTGGACGGAAACTAGGCGTTTGCCGACACATACTTTATTTTTGTGGCAGAAAAAAAACACTGTTACTTTTTTGGGGGGAAAGACACACGCTGTGTACTGGACTAGGTATTAAAATTGCTTCCGTTAGAGATGTGGGCGGCGTTCCGACGGACCTGTGCATCGCTGAAGGGCTTAGAGCGAACCGTGAGCGCGGCCAGATCCAGTGCTTCGCGAAACCGCACCGGAACGTTGAGGCCCTGAAGCCGCTCGTAGCAGTGACGGGCCAGGCGGTGGGCCCCCAGGTTGCGGCTCTGCTTGGAGAGTGCATAGAGGACGCCGCTGCCATCGCGGTCGGTTCAGGAAAGGAACGAAATTACCAGCGACCTTTATTCCCAAAGTCCTATGTGCATAGGATGCAGTATCAAACCCTTTAACAAGCGTTACATGTATGGTGGCCATTACATAATTTAAAACAATGCGAGTACAAAAGATGGGACGGCGCCGCTGAAATCTTTTTTCCCTGCCACATCAACCTTGAGTTAGCAAATGCTACATCGGCGCTAAAACTGGCACTGTTTCTAGCGCCGAATTAGAGTTGGATTAGCGATGCACCCTGTTGGATGAAGAGGCCTTCGTGGCGGTCTAGATTGGTGGTATCGCAGCTGCTATGGCACCTTAAATCTGGTATTGAGACAATGGCGGCCAACGAGCTGGTATTTCTGGGGACGGCCACACTTGTTACGAGGAAAATTTCAACAACAATCAATAAAAAGAAGCACTAAATTGGCAACTTCACTTGTAGCACCAAAAGCTCATTCACACACACAGCCCGATGCTAACCGAGTGCTGAATCAGCACCACAGAACCAGTGCCGATGAATCGCTGTCTTGAACATACGTAGCGGCGCTGTCTCGAACATAATTAGCGGTCAGGGATGGGCAGTATTTCAAATACAAGTATTTGAAATACGTATTTCAAATACTTTGTGTATTTTGCATTTGTATTTAATTACAAATTGGGTAATGTATTTGACGTGTGTATTTAAATACTAAAACGTGGGTATTTTAAATACAATTGTAATTAAATACAATTTTGTGGGCTAAAATACATCCCTCAATTTTAGTGTCATTGTCCAGAGTAGGAAGAAAACTACGTTCTGCACCGAATGCAGTGTCTCTCAATCAAGCACAAGCGTTTAGTGACTTTGTGATTACGGTGCTAGTCCAGAACAAGAATAGCGACGAAATCGACGTTCACAGGCAGACGGGCTAAATAAGTGCCTGTGACAACTTGTGATGCTTTCCAGCATGATTTCCATCCATATTTTTGCCTGGAACATTCTAAATGCGTGGTCGTCCAGATTTTCGTAACTGGTGCGAGTTGCAACAATAAAACATTCTCTAGCTAGTGCTGCGCGTCTTGGTCGTCTCGGTTCTTTGTTGGTCTATACCAAAATGTAATCGACAAAAAAAGCTGCTTGGAGCTCTTCTTTTTTCACCTATTACGTCCAAGCTGATTACATTTTTTTGTGATTATATTTCTATTACGTTACTAGAGCCTCGCACACTAGCTCACGAGTGTGCGGTGCATAATTAAAATGGGATACCCAGAAACCCGTTGCAGGTGCCTTGAAGTCGCTGACGCAAATTTTGCGGAATGTATTTGGAAAAGTATTTGGAGGAGACCAAATACATTTGGTTGTATTTGTATCTTGTACTTAAATGCTTTTTTGGAAATGTAATTAAATTTGTATTGAAATACATTTTTGACGAAGTATTTTGTATTTTTATTTCGATACATATTTGCATGTATTTGGCATATCCCTGGTCTATACCAAAATGTAAACGACAAAAAAAGCTGCTTGAAGCTCTGTACGTTTTTCACCTATTACGTCCAAGCTGATTACATTTTTTTGCGATTATATTTCTATTACGTTACTAGAGCCTCGCACACTAACTCCAGAGTGTGCGATGCAAAATTAATATGAAATACCCAGAAACCCGTTGCAGGTGCCCTGAAGTCGCTGACGCAAATTTTGAGGAATGTATTTGGAAAAGTATTTGGAGGAGACCAAATACATTTGGTTGTATTTGTATCTTGTACTTAAATACTTTTTTGGAAATGTAATTAGATTTGTAATTAAATACATTTTTCACGAAGTATTTTGTATTTGTATTGCAAGCATTTGTGTTGCAAGCATAATCAATGCAAAGTTTCTGCGACAGAAGTTGCTGCAAGGTAATGGTGATACCATCAATTAAATCATACTGAAAAGAGCACTAGTGTGGGGCGAGGGGACGACGGTGAGTTAGTCTCCGTGTGTGTGTGTGTGTGTGTGTGTGTGTGTGTGTGCGTGCGTGCGTGCGTGCGTGCGTGCGTGCGTGCGTGCGTGCGTGCGTGCGTGCGTGCGTGCGTGCGTGCGTGCGTGCGTGCGTGCGTGTGCGCAGGGGTGGAACTCATGAAATGTATTTGGGAGCAGCCACGGGAGCAGCTGAAACCGCTGTTTTGGAGCAGGTTGGGAGCAGCTAAAACTACATTGTGGAGCAGGCTAGGAGCAGCTCAGATCAGCTTTCATTGCACTTCAGCTTGTGTCTTAGACGAGCACGGGAGCAATTTCAATTGTGCTTAGCAGCACAGATGAACATGAGTGGTTAGGGACCTAGGTAATGGGATAACAGTGTAACAGATGCCAAAACTTGAAACTTTGTGAGCCTTAATGAGAATCAAAAAGCAAGTACCATATGTTTCTGAAGATGGTGTCCTTGATATTTTCTGAGTGGCTTTCAGCTGCTCAAAATGCAAATCAGCACTGCTTATCGCACAACCCCTACGTGTTCAACAGAGTAATCATATGTGCGAACCACGTGACGTGCGTAAGCAACGGACGTGCAGTTGCGTGGGGGAACAGGGCAACACATTTCGAGTTTATCCTATTGTGCAACTCAATATCGAAGCAGCAGACTACAATTAACGGAGTTATCATATTCAAAGCGATTAGCGGGAGCAAGGTTAAAGTACGCCGAGCAGATCTACCGCACGCGTGACAGCAGCTGGCAGGCAAGGTTCCGGATCGGACCGCGTTTCAGTTCTATCAAATCGCAATTATCTTGCGGGAATGCTGTTTCAACTTCTAACGATGAAGTACTAAAAGGAGTATTTTGCTCATTTGTTTTCAATTGGCTGACGTCCGGATCCCGGGCTGCAGAGCCTCAGGCAATCTGACGCTTAACGACTCGACCTCACCTCGGTCGACTTGCTTAACAGCTTATGGTTGAAAAATAACAGTCCAGTCGCAGGTGTAGCGATTCGAATCCGATCCCCGAGTTTTTTCGCGCGCTTCCGACTCGGGATACACAGGGAGAATAAACAGAACAAAGGATTGCAAGGCCGACCAAGCTAAACGGGCTAATTGTTGCCAATCGAGTCGATAGGAACCGAAACCAGGACAAAATACTTTTTTGTTTTTGGCGCACGTTGTGCGATTTGGTGCATAATGGCGCAAGGTATTGGCTGTGGCGCAGTTTCCGTGAAATGGCGCAGGATGGCGCAGACAAATGCGTCTGGCGCAAAATGGCGCAAATGGCGCAGCCGTTCCACCCCTGTGTGTGTGTGTGTGTGTGTGTGTGTGTGTGTGTGTGTGTGTGTGTGTGTGCGCGCGCGTGTGTGTGCGTGCGTGCGTGTGTGTGTGGGGGGGGGGGCTAAAACATTTAGCTTTCATCCTTTATCGGTATTCTTACATTCAGTGGTAAAAACATGCAGTAGCAGCAGCGTAAAGATACTTCGAGCCAGATGAGATTGTTGCAAAAGGATACACAAGAGAGACGCCCCGTACGGAACGTCCCGTCAGCTCGTGGAGGAGGTAGCGCGACATGTTGAAGAGCGCTTCGGGCAGGAACGCGGTGAAGGGCTCCTCCTACGAGGGAAAGGGACAAATGCAATGATGTTACATGGGTGAGAGAACTACCAGGTTTGTCAGCGAAAAAGAAACCTGGCCGTTTGGCCCGAATAAAAAACTATGCATCACAGGAAGCTGAAACTGTGTGAAAATATGATGCTAACGAAGGCAATAGAAGGCAATAATTTTAGATTATGACATTACTTGGATCAAAAAATTAAACGGAGAAACAAAATTTCTTCAAGCTGATGTCCGCCCTAGCATAATACTCGTCAAACCAAGAAATGACATTCTGGGAACCTGAAGCATTCATCAAAGTGAAAAACACGTCAGCAAAAAAGACTATTGTTTACTTCGTCGCAGACAAGTTTCTTCTTTTTACTGAAATAAAAGCTGCAGGCGCCTGGAATGCCTTTTCTTGGTTTGAAAAATAAGGCTTATGTGAACGTCAGCTCCAATGAAATCTATTTTTCCATCTCATTTCTGGATTTAGACATGCTCTCAAACTTTTGCATCCTAACCGCGCCGATAGCTAACGACACATTTCCATGGAGTTCAAACTTTCTGCTATGCGTAGTTGATTTATTCCGGCCGAAAAACCAAGTTTTTTTTTCTCTCACGGACTCGGTAGCTTTTTTGGCGGCCCTAGCGGGTAACAACTCGTTGGCAGACTCACAATGTAGCGGTGAACGTTGTGATAGACGTAGTAGATGTCGGCGAGGTTCAACAGCTCACTGTAGCGCCTCAGAAGCGGTTCCCGGGTGACAGCGTCATCTGTCGTTAGAGAGCAATTGCGAGGATGATGTCAAGACGTGTTGATACCGGTTGCAGTCAAGGCAACATGTAAGTTACATGTATAGGATGCTGGTTTTGCAAGACCGAGGGTCATGTATTGCCACAGATGTGCCTTGGCAAAAAACACGTTAGCAAGCTCGAATCGGAACATCCCGTTTTTCCGGCTAAATACCCATAGGCTAAAAATTCCAAAACATCGCTCAACGGCATCACAGAATGTCCGACAGAGATCACATAAACTGTGCAATCTGCGATGTTGGTATTATGACAAATGAACTTCGAAGGGGGTTCCCACGCTCTCGTCGCATCGTAAAATGCAATCCTGCTGCATCTGCCATCTAGAGTATAAGTTTCCATTACACAGGAGTTCGTAGCAAGTTCCCGCTTGATTTTCAGACTGTGGAATGTGAATCTGCGGTGTCTGTAATCGGTGGTATCAGTTCTCGTGTTATGGGGTTCATAGTGGCTACCTGGTGATTATAATAAACTTTTGCTGTCTCATTCCCAAAGATTGCCCACCCGATATTTTTCACCGTTTATCTCTTCAAAATGGGTGGCCGTTCATACGGTATTTCACGGTATATCAAACACGCTTGATGACAGCTATGCCCACATTGTTAGCGACATGGGCACTTTGTTTCAACATGTTCTTTTACAGTAATCCCTGGTTATAATGAAATTGCTTTATCCGAATTACCGCTTTCATCAAAGTTCAACGTGGTCCCGCTAAATTTAGCTAATGGCGCCACTTCCATCTTGCTTCTATTGACACGATACAGTGAGAGCCACGGCTGAGGCTTCGCGAATTCAACTTCACTTGCATTAGAATGCATTATGCATCAATAAATTAGAGAAATTTCCTGAGCACTCACCGACTGCACCTGAGGATTCGACAATCTGCTTGGCGAGGAGCCAATAGTAATAACTCGCGTCTCGGAAGCGGCACTCGTCCACCGCATACTGCGTCAGGCGCTCCAAGACGCGCAATGCCTCGTCTTGCAGCCCGGCGTCGTAGAACGCTGATACCAGGAAAGACGAAAAATAAAAGACACACAAAAATATTTAAGCATGTCTCGATCACACCCGATAACTCGAAGATGTGCAGTGTGTGTTGCGATGATGAATGTAAAGTCACATGACGTTACAATGTCCTCTGTGTCAGCCAAGTGTAACATGGCACTTTTCTCATAAAACTTAGTCCTAAAGCACATTCCGTGCTAAAACATGGTGACATTAAGCGGTCATAAAGAGAAACATTAAAGTGACAGACATATAAATTTTCAAATTTAATCCCATGTTTTATGATGGAAATAGATGCAAACATGTAAACATCCACAAAATCGCAGTAAAATGACAAGGCTTTTCCATTGTAGTGAGTTTCACAGCTTTTGAAAATTTAACACAATGTTAGGATGACAAACTTGTAGGACGACATTCCGGGAATTAGCTGACCTAATCAATCGACTGCGTAATGTATTTTGTAGGCATTTTCAAAGAGTGGATTTAAAGTTTGAAGGCAATATGAAGCAAATAGTGCTTTTGACCGAGTATTTCAGAATCCAATATTGAATAGCTTTTCTAAAGCCTTTCGATGCTGTTGATCCATACTTAAACGAAAATCCCGCTGAACTCGGGAAGGTTCCATTCAATTCAATGTTTTATTCAGACAACATATACATTAAACAGTTGTCTAGGAAGCCGTCGCAAAAGGAAACACGAATGCCTGACGAGGCGTCGACCCCTCCCCTCTTAAATGCACCCCCCATCACATCACTCAGCGAGCGCACGAAGGTTGTTCCAAAGTTTCCACTTGACCCCTTCTAAGCTCAGTTAATTTTAATCCCACAACATTTATGAACTGCAGCCTCAGAAAACCCAATGCTTACGTTCGGGTGGCAAGTAAATGACGGATTCGAAATAAAATTAAACCTATAAATATTCCGAGCTATACCTCATTGGCAGGATTTATACATATATCTTCTTGGTATATGCAACTATCCTTTCTTTACTCTCAATTTGGAAGGAAAAAAACAAACTAGTACGAATGATGACCTCAGATTGTTAGGACATGCTACGTAACATACTCTTGTGTAACAGCCACATTAAAAAATGTTGAAATCAACATTCAGAAAGTTTCCTTTTTTTTTTAAATACCCCAGGCGAGCATGTTTACCGCTTTGAAGGTGTGATTTTCTCCTAAGCATGCCGATGCGCAGTGGCGAAGCGAAGTTGGCGGGATTGCGGTGTCAGCTCCGAGGGTATTGCGCGTCTCACTTTGCAGTGCACCGGTGCGCGAGGAGAAGAACATTCATCAGGGCTAACACGCCACGATCAACACCTAGAAAATTATGAATATTGCAGTTAATCTCAAAGCAAATATTGAATAGCATATTATTCTAATCTACTATACATTCGACACTTCAAATATCTGCATAACCCTAGCATCTTGATATGCAACCTCTAGGCTCATGTCTTCAACATACCATTGAAAAGAAGCTTGAAAAAAATTGCTCAGTCGAAAAAAATGTATTTGTTATATATATCGGTACCTGCTGTAACTTGGGTGACAGTGGCTGAAACAAATTAGGAGTTAGACGTTTAGACAGCGTGAGGTAGGTCTGCCATAGTACAGCAACAATGGTTCGTGTTGTAAATGAGAAGTTTAGCCAGTGCAGAACTGGCTAAGAACCCAGACTGCTAGCCTGGGTTCATTAGCATCCATCGTGCAGATAGTGATTAGACGAGAACACGCCAGTAAGACGGCCATCCAGATTGAAACAGGCAGGGATGGGAATCAAAGCCTGCATCCCTAGGTTCCGGAGTGCGAGCTTTCGCTTGACCTCTCCGGGCTGTGGTGCATGAACACGAGGCAGCCAAGTCTCAACGATTGCGCATTTTCACCTTTCTGGGCATCCACGAAGCGGTCGTTTTCTGCAAGCCAGTTGGCGTAGTTGGCGCAAATCTTGGCCTTTAGCTCGGGTTGTTGCCCGACTGCTGCAAATGCCTGCAACGAGACGAGGCTACATTGATGTCCCTGCTCCTCAAACACCGTTATCATATGGGATGAAGCACAAGAGAGCTAGAGAAGATAACACTGGCTGGAAACATGCCTGAACTTTGGTGAGCATTGCCGATGCAGCTTACCCGAAACATAGTTGGAAGTCATGCTGCAGGGAATGGTTTCATTTGTGACTAAAAAAGGGGCCCTACTTTAAAAAGATGCACAATCTTACGTGCCAAAAGTACCATATTTCACCAGGTTGTAGTCCACACTATGTTTATATGGTTTGTTCCCCAAAAATTCTAGAGAAAACGGAGTCTTGAAGAAGAAAAGATACGAGCGTGAAGATGTGGGTATTTACTGGCAGCCATAATTGAGTCTGTGGCTGGCAAGTGCATGCTGATGGCAAGTTTCCATGGTGCTTCTGTGACGTGCATTCAGCATTGTGAAAAGTGCCATTTTTAACAAACGATATGTGATAACTTATTCTAGGCAAGTACGAACAAAGCAGTTAAGTATGGTGTCCAATGAGCACCTTCTTTATATCATCGGTTGCACAATTCTCCACTCGCAAGGTCTTTAAAAAAATATTTTCACAGAAACTGTTTATTAGGTTAGACTGGCACTTGTTGCCCATGTGAGCCGTATAGAACGACCTCCCTCCCAATATGCCATAAACTTTAGTGTTGTCTAAAAATGCCGTCAAAATTCGTGGAAAAAGCTGTCCCAAAATGCACACACACAGAAAAAGGTCATTAATGACCTCTAAAACAGTTATAACATATGAGTCAGAGTCATTGTTTATTAGAGCACATGGACAGATTCTATTGAGTGATCCTTGATGAACAGCATTGGGATTAAATAGATGACTATTTGGAGCAAATTTGTTGGAACTTGGATTAAATTACTGGCATTCCAGATGAAATTGGTGTGCAGCTAGGTTACGTTCAGGAATAATCGACAAAAGCCAACACTTGGAGGACTACGAGCAAGAAAACCTGTAGTTCCTCCAATCCCTTGCAATGCAAGAATGTCTTCCGAGCTTGCAGACGACGAGATCAGTTAAAACGAACAAACGTGACTCCTTCAATTTTGTTTTTTTTTCTCTTGACATAAAGGAAGACAGGACGCACCTCGTCCCATTGACCGGCCTCGACGTACAGGTTGACCAATCCCTCGCTGTCTCCAGACCGGCGAAAGACGTCGGCCGCCGCCGAGAGTTCTCCCTTTTCGATGAGTAGCTGGGCGCACAGCGAGAGGGCCGCCTTTTCGCGCTTGTCCAGTTTCTGGGACAAGTCCACCAGCCTGCATATTCCCAAGAAACATGAAGTACCTAAGTAACGAAATACCGAAAAATAGAAAGAACTACAGTAAATTTTTATGGGGTAGACGAAGGCATCTGCACATGAGTGAAACAGCTGGTTGCACAATGTGAAAGCCTGAACTTGCAGGCAACCACCTGACGTCTCGATCAATCTCATCCCAAACTTTCTATGCAAGAAACCGTTCTTGTGGTGTCGGGAAGGCATCTTCGACTGGTGTGCTTACTGCGTGCCTTTATTTTATACTTTGGATTTGCAACTAGTGACATAACAACTCCGTGATGCTGAGGATTGCTATGACCTTGGCTGTGATGCAGCAACACGGTCGCAGTGATACGTTGAGATTCAGAAGATGCCTGTTGTGCTGTAACTCGCTTCAGCAGGGCAGGCCAGTCGATAGAAACACCAACAGCAAAAGGTTTGAGTGCCTCGACGACAGCGCTGCCTGCAATGCATAGGCAGCGTAGGATGCCAAACGTTCCAGCCAAGGGTCCTGCTCTAAGCGGCATCCTCTTGCTCACAAAATCTGAACTCAGCCAAGTCACACACCAGAGTCTAGACTCACCTGAACTCAGCAGAGTCACGCATCAGAATCAAAACTCATCTGAACTCGACGAAGTCAAGCATCACAACATAAACTCACGCAAACAAAGCAAACTCATGTATAGAATCTAAACTCACCCAAATTCAGCACAGTCACACATCAGAATATAAACTCATCTGAACTCGACCGTCATACATCGGGATATAAACTCATCTGAACTCTGCAGTCAAGCAACAAAATGTAAACTCACTTAAACCCAACCAAGTCAAGCCTTAGAATCTAAACTCGTCCGAACTCGGCAGAAATGCACGTCAGAATATAAACTCACACGTCGACCCATCCCAGGCGCCCGGCGATGTCCACCGCCTTGAGAGACTCTCCGGCCAGCAGGTAGAACTCGGCAGCTGCCCGGGGGTCATTGACGCTGCGCGCCCACTCGGCCTTCTTCAGCATCAGCTGCCGCGTGTCTAGGGTGTCGTCTGAGCCAAGGTATTCCTGCCGAGAAATGCCGTTTCCGTGCGACGTCAATTGGAGTGCAGAGCAGCGGTCACCGACGGCTTCAGAAACGCAGGGAGCGACGAGTTCCGGGCATCGTCTGATAAGGACGCCGAAGAATCACAGTGCAATCCACTTATAAAGATACCGGATGTGATGATGTAGTGCTTATAATGATCAGTTTCAGTTTCTAGATTAGAAATGCTCAGTTTCTAATCCAGATACAGTGACAATTGGTTAGAATGATTGAATTTGCAGGTTTTCTTATTATCGTTTTTAGTGGATTGCACCGTAATCCCAAATTCAAAAGCATGATTATGCATGGGCCATGCCACACATTTCTTAAGCCGCCAGTCACAATAGCGATTCCAATTACGTTCCCCTAATGAGGGCAACAAAGCGAAGCAAAGACGATGGGAGAAAACTTTGCCCAGATGTTGTGTTCGAGATAACTACAATTTAAGTGTGAACGTTTTTTACAAAAGGCCACCTAGTTAGCGGAGTAGCAATGATACGAAGAGCTGTAAGAGCCTGTACCTTAAAAAATAACTGAAAAGAAAAAAAGTGTATTTTTAAACAACCTAATTGGAACAAGCATGTCACAAAACAATTTTTCCGCCAAAAACAAAATTTTTTACAGCAATATTTATTGCGCTAGACCGATTTCAGCTTGCGGCTATTTCGTCCGTTTTAAATCGCGCGCCACAAAGTTGGTATTATACGTCACGTAGTGACTGCTATACGTCACGGAGTGACGTATAACAGCCACTTTGCGCGAGTCGAAAGAGCGGGAGTTTCAAATGTGAAGAAGTTGTGACATCAACTAAATTACGTCCTGTGGCGTAAATATCGCTAGAAAAAATTTGTTTTTTCGTGGAAGATTTGTTTTGTGACATGCTTGTCCCAATTAGGCTGTTGAAAAAAACATTTTTTTCTTTGCAGTTGCCCTTTAAAACCGGTTCACAGACTTCTGTATGAGTGAGCAACTGCGTTGCAACCGCTTACGACAGCTTAGCACGAGAGATCACACTGGCGCCATCTGTCGGGCAACCCTGGAACACTTCTGACCTGCATACAGGGTCGAATTCGAAGACACCGATAGTACAACGTGTGCAGTGCGTAAGGAGGAGACAGAAACAATTAAGCATGTCATTCTAAAATGTAAGGAGCTTAGTTTGGCCCTTCCCAAGGGGGTGACAGACATACCGGTGGCCCTCAGTTTCGCTGGAAAAGTTGGAAGGGTGGATTATATAAAAGAGTAGGGGCAGTGAAGAGGAGATTGGAGTGCTGGTGGAAATTGTCTAGGGAAGATAGAACTGAGTACAACTAACACGGCTGGGGGGCAGGCGGGACAGAGGAAGATTGGGACTCCCTCCCACATGGCTCCGGCCCAAAGTCTCAACCCTGTCTCCCAGTGGGTCCGGTGCTAAATGACGCTGACAACGTTTGACCAGAGAAAAATTGGCGGCTCCCTTGCCGGGGGCAGGAGGCAGGGGTGATGTTTTTTAGGTTTTTTTCCCGATCCCCCAAAGGTCTGCCTGGCGAACATCTTCATGACCTACTGATACAGTCGAGCCCGGTTATATCAAACTCGAGTATTTCAAATTATTGTTTATATCAAATAGACCAAACATCCCCTTGAAAATCACATGGAATACTATAGCAGCGCTGTCTTTTTATGTCAAACTCCCATGGCGGGGACACTCGATATAGCAAACAAAGCTCGGCTGCCCCTTGCTATTCCCGCGATCCGACTGCGCGGTGGCGAGCACATCACCCGCATTGCGTGGTTGGCAGACGACCAGGCCAGCATACACGCGGTAAGATATGCAGCAAAAGAGCAGTTATAAAAAAAAACAATAAACCGTAAAAAAAGAAAAGTGGAGGATGGCAAAAGCAAGGGGAAGGGCACGCGCATAGGAAGAGCAGGGAGTGCTTGCTGTCGAAACGGTAGCCTGTGCCCTTTCCCCGAACACTGCTGATGCTGCGCAACTCCCTAGCCCCATAATAAAAATAGCAAAAAAAAAAAAAACAACAGTCTTCGGCAAGTCAAGTGTGTCGACAACAACGGCTGTGCAATCACACTTTGAACGCCTTATCTTTGTCTACCTTCTTTTTGCCATTAATGCTTTGACCGTTTTTTTTGCTTTTTTTTTGTTTGTTTGAATTTAGTGAGCATTCTTTTTTGTTGTCTACTTAACTTCTTTTTATGATTTCTTTTATGTGTCTCGCATTTCTGCTTTTCTTTCTTTCTTTTTTTTTTTTTTTATTATTTTCATGTTTTGTCGCTTATGCTGTGAAGAGGTCCCGGCCAGGCACACCTGTAAACACGGCGGTGTTTGCGGTCTCTGTTAACTACGCTCTACTGTCTTTAGCAGCTCTTGGATGCTCTATTTGGTAAGCTCCCATTTGTTCCGACCTTCAATATTAGCAGAGACGCCAGAAGCTTTCAACTCGAGCTGAATTTAACATATTTTTGTATATCAAATTATTGATATATCAAACTATTTTACAATCAATTCAATATATCCGGGTTCGACTGTAGTTAGAGGAACGCATTGGCTTGAAAGGGGAAATCAGGTTTTTGTGAACAAAAAGTTAGGGCACAAACAAGCTGGTGATGGTTTAGCATTTTAGACAAAACCCTGCGACTGGCGGGAAAAGAAGGACAACACAATACAAAGTCTCAAATGCAGCTGATATTTATTGGACAGAATATCGTGGTTTTATAGGGTACAAGTGCCCCGAAAACCAAAAAGAAGAAAAAAAGGGGGAGGGGGTTGAACTTCTCCTTCCCGAACGCACAAGAGAGGGAGGACATTGATCTATAGCACACCGGCACTGTTTTCACTCAAACAGAAGTGGGGAGGGGGAAGATCTCTTATCCCACCTCGGTACGGAGTTGAAAAGATTTCTACAAATTTGATTGTTTGGATTTCACTTTTATATCTGTGTAGGATGTTGTTTGTTTGGGTTTAAGTTTCACCCCTGCCCCTTTTGCTTCGGGTGTGACAAATGTCAGAGGATGTTTGTCTTTGTCCATGTCTGGTCTTTTATCTGATGAGTCACCTTCTCGCAGCCCTTTCTTTTGTGATGTGTGTAGGGACCTAACCGAGGACTCAACAAGGTCTCTCAGTGGGACTGGTGATAGGATAACGCCGATAAGGTTTAACCAGAGGAAAATAGACCGATCTCACCAAGCGTTCAGTGCATGCGTGACGCCGCCATAACTTTAGTTCACAGGAGGCAGGCTGCAGTGCACAAAACGGCTCGTGTCGTCTCGTGCTCTACACGCGCAAAGGTCCAGTGTGGTTGTCGCACGTGCAGAAAGACTAAAGTTCCCTCGATGCATTGCGGCAACGTAGTCAAACTGGCTAGTGAGATCGTTCTATTGGCGATTTCCTCAAGGGGGGAAGAGGCAAGGGGTGATGTTTTTAGTTTTTTTTCGTCCAATCCCTCAAAGGTCATTTTGGTGATAGTATAGACCCGTTGCTCTGGGGCAGAGGGTGCGAGCGCATCCGGAAGACTTACACAAGACGCGATCATGTTATGCTGGATGCACCATTCGTGTGGTGCTTTAACGTTCGATTTTGCACGTGCCACATTTGAATACAGTAAAACCTCGTTATAACAAAGTTGAAGGAGCGATCGTAATTATTTCGTTATAACCATTAGTTTGTTATAGCCAATGTCCATTTCTTCCCTATTAGCAAGCAAGGGGAATTATGATTGCTTTGTTATATCCATTAGTTTGTTATATTCCATTTTGTTATAACGAGGTTTTACTGTACAAGCATCTGTCAGCATCTGTAAATGCGCGGTAACAAAACGTCTAAAAAAAGTTGAAAAAAGGAAAAAAAGAATAGAATTATGCAGCTCGTGGCCGCAGCCTCCCATTAAACATTCCTTTCATCTTTGCTTTCTTTCATAGCTTCTGCGAGCATGTATATATTTCACTTTACGTGATAGCGAAGCCGAAGCTACTCGCAAAAGCACGTCCTCCTGAACAATACTCGCACTGTACGAGCATGCGTGCTTGGCAGGGACGCTGAAAGCTCGCAGCTCGCTCTTGTAGCCTCTGCTACGCTGGCACTTAGAATGGAACGGAGTATAAAAGACTGTAATGGGGAAGTGAATTGATGCATGTTCGAAACGCAAGCCAAATATTTAATGTTGCTCGCTTGGAGTGCTGCTCAAAACTTGAGAGCTACGGGCCTATACCACACCACCTGGTGATAGTTAGGGCGAGAAAATTGGCATAGATGGGTGGGAGGAGAATCATATGTTTGTCTTTTTACATTTATGCTAGGTGGTGCAAGATATTGCTTGTTACAAAAGGTACAGCCATTAACATCCATGCACATATTTCCTGATTGCTTACACATCATTCTTTCCTAGAGGCTCGAAATAAATTTGACAATGTTGTAAGCAACCATTTCCCATAGAAGATTCAATCTCGCAAATACTGCAAAACCTTGAGTCTAGTTACGCGCAGTTTCTTAGCTGCCCGAAAGTATGTTCTCTTGTCGTAAGCGGTCACGACGGATTCGACCATGCTCGAACGCAAATGTGTGAACCGCCTTGTATTAAACAAAAACAATCACTTTGCGACGTTCATTCCGTGAATAACTACGGAAGAATGTCAATGACACGAGAACAGAAGAGAATGAACGACTGGCAGTGTTTTGCCACGAGGGTATATGTACCAACGAATGTCAACCTGTGGACGTATCGATACTATGTGCTAGCGTGCAAAAACGTAAATAATATCGACTCGAAGGCTTCCAACTGGCTCACCTGGGCCAGGTCAAACATGCGAAGATCCGTGTACATGCCGACGGCCTTTGAGTTGCGCCCGGCCTTGCAGTAGAGCTTGGCCGCCTCGGTAAAGCGTCCCTGAAAAGCCAGGATGTCTGCCCGCAGGGCCTCTTTCTTCTCTCCCCTTGCCTCTTGTTCCTGGGGAGAAAGGGTGCCGCGCAACGTCGGAACGCTGGCACGCAAGGTGCACGGTGCCAAAGTGTATTTGTGCTGTAAACATTTGCCAACAGAGTAAGGTAATCTTTCCCCTTTGTGGTATCCTGATGTGCGAGACACCTGTAATCGTGTTCCATGCACGTTTGGACGGCAGAAAGTTGGTGAGGCCCGACGGGCGTCTTGTTCTCTTGCTGTAGGCGAGAAATTTAGCCAGTGCAGTACCACTGCCACCCAGGGGTATTTAACGTGCATCACGCTGTAGCGACGCACGACCGCATGCCAGTATGATGCTCGTCCAGATCGAAACAGGCAGAGGTGGGGATTGAACCCAGGATAAACTCAATAACATGCCCAAAAAAGACCCAAAATGCCACATTTATTGACATAGATATTTTCCCTCAATTTTATTGTTCCGTATGTCCCCTGCTTTTATTTGTGATGTTACAGAATAGCGCACTGCTTCCCGGATTACTCGGCTGTTGGCATGTGCTTAGATTCCTATTAGTATATCAATCTATCTATAGCTGTTTAAAAATAAAACCTCCTTGTTGATGCACGTTACATTTTTGTTTTGCTGCACGGATGTCATGTTTCAACATTGGTTACCAGTTAAACATCTCAAAAAAGATTGAGACGGGAAATTTTCGCAGTCTTGAAAATGTTCTTTCAGAATCCAGACAACTGTGTATCTTTAAAAATGTGCTTTTTGTTTCATGTTTCCATTTGTTGTGTGTCATCACTGACACGCAGCTTATCGAATACAAGTCTTACTCTTGAACCCTGTGCCTTTTCTAACACTAAACATAGCTTACTTTGCAGTATTCTCGACACAGCTGGTTGTGACGCTCCAACGGTGGCTTCTCCATGCACCCTGCACCACATGCTCTACGAGAGGAATCACACTTCATGATTCCTCTCAAAAATTGATTGCTCTTCCAGTTTGCGTTCATACCCCCCCTTGGTCGCCTACTATGCGTGAAGCAGACGATGCCACAGCACTTGCCAATGTTACAGAGAGTGGTGTTCACGATAGTACCTCTCCCTGTGGTCAGGCATGTAGCTAGGGAGAGCAACTACTTCTCAAGAGAAGCTATGTTGCAGTATTCCTGCCTGTGGTTCATTTCTAGGGAGTAAAAGCTAAACATAATGATGGCCCCAAAAAAGATGTGTCTTTAGAATAAATTTTACCAGATTGAGTGCAATAAAAAACTGCTTCATTTTAGAGGGAGCACCTTTCTATAGTGATGTTATATAGGCTTAACTGGAGAATAAAATTTCAATACATGGACAATCTTTTTTCTCTTTTAAACAAATTGGTTCCAGGATTATTAACTACATTTAACAGTATGCTCCATCAAAATACTGTAAGTGGCTATAGTAGAGGTTACAAATAAGTAGGGGTGTGCGAATATTCGAATCTCAAATACTTTGCAAATAGTGCTTGCTATTCGAGTCGATTCACACTTTTACTATGTGAAGTATTCGCATTCTTTGAATATTCAAAAACTATGAATACCGTGGAACTCACTGATTACCCTAATATTCCGAGATAGGCCACCTAAAACTGAGACCGAATTGGGCAAAAATAAGGAGTGGACTAACTTTCAAGGTACATGTAAGAAAAGTTGAAAAAGCACTATTTTTAGATCATGTTTTCCTGCCAAACTTGTTATTGCAGTGAGGGACAATGAAGCTAAGATGACTGTATGTCCGAGTCAGCAATGTGCGCTTATATCCCACCATAGCTAACAGGCCACATTTACACCGAGGTCATCATTAATCCGAACACTAAGATTTATAGGAGTGGGCTATCTTCCGGTGTTTAAAGGAAAATAGCAAATCAAGTTAAAGATAGGGGTGGGTTACCCAAGCAGCGCACATGGACCCCCGGATATCCTTAGGATGTCCTGACGTTCCAGGGATGTCCTGTGGATGTGTATGGGACATCTGTGCTGCTAGGGTATCTCTTGGGGGTGGGGCATCTCGCGAAATATTACGGTAGTTTCAACTCGCAGTCGCATTCCATGTTTGTTTTTGGACTGTGCAGTAAGGTATTGAGCTTGGCAAACCCAAAAAGCCAACCTAAGCGCCTTTTTCTTTTTTATGAAGCGCTGGAAAGTTATTTGCACACGGTAGTGCAATCTGCCCTTCGCTTGCTGCGATGTCTGGATTGGAAGATGGCAAAGTGGTCGTGGCGCAAACATGACCGGAGTCATCGCCGCAATAGATTTGATGAAGGACTATGATTTGCAACAACACATGCATTGTCGTGACTGCAAACGCCACGGACTACAGTCACTACAGTAGCCGAGGTGCTATAGATTTGGATATGGATTCGGTTACCATCGTTGCCGTGATGGATCTAGCTGCTTGTGTTATTTTCCGATTAAATTTTTGGTTCATCAGTTTTCCAGTATTCCTTTAGTCATTTATTTCTACCTGTTTGCACTGGTAAAAATGACCGACTTGCCCTCATAGCCAAAAAAAAAAGCCGCAGTCTTAATTTATACTTTCTTTGAGGTGCCCACTCTCGGCAGAGCTATTGCGTGCGGAAAGAGATAGCACAAGGTTAGTGCGATTGGTGTGATTGCGCGGCACAATTGCCCGATCTCAAACTTTGGTCTGCCGGCCCCACTCCGCTTGTGTACTTTCATTTACGTTCTGTAACTTCACCCCTTGAATGGTGTTTTACTAACTTATTAGGGGTGAAGCTCCTTAGGGTCTAGCCTTGTCCGTCTGTCCGTCCGTGCTCACATAAAATGAAAAATGTTTGTGTAGTCGACAGGATTTGAACTTGTGCGGGGAGACCCCAATGGATTTCTAGTCCATCGCCTTAACCACTTGGCCACGACTGCGGGACGAGTAGGCGGCTCTGAGATGTGGCAGTAACTCAAGAGCTGGGGTTTCTGTCATGGATGAAACGTTGCATGTAGCCGCTCAAACTCTATACAGAAGAGGGGGCTGCGGTCAAATGCGTATATAATCGCGTTAAACTTTGCGTGCATTGGCTCAACATTTACAGACGAGAGGGCGCTGCGGTCAAATGCTCAAATGCGTATATAACCACGTTCCATACCACACATTCTCTTTCTGACATGGACCATTGACTTAAGCGGTGGAGATCCATGCTGATCCGCTAGAAGAACCACTGGCTCTGCATTTCACCACCATAAAGCAGTAATAATGACGTCGAAACGTAACCCGGAACTCAGCACTACCTATGAGCAATAAAAAAAAATCAGCACTATCAGCACTGCCTATGAATAATAAAATCAGTATCATCAGCACCACCACAGCTTCGCCCTAATCAACATCATTCACCACGTGGAGATGCAGTCATTTTTTTATTTTATCTTTTGCTTTTATCAGCCACACGTGCAACATTTTTCTTATTGCTATAAAGTTAACCTTTTCATAATTATGCTTGTATAATAATTATGCTTGTATTCAAAAATATTTTATTTTATTCGATTCATAACCTTTACTATTCAATTCTATTCCATTCTGTTCGCTTTGAAAGGTTTTGATATTTGCGCACCTCTACAAATAAAGTTCTGTGTTTTCGGGTTTTTTTTTTTTTTTTTTTCTAATTCGGGTGTTTTATATTTTTTTATTTTTTTTTCAGGGCTGATTTTTTACTACAAATTTGGTGTTTTGTCAGTGTAAATTTTCAGTGTCAGACAAAGAATTATCGTTTATAGTGGCTAATGTGTAAGAGAACAGGACATGGGTACAGGACTTCCCAACCTCCGGGGAGCATGCGCATAACCCTAAATTACATGGAAAATGCCTCGGTACCGATAAGAGAAGCAGACGGGACAACGGGTGCAGTTACCAAAGAAAGCAGCGACCTTGCAGACACCTCGGTGGGTACAGCGTCTTGGGTGAACACAAAAATAAAGACGTAGATGAAGATTTCTTCCCACAGAGCTTGGGTTCTTCTCATTCAAAAGACAGCTCCGACTTGGGGATTTTCGGCTTTCCCCAAATGTGATAATTACAGCTCAGGGGTTACTTCACGGGATTCGTTCGCATATTCAGAAAACACGTAACCACAGTTATGAATGTAGGGTACTTACTACACACCTAAGTGGAGTGGGAACAAACGCGTTGCTTGCTCCAACTCTAACTCATTTATCGGTGTTTTATACTTAAATGCGCGCAGTTTAATACCAAAGCGTGACGAATTGTGTTCTCATATTTCAACATGTGATGCTAAGATAGTACTGATCACTGAGACCTGGCTTCATCCTGATATAGACGACAATGAAATACTGCCGAATCATTCAAACTTTACATTTTATCGACGCGATCGGAAGGATTGTGGTGGTGGTGGCGTTTTAATATGCATGGATAAGAGTATCATAAGCACACTTCTTTTTGTTCCTATGTCCATTGAGGCCATCTGGGTCTCAGTGAAATGTGGTTTTAAGTCAATCCTGGTTGGCATGTGTTATCAACCACCAGATGCGTCAACTAGTTTTGTAACTTCTTTGCGTGATGAGTTGTCAATTTTGTTCACACAATATACTGATCATTCTGTTTTCTTAGTAGGCGATTTTAACTTCCGTGAGATAAATTGGAATTTATCAGATCTTGTTGGTAGTGGAAGTTCTGGTGAGTGTCGCGATTTTATTAGTCTCTGCCTGGATTTTAACCTTTCCCAGGCGATTTCTTTCCCTACCCGTGTAACCACCACATGTTCAAATATGTTAGACTTGCTTTTGACTAACCATCCGAAATCTATTACCTCTCTCACCGGTTTTGAAGGCATCAGTGACCACAAAGCAGTGTTCTTTAACCTAGGATTTCAAGCACCAGAACCAGTCAGGTTGACCAAGCAAATAAGGCTATATAATAAGGGGAACTACGAGCAGCTTAACCAGGACCTCTCAAGCTATTTCTCAGTCTTCCTGGAGGGTTTTGACGATAGAAATATAAATAAAAATGGGTGCCTTTTTTAAAACAAATTACTGCAACTCATTGAAGCTCATGTTCCAACTATTAACATCAGTTCCCGGTCTTCTAATCCTTGGTATTCGCGCTCGCTGAAAACCCCTAACAATAAGATAAAACGACGTTTTCGAGTGGCCAAAAAACAAGACACTGATTTATCCTGGTCTAAATATCATGAAGGCGCCACTAAATATAAAATTATGTTAGAGCAGCAGAAGCGCATATTCTACCAGGAGACCCCTTCCATCTATGCTACTAAACAACCCGCGCCGATTTTGGAATGTTGTAAATCATGTACCATACTCCCCACTTGCGCTTATTGATGATTCTGAGAACATTATCGAGATTAATCAGTGTGCCACAGTTCTTAATCATATATTTTCTTCCCATTTCACTGCCCACTGTCCCTTAACACTATCCTTACCAATTACTAGCAATGTTTTACCTATGGATCCAATTTGTATTGATTACAAAGGTATTGTTAGTATTATTAAGTCACTGAAAATGTCCTCTTCCTGTGGTGTCGACGGCATAAATTCTAAGGTTTTACAAAGCACTAAATATTCCTCAAGCCTATTTCTAACAAAAATTTTTCAACAATCATTAGATACGGCGGCGGTTCCTGAGGATTGGAGAATTGGCAAGGTCATCCCAGTCCACAAAAGCGGTGATAAATCTTCTCCTTTAAATTATAGGCCAATATCTTTAACTTCTGTACCTTCTAAAATACTGGAGCACGTAATCCACAAGCAACTATCTATTATTCTATCTCCTTCTTTAACAAAGCGCAGCACGGCTTCCGTCGAAACTACTCCTGCGAAACCCAACTTCTCTGCTTAAACAAACGACCTGTTCGCAAACCTTGATTCTCGCTACCCCACTGACGCTGTATTTCTCAACTTCGCTAAAGCTTTTGACAAAGTTCCGCATAACAGACTGCTGCTAAAACTATCGTCGTTAAACCTTGATAATAATGCTCTCTCCTGGATTGAATCTTTTCTCTCTCAGCGTCATCAGTTTGTTCATGTTAATAACTGTTCTTCTGCTTTAGCCCCCGTAACATCTGGCGTGCCTCAGGGAATGGTGCTTGGTCCGTTACTTTTCCTCATCTACATCAACGATCTTCCTCTTCAGGTATCTTCACCCATGTGCCTATTTGCCGACGACTGCGTCCTTTACCGAAAAATAACATCCCCTCATGACTTTTTAACCCTATAAAATGACCTCGACCTAGTTCAGAGCTGGTGTACTAACTGGCAGATGACGCTTAACATCAGCAAATGTAAATGCATGCGCTTCTCTCGTTCCTTTTCTCAAACCTCTCCTGTTCATTTTCCCAAAGGCATCCCTCTTCAACCCACGGATATGTATAAATACCTCGGCGTTCTTCTAACTGCAAACCTCTGCTGGGAAAACCATATTAATTCAGTAGTGAGTTCCGCTAACAAAAGTTTGGGTTTCCTTCGTCGCAATTTCAGATCCGCCCCTTCTCAACAAAAACAGCTCCTCTATTTTGTCCCAGTCCGGTCTAAATTAGAATATGCATGTTCAATCTGGCACCCTCATTATGCTACATTAACAGACTACATTGAATCTGTTCAAAGCCGTGCTGCGCGTTTTATTCAGTCTGATTACTCCAGTTTTTCTAGTGTTTCCCTCATTAAATCCAATCTCTCTCTCCCATTGCTTTTCACCCGTCGAAAAATATCCCGTCTCTGCCTTCTGCATAAAGTTTTTTATTCACCACTTTTAAATCAGTCTCTTCTTTCCCCATCGGCTTATCTTTCCTCCAGACTCGATCATTGCAATAAAATAGCCCGGCCAAAGTGTTTTTCCGCAGCACATCAGCACGCCCCTCTTCCTGATGCAATTGTGGACTGGAATGGCCTTCCCAAAGACATCGTCACCATTCAGTATCCCATCAGATTTCGAGAAGCACTGTCAACCATTGTACTAAACACCCACTCCCCTCTCTAACGCCTTATGGCCCTGAGGGTATTGTAAATAAATAAATAAATAAAGGTCCCTTTGTCTCAAAAAGAGCAACGCGCATAGCGTTCGGTCTCGCGGCAACGATTCGGCTAAGCGTCTGGACTCACTCACCTGGAGGGAGCGAAGGAGACGCAGAAGTGCCGGGTCCCCCAGCCGGACCGCGGCTCGCTTGGCAATGGGCAAGTCAAGAGCCTCCAAGGCGGCACGAGCCAGCGAACGCCAGTCCTCTTCAGGTACGCCGAGGCAGGCCACCTCTAGAGCCTCCCTGGGAAAATGGGCGACCATTCGCATACGTTCGGAAGCATTTTGACCCACGACAAACATTTGCAGGATACCATGTCCTTTCGAGACGGAGGTGAGAGCTTACAATTTGCAACAAGTTGCGTGAAGATGTAAAGCTGTGGTCGAAGTACAATCTAAAACAAAAGGTATGATCTTTACGAGTTCCGTGAGTGACGCAGGCTCCATACTCCTCCGCTCGTTCACGACGCGGCGGTGCAGGTGGTCTAAAAGTGCCCCCTCTTAGAAACTGAAAATAAATTACGATTGTTTCGGCTGAAAGAATGGGGGCGGCACACGATGCTCATAGAGCGGTTGCATGAAATGCCTTTTTGCTTTCGGTAAGCTGTGTCCCGAACGGCGTCCCCCACTTTTCCCATTTGTTTGCGAGTCGACAATGAGTTGTTGGCGTGGCTCTAGGTGATGGTGAAATGTAGAAGCAAGGCGAGTGGCTCTGTCGACGACGGAGCTCGGTCGTTACGGCTGAAGACATACTTGAGCGGCGCAGAACCACGCTGACTCCACTTCTCTCCCTTTCGCTGTCACCACGGCGGCACCTACTGGGGCCATTTTGACCACCGAAGGGTTGACCTCTTGATCGTAGACTCACGTCAAGTTCGTACGAGAACTGGCACGCACGAAACTTAATTCCAGTCAACACTCCTTTACGTTCCCAGCTACCCTGGCCAGCACCACTGATCGCGACGTGAGAGAACTCGAGCAATCCGGAAAACACTGCCTTCATGCGTATTAAGACGTAGGGTGAAAGTTCGTCGACCTGGCAAGAGTTAGGACCAGAAGTAAGTGTGACGTGAAAGTGCCCTATAGAAACAGTCGGTCTTCGTGGCTGCTAGGCACCAATATGTCCATTGCACTACCATGCAGGTCTAAGCAGCTGGCCAAAGTTTTTGAGGTGTTTCTGTTTTGTGCATGCTAACGGGCTTACTTGAACATGTTCTTCTCCAGGTACTGGTACAGGCAAGGAGACAGCGGCACCTCGACGGTAGCCACCGTGTTGTGCTGCAGGCAGAACACCTTGGAGCCGCTGAATCCAACCACAAATCCCTGCAATATGGTGAAACACACCGTATCTACAAACACCGACAATATGCGAAGAACAGAGCATGTGATGAGACATGATGATTTGCAGCGTTAAACAAAAAATTAGCATACTTTCCAACCTATAAGTCCCACCCCCCTGAACACTGGCTTTTACAAAAAAGTCAGTAGATAGGTCACAACTTTGTATAAGTTGCACTTATATATTTGTAAGCACGGCGAAAACGTGTTAGTATAGACAGCATATGTGTAATGTGACTGTGACATATGCACAAACGGAAGCCAGTTCCATTATTCTTATGATGAACTGAACGAGAAACGTAGCCCTTGCGGTATAAAAAAATATAGAAAAAAAAATGCAAATAAGTTGCGCCATTGCATAACAGAAACCAATGGAAATTTAAAAAAAACATGCCGAAGACACTTAATTACTGTTTTTACTCGCATAATGCACACACTTTTTCTCCTGAAAAATTGACACATATCTGGGGGGGGGGCATTCATTACGCAGGGTAACATTTTTGCATTTACACAATTCGTGCAAATCTCATATTAGGTGCCAATATGACACGGCAAGGTACTGTGCCACGTCTCCACTGATAGAGGCGCACCCACGGCTTGTCAGGGACACGGTACAGTAACCGTGCTTTATAAATTGTAAACCTTTTTAGGGTACTTTCGGCGTGCCTTTTAACGAAGGAAAAGCGTCCTATAAAGCTCACTTAGCATGGAGAGCGACATGACCATTCTTAGGCCTAATCACTTTCACAATTTCACTCTCCGAAAGCGGACCACAGACAACGCCGTGTTAGCTGACATCAGTGCATCCGATAGGCGAAGAAGGTCCGGGGCTGGGCAATTCCTCGACCCAAGCTTCGTCAAGTGTGCGCGCTGCTCGGTTTCTTGGTTGATCACTTCCGCAACTACACATTTGCAACCATTACAAGCGGCTTGGCTTGGCTTGACTGCTTGGCAGCAAAAGAAAATTGGCTTAGTGAGTTGGACACAGTTCAAGACTCGCGGAGCCAAAAAATTGGAGGTGTGTACATTACGAGAGCGAAAAACAAAAAAGTCCAAATAATGGTACTTGTTGTGGGGGGTCCGTTCATTCTGCGAGTACGTTCATTATGCGAGTAAATACAAGACTGCTTACGTGTAGGTATGCGAAAGCATTATAGTCCCGCTGGTGAAATGTTTTCGAGTAATGTTTCTACACATATTAAAGTTGTTTCTTCCGGTATTGTATTCGGTAGCCGCCGTAGATGTAGATGCTGCTGCTGATGTCGAGGCCATAGATGTAGACGCGGTCACCTCACAGATCATCGCATGAAGCACACAACGAGCACAAATGAAGTCCTAAGCGTAACTGATGCGCAGGAGGCAGCGCGCCATCTCTTCTTTTTGCAGACGGCGCTCCGGCAGTGACATCATGCTCCCCCACTATGCAGGCGCGGCACCCCCGCCGGCTCCACGGCTTCCTTGATGAAGAATATGCGTTGCTGTGCTTTTCTTTAAGTTTTATCTCTGAGGTGCATCTGCTTTGACTTTGAGCGGCGCGTGCTTGACGACATATTTTTATGGCCATCTTTCGGGCAAAACGCCCATTCCAACTTTTCCCGTAATAAAACATATAGAGCTTTCGCCTTAAAAAAAAAGCGACTTATACGTCAGAAAATATGGTATGTCATATAAAGAAAACACGATATGCGACATTGCGTGACACAAGGGAAGACATTACCAAGCTAGACAAGACATCATGGAACATGAAATAGGACAACAAGTGAGAAAAAACGAGACACCATGCGACACGAGAAAAGGCGTTACGAGACAACTGAAGAGACGTGCCACATTACGTGACGCGATAAACATTATGCGATGAGGCGAGATATAAAATTAGTAACACAGAGACAAGACAACGAGGGGGACACACAAAGACAGAGGACATTTTGCTAGGCAAGACAAGGCATGAGACAAACGAGTCAATAGAATGCTTCACGCAAGGCAAAAATGGTGTAAGACAGAACAGAAGGAAGCATCGCGCAACAGAAGGTGCGTTGTGATAAGGTGACACAAAATAAGGCACGACACGAGTCGAGAAATAAGCCCCTAGGCCAGAAGAAAGATGAGAAAATTCACCGTACCTCCAACCTCTGCCTCAGAACAGGGAAGTCGGCAGCCTTGACCGACAGCGTGCCATTGCCGGTGAAGCAGAGAATGTTGGCGTTTTCCGTGTTCCAGGCCACGCTGTTGGCATTGGGCTCCTGAAGTGGCAAAACAGCAAACATTCCTAGACTTTAATCAAACCACCTAACAAAAAAAAAAAAAAGTTTTTTTTGGTGCATTGAAAAAGATACAAAGGGGTGTCAAAATATAATGCTTGTTGATCTCTAAATTTTTAAGTAATTCAAAATCGCAACGATTGACATACCGTAAACGACTTAATTTTTGCGAGGACCTAATTTTCGCAAATCGCCTACATTTCACAAAAAATAGGTCTCGCAAACAATTCCGGTAAAACATAAACACATTGGAATCTATATTGAGATCCCACCGCGTCGCGAAAATTGGAACCCGCAATTTATTACAAAACTTTAGCTTTGACATAAATTGCGAAATATGGAGCTTGCAAAACATAAGTCACTTACAGTATATATTTATTTTTGCAAAAGTGTCCTCTATTGAGGGTTACCCTTCCACATAGCCCTCAAAGTGTCCTCTATTCAAGGTCACATAGTACCCATTCCGTTTCAAGGCATTTTATCCAGTGTTTTGTCTAGGCTTCAAAACCAGTTTGGAAAAATTTAACCTGAATTTCCCGGCATTACGTTGATCGCCTGCCGCTTACTTCTCAAAGATTTCGGTTTCTCTCTTTTAGAACTTTAAGACCCAATGCCTGGCACTGCTCACGTCCATTACCACATCACCATACACATCTCTGAAGAGTCTGTGGATCTCAACAGCCAAACAGCTTTCTTTCGTCAGAAACTCAATTACGGCTCTGTGCTCCAACTTATCATCCAGAGTTCAATTCATCACTCTGAAAACAAAAAAAACACAGATTATAGTAGAGAATTACCACGAGCATATTATATGCAAAGCATATTATTATAAGTCCAGTGATGTGATTGGCCTAAGCCGGTTTGGAGCACCTTTTGGAGCAGCCAAAGCAGTGTTTTGGAGCAGCAAAAGTGGCCTTTGGAGCAGCCAAAACAGTGTTTTGGAGCAGCAAAAGTGGCCTTTGGAGCAGCCAGAATAGTGTTTTGGAGCAGCAAAAGTGGCTTTTGGAGCAGCCAAAACAGTATTTCGGAGCAGAAAAAGTGGCTTTTGGAGCAAATATTCTTAGAAAAATAAAAATATTTGTTTTAAGTGCTGGACAAACGAAGGGCACTTTGTGCTGTGTTATGACGGAACTCGCTGTTTCTGTTTTTACTGCCGAGACATCCCACAAGTGTGCAGTGTTGTAGGCGTTGCCGAGCAATTCCGAAAAGAACGCTGGCCACCGTTTTACTGGTTCCTGACGTGCCAGATTTTCGTTAAAAGTAAGCAAACGCAAAACAATGGATTGCAAGCGCCCCGGCTGGTGCTCTGTCGTGCCGTCATGTTCACATGCACGTGAGGGCAACTTCAGCAAGCTTGCAGTGGCACGTGCTTCGTCGCGCGAGCAGAGACAACGGCTGTTCAATCGAAACCGAAACAATGCCACTCTGCTCCGTCGCCAACTGGATCCCAAAATAGTATGCGAAATACAACTGTCCAGCATACGACAGGCCGGCAGACGAGGTAAAAGCTAAATAGAAAGAAAAACGGAACCTAAGCGCATCGATGCACGACATCGTAAGCCAGGGCCAAAAGCTTTTTGGAGCACTCTGAGCAGGGACTGAACTTGAGACAAACAAGCGCGCTGTGTGGGTTCAGCGTGCAGACATTGCCTTCTTTGCTTCAGCTCACTTTTCCTCACCAACGTTTTTTTGCGGCAGATTTTTCACGTAGTGGGGTCCCTCTCGAAAGATAGCCCGCCGAGAGAAATCTAGGTAATAAATATTTTGAAGAGCAGTCTTTGAATTAAAGAGGGATTTTTTAGAAGAAGAGGAATGTCAATGAACAAGCTTAGAAAGCGCCATATCTGCAGCAATGTGGGGACGGCAACACCCGACGTCGCACGACCACGGTGACCCAGTGGTCGCGGGAGCGTTTCAGCTCACAAAGTAACTCTCGCCGCGCAAAAACGTGGTTTTGTTTCACAGCATGATGGCATAGCTGGCACCCGACTCACTAGCGACGGAGCGTCCGCACATTCCCACGAAAAAAAAATGTAAAAAGAAGACGCGAGACGAGATTCCCGTGACGACGAAAGCAGCGAGGGTGCGAAACGCGAGACGGCGGCAAAAACCATGCAAGACCGGATGGACGATTGATGCCGGATACTTTGTGTCGGGCAGCCGCTTGCGTTACCTATAGCTCACGCATGCTCAATTACGGTTCTCAGTTTAGTTTTGGTTTTGAAAGGCGACCGAAATTGGACCTTTGGCGCAGGCTTGGCGCAGATTAGCCATATTTTGGCAAAATGTAGCAAGATGTAGCAGGGTTAGCCCCTTGGCGCAGTTTGGCGCAATTGGCGCAGCAATCGCATCACTGTAAGTCGTTCTATAAAAAGGCTATGAGTGCACAGGCATTACTTTTTGACACCTCCTCGTACAAACTCCCACATGACAGATTAAATTCTGGAGGATTGGCTCATGTATCGCAAACTGTGACTTACAGAGCTTTCATGTTTGTGCAGAACAAGACTAGGAGTTGCATCTTCAAAGGCAGAAGACGTTATGGGACATCGACAATCTATAGATCCTGTGCTGTACATGAAACATACTCAGTGAGCATGGCTGTTCTAAATCTGTTCAATCCCATCACACGTACCGTTTCAGTCGACACAACGAAAGAGAAAAAGCAAAAAGGAACGTCAACGCTCGCTTCCCCAATCAAACCATTTCAAAGCAAGCATTTCGACGAAAGTGTCTTCAGACGTGCAGTGTGCTCCCATGTCATGTCCACAAATTTTGTTAGTATCTATCGAGCAAAGCGCCACACCAAATGCTGCAAACCTTCTTCCAGGCTCCATATAGTTAAGTTGGGCTACGTCCAAGCGGTCTCGATCACTGTTTGTACCCCAGCCCTGGCCATATTCGGACGCACACGAGTGCAGTGACTATTAGTAACCGACAGAGTGACGAGAGCAGGTCGTGTTTCTTGGGAAGGTGTATGGTGAACCCAACAAAAAAAAAAGTCGCCCCACTGTGTTGCTGGCTTCCTCACCTGAAAGAGGAGCTGCTTAGAGGTGAGGTGGTACACGAGGCAGGTGCCTTTCTCGTCCACCACGGCCAGGCGCTTGCGGTCCACGCTCAGGTCCAGGCAGCGCACGGGGCTACCCACCTTCAGCAGCGCCAGCGGGAATGGGTTGTCCAGCAGCAGCTGCAGCACCTGCGAGAGGTGGCGGCGAAGAGAATTGGTCGCACAAAGCAAGGAATGTGCAAATTGCGGCGGAGCCCCCGAAATTGTGATGCAGACCATGATTTCAAGTGGCAGAAGGAATGTGTGTGCCATGGCTTGACAGCGTGGCGCGAGCTTTCACGGCACATCAATTTACGCGGTTTGTACCGAGCAGTACGTGCTAAAGACTTTATGCTTGACGTAAGCTATTTTGTGCTGCGTTGTCGAGGCAGGAATAGCTTCCACAGTACTGCAGCCGATCACTGCTGCAAGAGCGTGTGGCTCCGGTGTTGTGTCTCATTCTCGTGCGTTCCCAGGCTAAGAAGGTGCCAAGGAAAGCCACGCGTTCGTGCAAGTGGCTTTGATGGCGTCTGAGCACCGCTGAAGCTACGCCAGCCTCGATAACGTAGCATAAAACGGATGATGCCGCGTATAGGTTAGCGATCGCTTGCACTGGTACAATTTTGTTCTCGTGGCAGAAACACAATTTTCTGTACTTTAGAAGGATGGACATCTTAGAAGCAGAGCATGCTGGTGTAGATGACAGCTTTAAAACGAGGGACGAGGTGACTTTCTAACCAACCATTCCATAAACTCCTCTAAAACACTGTAGTCGCTTTTTCGGTCTGCAGTTGTCTCTTTTACTGTGCTGGTTTTTGGGATTACAACGTTTCAGAATTGCGACATTTCGTTAGGGTTACGTTTCGAGATTACAACATTTTGGTATTATGACATTCTAGGATAACGACGTTTCTGGAAATTAAAGGCGCCCTGCAATGACTTTTTTACTAATATTTAATTTGCACCGAACCTGAGCGCACTGAACGTACTAACTTAATGAAACATTTTTTTTCTCGAATTTCGCTTTTTTTTAAAAGTTATAGGCAAATTAAAATTACGAAAACAAGCAAAAAATAACCTGCTTCATGACGTCCTTGGTTGCTTGAGTGGTCGTGAACTAGAGGAGGGTTAGTGAGCTATGCCAGCGCTCATGGCTGCTGCACTCCGTGTCGACGGCGCGAGAGGGCGCCACTAAAGGATGTTCTGGATAGGCTGTATGCAGCGGGCAGCCAGGGCGGCTAACATTGCATTTGCTGCGCGATTAAACACTAATTCGGCATGACACTTCATTGGCCACAAACGAGAGCAAACACAGGGTAAAGATCAGTTCAGAATGGGAGCCAATTCGCGCTGCCATACCGCGAAACAGCCAAATCGCCAGACAAAGCTGCTCCCCGAAGGCCTTCGGAACGCTCGGAGCCAGTCGGATCCTCCAGTCCCTACGACCGCAGTGCCGCCACGTACATCCGGTACCTTTCCGTGTCGGCGCCTGATCCCACTACTTTTTTCTAGTATGCACCGCCTTTTCTACCGCTTGGTGGCAAGTATGTCGACGGGTCATTTTTTGTTTTGTACTTTATAAACTGCATTTGTTTCTTTTCTGATCTAAAATACTGAACAAAAACAACTTTTATAAACGGTTCTCGCCACTTACATTTTGTATCTCGACTAAAAAGAAGCTTTTAGCGGCTCTGACCAGTAGTAAGCCCAGGACCAAAGACGTCACATATCGCGCGCTTTCGGTACCGCGGGTCGCCCCCGTCGGTGGAGGAGGTTTCCGCATCGTCCGGTTAAAATATGACGCACTGATATTTCGTTACTCTCTCCGTACCCGCTGGCTTGCCCGAACCTTAAGGGACGTGGAAACCGTAAAAAAGGTAGACGCTTAAATATGATTGCAGGGCCCCTTTAACGTTTTGGAGAACAACGCTTCGGTATTATAATGTTCCAGGATTACACCCTCTCAGGGTTACAACGTTTTGATATTATAATGTTTCTGAATTACGACGTCCCAGGGTCACAGCGTATTAGGATTACACCATTTAAGAAACACAATGTTTCTGGACTACATAAAACGTTTCAGGATTACGAGATTTTGGGATTACGACGTTTCGAGATTACAACATTTTGGGATTACAACATTTCTGAACTTTAACATTTCGCGATTATGTTTTGGGATTACGACATTCTAGGATTACGACGTTCCTGGAACTTTATGTTTTGGGACGACATCGCTTCAGGATTACATCATTCCAGGGTTACATCATTTTGAAATTACAACATATCTGGAGTATGACATCCCAGGATTATGACATGTCAGGAATACAACGTTTCTGGACTACAACGTTTCAGGATTACGTCATTTTGGAATTTAAACGTTTCGGGAATGGCCCGCTGACCTGTCCATCCCTAAGACCCACGAGGAGGCCCTCACGGCCAGGGGGACCCCCAAGGGCGCGGATGTAGCGGATGGAAGACGACAGGAGCCACTCTCGTTCACGCACCCCGCCACGCAGCAGCAGGCACTGCAGGCGCTTCTCCTGGAAAACATAGACGAGGCGTTGCGATTAAAGGGTAGACCAGACAACTACAGACATTGAAGACAACAAGAAACATAGAGAGATTCGAGGTTTTCGGCAGGATCCTGTGGCACCCTCTGCATCTAAGGTTTTAATAATATGAAACCATTATCGTACAAATCCTGAAGACTCCACCATTCAACGGCGATAAGACGACACAGGTTCAAGCTCGACTGCTTTAGATATATTTTCTGCCCTCGAAGAGCTCCATACTGGAATGAACTAACAAGTGGTGTTATGATTATAACATCTATTGGTCAAACATGAAACAGTTAAAATGTGGGTGAGCAGGAAAGCAGAAAAGAAAAAAAGCAGAAGAGACACAAAAAGGGGACCAGACAACATTCCTGACTCAGCTGCAGACCTGTTGCCCTTTTTTCTGCATCTTCCACTGTCTGCTTTTTCCTTTTCCACCCCAGCCTTAGGTCATTCCATCATGTTGATTTATCGAGTATTTTGCGAGAGACGCGCAATTTCACACTGGTTAATTTTTTAGTTGCGACTACACATTTTTTTTACGCACGTCTTGAAACCACTTTTGTTATGGCACTTGAGTGGAGCTATAAGGTGTTTTTTTTTTTTAAATAAATAAATAAAAATTACAAAACTATTTCCAGCTGCATTTTGATCCATCAATCAAATCGTTGGTTGAAGAATTGTGCTTTACATGCAAAGAAGCTAACGCTTCTTTTCAAAGATGCATCGGCTGCGTCATCCTCTCGTCCCTCTTCTTTCTTGCGATGATATGGGGAATTCACATACTGACGTGACACAGTGTCACATGAAATGATCGCAACTATTTTTAATGGCGCTCCACTTAAGCATCTCTTTGCCGAGTACCCTAGTTGTCTGCACTGCATTGCCTTTTGTTTTTTTCTATTTTTTGCTGTATTTATTCTTCTTCTGGCATTTACACAGAATGATGGCAGTATAAAAGAGAGATTAATTAATAAATAAATTACTTCTTATCATGCAACGTGTCAGAACAAATGTTGTCGATTGGTGGCGCAAGCGTTTGGCAGGGGGCCAACTCTGCTCTCACGCTTCAGGCTTCAGAGAGACACAAAATCTGTTAGCTTCCGTGAGAATGCCTTTCAGCATTAAAGGAGAAAAAAATAGACCCGTACCTGGCACAGCACCAGGTGCTGCGAGCAGACGACGAGCAGGGTGCAGTCCACCTTGCGGTTAATCTTGTCCCGTAGCCGGTAGTGCATGTCGTTGGGCTCGGGGGACTCTGCAGTCAGCTCGTACACCATGATGCGCTCAGGCAGCTGAACCTGAGCGCCAAGAAAAGTGTGGTTTGTATACAACACACCTAATCTAAGCGTCATTTCAAAAAATGCTACGCTAGACGCTAGCTCTCGGCAACAAAGAACAATGAAAACAGCTAAGAAAAGGGCACAAATAAAGTTGCAAGAAAATTTCGGCTAAAAGTTGCGGCCACTATATCACTGGAGATGACGAGGCAGTAATTATTTGCAATTTTCTGCTGACCTGCTTTTATCACTTCTCAAGTTCTCAAAAAGGACACTGGGGGCACATTATTTATCTGAACACAATCAGGGAGATGAACCAAGAATTAACAGGATTGGAAGTCCATCTTTTCTTTGAGCAACACTAAGGGCACTAACAGCAAGCCTAAGCTGAATTTGCCGTCTTCTGCCGCCCTAATTTCCTCACTTCTCTAGTTCACAAGAAGGTCAACAGGGGCACATTATTTAATGCTCCGCCCCAAGCTTCCTGCCTTTGATAACACTTCTCTGTGGGTTATCGAGCTCTAATTAACGCAAGCAGGAAGATGGACCAAGAATTAACAGGATTGTAAGCTTCCACCTTTGTCAAAGCAAGGCTAAGGGATCACAGAACAAGCCTGTGCTGAATTTACTATCTCCTGCTGCCCTAGTTTCCTCACTTGTCTAATTCCCAAGCGTGACACTAGAGGGTGCATCATTTATTCTAGCACAGGCAGGGAGACAAATAAGGAGTATAGAGGACGTAAAGTTTGTCTCTTTCAAAACAAGGCAAAGAGCACTCACGGCAAGTCTGTGCTTGTAGATGGCCAACTTTTTCACGAGGTCCCGGCACTTGATTCTCACTGGGGGTAATCAACATGCCAACACCACGTCTCTAAGCATGCATTGCATCAACTGATTCTGGTCTACAACTTGTATGATGCCCTTTTCCCATGTCTCACCCTCTCCCCTTCCTACTCCCAACCAAGATTGGCTGCAAAAAAAAAAAAAAAGTGCAACTTCCTTATTTACGAGTGGAAATAAAGTACTATACTTAAAATTTGTGTTAAAAATTCACTGCAAGAAATGACGACAAACTACATATACATATGCCCTTCTTCCGGACTTTGGTTGTGAGTGCGACAAAGTGTAATCATAAGCACAAAGTTCCCACTCCAGGCGGAACACTCACTGGCTTTTTAACCTGTCACCAACTGTAGAGCTTTAAAATGAGTCAATCTGTCCCAATAAGTTTGTTTGAGCATCTGCAGTCTTGCTTCTTAACTAGAAGTGAGCTATTGAATTAAATGAGCAATTACTCATTTAACAACAATGTGCAACAGTCAGATATCTTAACTTAGTAGTTATTTGTTGCTGCGATGTGCTTTGCCATGCCCTATCGTGACATTATATTACAACGACTAGCGCGGATTTTTAAGTACGCTTCCACCGTTCTCGTAGACAACCAGACCACAAAAAGTTAGTATTCAGATCGCCGACCCACAGGCATGTAGCCAAGATTTTGGTTGGGGGGGGGGGGGGGGGGGTCCGCTCATGACAAAATGCTGTATGAGGGGGAGGGGGAGAGGAGGTCCCAGCAAAATGGAAGATTTTGGGGGGGGGGGGGGGGGGGGCCCGGGCCCCATGGGCCTCCCCCCTGGCTACGTGCCTGCCGACCCACCTATGCCAACACGGCGCTCAGTGCAGATCTTGCAGTCGTGTATCACCACTTAACCATCAGCTGTTTCAGGCATACTGCTAAAAGTAATAATAATAATGATCTTTAGTTAAAGTGCCCGAAAAGAGTCACAACAGTATTTTGATCGGTGCATGTCCGAACAAACACTACAAGTAAATAAGTACCATATTTTACGGTGTATAAGTCATGGTTTTTTCCAAAATGTTTGTTTCGTGCGTCTTCTGTGCGTTTTATAAAATATAAATAAAAACCTTAAAGGGAAACTCCGCTTCATTCTCGGTTGTGAAAAACAATGTGGAGATCTTTAGTATCGTCTAGAGAGACCGCATGTCAAATATTAGAACGTAATACCACCTACGAGATCATTAAACCGGTCAAGAAAGACTGTGATGCCCAAGGTCACCAAAATCCACTAATCCAGCAGGCGACGTGTGGCGCAGCCAACGTTGTAGTATTTCCGTTGTGGCTGACGTTTGTTGCACACGCAGTTTTTTTCTTGGTATTTTCTTTTCCAGGGGGAACTTACCAGGAGGCGCTACAGGCATGCTCCACGTTTAAGCGAGCGAAGAGGCGAAAGACAGACGAAAAGGAACGAACGAGAACAAGAGAAACCAGAAGAGGGAGAGGGTGGTACGGGAAGAGCTTTGCTGACATACGTGCCAACAGACTAGCCGCCTGGGTTGCCGCCTACATGGCCTGCTTCGTCACCGCTTGCTTTGCCTGTTTGCCACCGCCGTTCCGCCCATCCTCCCTCTTCGCTCCTCGCCCTTCCCCGTGCATCCATATATTTTCTGGTTTATCCTAGGTAGATCATGCGGCCCCTTGCATTCCACATGGGTGCGCATGCAACTGACGTTGAGGTTACAATGTTGCCCGGCTGTGCCGAAGTTTTAGTTTCGGTTTGTGATTATGATAATAACAAGATTGCACGAAAAATATCTTGGTTTTTATGAGACAAACAGTCTAGGGTTGTTTTGGAGTACTTTTCACGTTTAAATCACCCATTATCCCGAAATTCCCAAAATCGAGCGGGGTTGCCCTTTAACTGCACAAGATATATGCCACATCAACATTTACAACAAAGAATGCATAGCAACCGCCGATGGCGTTTTTGGCGGCCTGAAGACAGTCTGAAGTTGGTCTGAAACATGGCGACATGAGTTTGCGCCCGCAGCGATTCTGTGCACCATTCCTTGCAGCATTCCCTAACCAAATGCGACTTATGCTAAGGTGCAACTTACACAACTACTTTTTCTTGCAAATCGCCGTTTGTAGGGGGGGGAGCGAATTATACAACAGTGCAATGGACAGACCAGAAACAATGATAATCTCTATTTAAAGTGCCTAAAAACAATACAAGGGTGCTCCCCCCCAAGAGCAATTCAAGTAAATTAGTGACTAAGTCAATGCAAAATGGCACCAAGTGGGAGAGGCCGTCGCACCTTTCTCGTCGGTAACGAGATGCTGGATGATGACGTCGGCCATGTTCTCTCGGTAGGCGTACCGTTCCCGGTAGAGGCTGTGCACCGTGGAGAAGCCTAGCTCGTAGTAGGCGATCGTGCCGTCCTGGCAGCCGACCGCCTGGAAGGACGCGAAAGAATGTCACCTGGCCCAAACATTCCGTCAAATGCAATGAAGGAGCAATAGCACTCTATGTGGTTTTAACGCGCGGCATTTGCCGTAGGAATGATATGCTATGCGACGCATGGCGAAGAAATTGTGGATGTGTGAAGGATATCTCGCTTCCTTCATCCGTGCATCTCGTCTTTGAGGGCACTACATTGTTTTCTCTGGAACGCTGCCGCACATGAAGTCTGATTCCGAAATGCCTCTGCGCCTACTAGATTATCCGACTAACATCCAGCCCCCGTTTTCCGTAATCCTTGACACAAAAGCGCCGAGATACTGGTTCTCACATGGGGGTCTGCAAAGCCTTGGGTGTCCCTGAAGGCCTTCCTGGAGTCTCCAAAGCCCTTGACTGTTAGTCGAGCCGAGCAATAAAACATATTTTTTTTATAGATGCTGGCTGTCCCACAAATCTAAATATAGACCAAACCACGCCTGCCAAGTTAGAAAGACTAATTATTCTCTGTTTCCGAGCTTTAAAGTTGGTTTGCACACATTTTGTCGTCTTCATTTACCCCTTTGTAATTGTCCAATACTCCCCCTCCCCCCTGATGGACGGGTCCCCCCCATCCCTTCCGCTGATTCAGAAGGAATCTTCGAAACATCAGCAATCGAGAACCACTGCGCTAAGGGCCGGCTCTACAAACGCCACGTGCATTCAAAAGATCCCTGTACCAGGTGGCTGGAGTCCGGGCGTGCCCGGCAGCACCAGACCCAGGAGTTGTGGCGGGCCACGGGACCCACGCAGACGCCCTCCCGGGTGTACACCCGTGCCTCCCGGCAGGAGCCCCCCACCGCCAGGTAGTCCCCGCCGGGGAAGAAGCTGGCGAACGTGGGGTCGAAGCCCAGGGCCCGCTCCCGGCCGGCTGGCTTGCCCGCCACGTTGTAGAAGCTCAGCGACTGGCCCCAGTCCGCCACGGCCAGCACGTCGGACCCGCCCTCATCGCTGCAACAGACGAATGTGGGATACTTCAACGAAATTTGAAATATTCCCGTCGTGTTCAAAAATAGGTTGAATATGATCCACAGTATCCGTAAATGACAATCGCACGTTTGCATTTCGAGCTTGATGGCTGTATTTTTCGTAATAAACTGCCCACTCTAGCAAGCGCTCGGAGAAGGCCCAGCGGAGAGCACGTGACATCCAACGCAATCATGACGTCGGTCGTCTCTGGACAAGCAAAGCTACGGCGAGGCTGACGTCGAGAGGATGGCCAGCCGTTCCAGCCACCGAAGTGGCTGCTTTTGTACGAATTTCGAGTGACAGGTTAATCTTCTGTAATCTTGTAGGGGGACAATAGCGACTTCTGCGACACACAAAAGGCATTCTCGGGAAGAGGGGAGTTCCTCCTGCCCCTCTTCTCTCGTCGTGGCCGGAGGTGAGCCAATCTCCGTCACTGGCTGTCAAGGTTCCTAGATGGGCATTAGAAGCGAGGCGTTAGCAACATCCACCAGGCGCTCTTTGCTAATCGTTTAATTCGTTTTAAAATTCCTTTTCGAGACTTTTTTAACAAGATATTGGTATGTTCGATGTGATACTGCTCCTTTGAACACATATAGACCAAAAAATGAGCGCCGAAATTTCGTTGTAGTACCCCTTTAAGGCCGGCTAGCATGTTTGCACTCGAGTATGATGGACCACATTGTGCCACTTCCGACAAGAGAACACGCGGGAACACTGGCATTATCTATATGTTGCCCTGGAACACTTTACTCAAATGCAAATGTGTGAGCCACCCTTTAGGAAGGTGACGATGGACGGCTCTGCAAGAAATGAGGCACGAGCGCGCGCCTTTCTCGCTCAAGCTATTCCACCACGTTGGTACCCGTCGTCTGCCCCGTTCTTTTGTGGATCGCCATCAAATATAAATCCGTAAACCCCCGTGCAATATTACTGCACGTTTTGGCTGCCTCGGAAAGGCGGAGCATAGAGGCGGACGTTGGTGGTCTCAAATTGTGGGCGAAGTTTTGATAAACGCTAAGAAGCGGCAAAATATCGCTTTTAAAGTTAGTACTCGGTCTTACGCGGCTTTATTTTGTGAGAAAACGCCGGTGTCATGCGCGGCACGAAGAAAAAGTTGAAGCACTCGAACGTCTTCTATGCGTTACGACAGAACTGGCATGTCCAACGTATATTCGGCTGCTTTCTTTGTCCACTCTTCCGTCACACTCTTTCTCGCTCTTCCTGTTGATACCACCGGTGTCGGCGCTTACAATGCGCCACACTCTGCTCCCGTCTTCACCTCCCTGGACGTGGAGGTTCGTCCATTCATTCGCTGTTGAAAAACTCGCGTGATGCGATGGCCACGTTCGTGCAATAGTTCGGCTGCATACAAGATATTAGGGAGTTTTAGAATAGCGCATGCTAATGCTTTGCGTACGCAAAGAATAGCATCGTCGCCACTGGGCATGCACTGAACGCTAACCACGTTTTGCGCTTTGCGTGCGCTATTTTATCGTATGCTATTTCTGGGAAATAGCGTGCGCACGCAAAGTGTCTTTGCACTCCTCCAAGGAGGATTCCTGATGAGAAGTTGGCTAAAGCCAAGACGAGCCCAGTTAAAAAATGGCGGCTCCCAGGACCACGGCCTCATGGCTGCAGCTGCTTTAGCGGCGATGTCCTCGCCACTGCGATTTTCAATACACGACGACAACGTGCAAACTTTTCTCGGCAAAGGTACAGTGTGCGAAGGTCAGTACACGAGACCTCTCTTGCCGAGGCGACGCCACGCAAGCGGACACGACCGGTCGACCGCTTGCGTCGCATTCTCATGTTTAAAGAAATCTAATATGTTACTCTGGACCAAAAAATTTGTTTTTTCTCAGGTTACAGAATTTCATGTCTGAAATAAAAATTGTGATTTCATACTGGTGGCGTTGCAAGCGCGAGATGGTTGGGCCTTTGCATCGCGGCGGAGAAAAGCTATTCTAAAAGTCTCTTGCGTAGTGTGTGCTAACTCAAGTGCTGAATTTAATGCTAACGTGCATTAAAATTGCGTACGTTATCCTAAAACACGCTATAGTTTGTGTTGGCAATCCTGCAAGCACCCATACACGAGCTGCAAGCAAGCACGACCGAGAGAACCTACATGCTTCCTGGTGTCGCATCAATGCGGTGCACCGCTTCAAAGGAAGGAACACTTCCCTCGGGCTCTGCTTTCTTTTTGCATATATAAGAGTAGTACATGTAAAAAAGCCAGTGGAAATAAACTCAAGAGGGGAAAGTGTCTCCCAGTCCAGCTCGTGAAAGTTCCCCTTTTTCTACTTTGTGCCTACTTAACAACATGCTTGTTAGGTCTATACTCCGTTCACACTTTAGCTGAGACTGCAGCCAATGCTACAGGCGCGAGAGCACGATATTGCGGCTTTGAAGCCTTCGTCCACAGAACGAACGCCCGCGCTGGAAAGGCATGTCTCAAAGTTAGAAGCGCGGACCAGCTCGTGCTCGTAGCTTTGACTGCGATCTCAGCTTATGAGTCTATCACATGACCACACTCAGCCATAAGAGCTCAAATTGTAACTGTTCATGGTCAAGTCAAGTGGTGCATTGGCAAAGCTACGTGAAGAATGTACTCTTGTAGTGGAGATTTTTTTCTCCAATAAAACAAACCATATTCCAATCACTTTTTGCACTTTAAAGTCTGTGTTCCTGATCAAACCAAAACTCTCAAGATCTTCAAGATCAAACAATCTACAGACAAAAGATTTTTGCTGATCATACACACTTCACAAAGAGGTGCAAGAACAACCAGCCCATCACGGCTTCCAAAAGTCTTCTGGTTTCAGCCCTACTTCTTCCGCTCCAGATCCCGACCTTCTTGTCCGGCATGTTGAAACTTCCGTCTCCATACCTGTCACTTTCCTTCCAAACTTACGCCCGTCTCTCGACGACCTGCATGAAGCTGTCCGACTGATTCGGCCCTCTCACTGTGCTGGGCCGGATCGACTTGCCCCTGCTTTCATCGAGTCTTTTGTATCTTTATCTGTGCACTCATTTTCTCAATCCTTCCTCGACCACTCTTACGTGCCTCCCACCTGGACGAAGGCGCTCGTGACACCAGTCCAAGAGGGGAAGGAGAAGCCTCCCAGCGATCCTTCCGGCTACACGCCCCCCTCTGCCTCAACGATCCTTACAGCTACGTCCATCCTCTGCCACACGTTTGAACAAACTATCGACCAGCACCTCTCTCGTTTTTTGAACAACAATAGCTCCTCTCTGTCTCCCAACATAGATTCAGGCCTAATCAAAGTTGCGAGAAGGCTCTCGGAATGGTAGTGCACCGGATCAGCAACAACCTGAACAACCTGGACAACCGCAGCCGGACTGACATCATCCAACTCGATCCTTGCAGCGCATTCGACTCCCTTGACCACTCGATCCTCCTCCAGAAAATTGTGCTACCGGGTGTCTGCGGTCCCCTGCTACCCCGGCTAAGCCGTTTTCTTATCGGTCATCCCCACCGTGTATTGTTTCAAAACCAAGTCCCTGAAGAGTTGGCAGTCACCTCTGGGGTGCCCAGGGCTCGGTTCTGGGACCGACACTCTTCCTCTTGTATGTCAAAAATGTGCCTTCATCTCCAGACTGTCTTCTGGTACAGTATACAGATTGCCCCAGTTGCATTGCCCCCGTCCCTGTCGGCTGCCCAGGGTCTCCTTGACGAGATTGTTTGCTGGGCAAGGACAAACTGACTTCCTATTAGCCCCCAAAAAGGCGCTGCAACACGGATCACCAATTGCCGCTCCACTGTCGTTCCACGTACTCCCTGTCAGTCTCCCCGATCCCAAGTGCCTTTCTATCCGGGGAGCTGCCTTCACTATCGCTGTGGACTTTTCAACACACATCGCTGACAGAGTATCCAAAGCCTGCCGATTCTTGGCTTTGTCACACTGATTTAGAGGAATCGGAGACTTGAAAGGTTTTGTGCTCTCTACACTGCCCTGGTCCTGCCCAGGCTGGAATACTGTTGCTCAGCGTGGAGCCCTTTCCAGGCTCACCTCATAGACAGACTCGAGGGTGTGCAGCGCCAAGCCACCCAAACTCTCCACTGTCGGATCTCAGGTCATCAAAACCTTGTGCTGCCACACGAGGCTCGCCTCAAAGCCCTAAGGTGGCACAGCCTCCATCACCACCGGACAGAGGCAAGGGTTGGGTTTCTTTACTGGTTGCTTTACGGGTCCATGGAGGGCACCCACCTCCGCTCTAACATCAGAATCGGGAAGCGTATTGGACGACCTGAACAGCAGCATGCTCGAACCATACGCCACTCCCATTCTATGCTCCCAGCTTCCCTCAGAGACTTCCTTACAGACCCTCTGTTCACTTTCCATTCCCTACTGACTGAGCAGAGTCGGCTGCCCTATGCCAGGCATTCTCGCACTCAAAACACCTTTAGTAATTCACCGAATGTAATCAGTGTGTAAGTTTCTGAACTCTTGTTATTGTTTTGTTGTTATTTCCCGCCCCAGGTGGCAGGCTAACAGACACACCATCGCACGGGCTCTCGCCTTTCTGCCCTAGCCTCGCAAGCAACCCGGGGTAACATTTCCCTTGCAATTAAAGATTATTATTATTATACTTATTGTTATTATTATTATTATTGTCGCCACGACAGATCTCAAAAAAAAACCTCGAAGAGAACACACTGGAAAATTTCGAAATGTCAGTGATCTCAAGGTGATAAAAAAAAGAAGAGATCCCTAAATTAGTGGACGGTATGTCTCACCGTGTGGGACTCCAGCAGACCCCCCAGACAGATGCCATCACGCCTCCAGGCCGGTCTATCCGGACTATCTCTTCGCCAGACTACGAGAGAACATGCAACAACTAGATAAGTACCACTGTCTCAATAAAATGGAACCAGATTTTCCAGTGTATAGCCTGTAAATGCAAATATTGGCTAAAAAAAGGAAGTCGTTTCTTAGATAGTTTGCACTCACAGCATGGTCTGCACCTAGTGAAGACTCCACATGTAAAAAATTCTCGTACACAGCACACCTTGAACCATGGCTGCCTTATTAATGCACAAAGAAGCTCATATCATATATATATATATATATCGGCATTAACATAGGTACTCTTTCAATCACAAAATCTGTGACGTCACATCAAAATGAAGTATCCCGAAAAATATACAAATATATAGTTCCCACCTGTAGGTAGCTCCACACCACATAAAATTTTAACTTTTAGACATGTATAGTCCGTGGACTATAGTCTGGAGAATATAATATGTAATGTAAAAACTAAAATTTTCTATTAAAAAAAAAATGAAACAAAAGCTATCGTTGAAAGAAAAACGTGTGACATAGCAAGACAAAGATCGACAGTTGCTCAATTCAGCAAGAAAATGTTTCCAATGCTCGTCTTTTTCAAAATTTCAGGGGCAAAAAAGCGGACAGCGTGAAGAGAGAACAGTGTTTTCTTCACTGCAAAAATAAACCATGCAGTGTCGTATGCTCAGCCTCCTCCTGAAAGTAGTGCTCACAGTCTGGACCAAATGCCAAGGTTTCAAAACTTGCCAATACCTAGCTAATTCAAAAGTTAAGTGATTTTTAACAATTTCTAATGAGAACAGGGCAGTCACAAGGTCAGGACAGAAGTGCATGAATACACGGAAACGAACAACGTCTGCTACTGGGAATGAGCTGCATTTTCTAATTAAAAATTAGAAAAAATCACTTGTGACTTTGAATTCAGACAACACTAAATCCTGAAATTTCGGCACCTGGTTCCAACTGCTAGTGCCACATTCTGACGGTGTCTGGGCATTCAGCAAAGCAGTTTATTTTCACGATGTCAAAAACCACGGTTCTTTTTTCTACCGAACCGCCTTTACATACTTCCGAGCTTGCGGCCTGGGACAAGATAGTCAAACTTTGTACCAATACTACTGAGAAGAAAATAGGCCCTTCCGGAAAACCCCACAGGGCCAATCGTCGACCCCACAATGAACCGCACAGCGCGGGGAATTGTGGGGCCATCCCGACGTAGGCTCGGACCCGTTCGTATACTCTCCTTACGTCCTGGAAGCGGCGCAGTTCCTTCTCTCTTACGACTGAGAGTTCAGAACACAAAGAAAACGGAGCAAACACAACACAAAGTCGATACATACTTTGTTTCGTCGTCGTTCCGCTTTCTTTGCGTTCCGAAATCGCAAAAAGCTGGAACAATGTGAACTGCTCCTTCTGTTAACGGGTGCTCCTACAGGCGCCATACGTCGGATCGCCGTAGTGCGTCAAAAAGACAACGGGGGGTGCCGCGTATCTCCAGAATTACCTACAGTCAAACCCGTTTATAACGAACAGCAGGAAACGCTACGATCAGTACGATATAGAAAGTAATTCGATATAGCAAAAACCATTTACAACGAACTTCCACCATGCGTTTGTTGTAACCAGAGTTTGTTCTTTTAGCTTATCTCCCTTTCTGAATTGCTTCTCTTCGTGGGCAACCATTTTGGGATGAAACGATTTGGTTTTCCTATGCGTGAGTGCAGAGGGTATTGATTTAGCGTTCTGCCCTTCTGAATCGCTTCTCTCTGCTCTTATTTGTTCGCAACTTGAGCTTTTAAAATTTTCTTTCTTTCCTACTTTTTTTGGGGGGGGAAGGGAGGGACACGCTAGAAGACGATTGTTTGCATGTTTTTGGAAGCCTTCCCAGGGGGAAAAAGTTTGATATAGCCAATATGTTGTTTGTTATAAAAAGTACTTTTTACATACCTTTTTATTTAAATTTTTCGTGAGTTCAATATCTACAATAATTCGCTGTATGGGGGTTCGTTCTAAACGGGTTTCACTGTATTGGCTCGTACCTTTCCTCTCCAAACCTTATCGCCAGTGGATCCACGCAGAGCCACCTGGCAGGGGCGTAGCCGGGGGGCAGGGGGGGGCTTATGAAACTTCAGCCCCACCCCGAAATCCAGCCGAACCCATAATATACACATGGATTTTGACCCCCATCCCCCTCTCTGCACCCCAAGTCATGGACATCTCAGCCACCTCAGCCCCTTCCCCCGCCCCGAAAAACATTCCTGACTTCATGGCGTAGCCAGGAATTTTTTCCGGGGAGGGGGGGGAGGGGCTGAGGTGCCACCTAGCATGCGTGCGTGTCGCTGCAAGCCCGCCTCGTGGAACGCGCGCGGCATGCTATCACAGAGTTTTCCGCAACTGCTTAGGGCGGGTCGGGGACCTACTAATAATGACATGATATGCAAGCCTCATCTTCTACATGATGCTGTTTGTACGCAGATGCGAAGCGACCTCTGTAGCGCGCAAACAGGGTACCGGTTCCTTCCGCTTGTTCTCGATTTCAATTTCGCGACTGCATGCTTTCCAGCGAAAACTGGGCGTTCCGTTCGGCGGAGACGAACCGACGTCACGTCCAGACTAAGACGGGCGGTCCTGTCGCAGCTGACGACTCACCCTTCCACGTATGGTGACGCTACCGCACGCCAGTCCCAGCGCCAAGTACTGTCCGTCGGGATTCCAGCTCGAACTTGTTACTCGGCCGCTGGTGCGGTGCTTCGAAACCGACTTTTGCTCCGACGACCAGAGGCCTGAACAAGTGAGAGAGAGTGCAAAAACTTTGACGCAAGACGTTTGCGATTTCAACGGACCCAATTTTCCCAAGTGCCCAATTTTCCAAACTATGATCTGCAGACTATACATGTTTAAAAGACTAAATTTTATGCGGTGCAGACTATCTACAGGTGCAGACTACGCAAGGACTTGTTTTTTTTAGGTCGCTCATTATGACAATACGTTACGGATTTTGGAGACGACAAGAGTACCTATCTTAATGATGACTTCTGTATAATACAAGCATTTTTGTGAGCTAATAAAGCAGGTATTTGTCAATGTGTGCTATGTGTGAGAATTGTTACCTGCAGATTGTTAGAATCCAGGCAAAGCTATCTAAGAAAAACCTTTTTTTTTAACCGAAATTTGTTTTTGTGGAATTCATGCAGAAAATATGGTAGCTTATTTTATTCCTGGCATGAAAGTATTACTTGGGATAATATTATTGCATGCATAGAATGCTAAAGTATGGCTGCCTTTCTGGAATTATTCTATCAGGAAGGCTCAATCAACAAAATAAGAAAAGAAAGTACATCTCTTACGTTTTATATGCCATTGCACTTTTGTTTGCTTCAGTGTACAGTTCGCAATTATTTCTGTGATTTCTCGTAACTGATTTTATATGCAAAACTTGCATTCGCTCGGAAGGAACACCGATCATACAATAATTTCATCGTCGTAAATATAATGTCTGATTTATAACATTAAAACCTATCAGGAATATCGGGTGTTTGTGAGAAATCCGAATCTGGCTTTTCGCACCGTAAAAATAAACTAGACGTCGCGGAGAGCTCAATCTCTGTCAGGACGTAGCCCCAGCCGTTTGAGCAAGATTCCGAAGTTTCAGCACTAACCATTACCTTATTCAAAAGTTATAACTGATTTTTTAAAATTTTCAATGGGAAAATGGGGGCCATTTTTGCCCGTTTTCGGTTTCTGGTGCCATAGAGCTCTATGTATTCAAGACCTCCGTCGGCCGGCATTTTTCCATTGAAATTTTCAGAAAATCGCTTCAACTTTTTAATAAGATAACGGTACTTTGGCATCTTGCTCGAACGGCTGAGGCTACATTTTGACGGAGTTGGAGCTCCTCACAATGTTTAGTTTATTCTTGCGGTGCGACAAGCCGGGTTCGGATTCCTCACAAACACCCAGTATGACAAACACCTATGACAAAAACAAAAAAAAAAAGCCAAGCTTTGCATAAATTGCAAAAAAGGTAGGAAATGCTGACAACAGATAGGTGATTTGATGAAAATTTCTCGCAGTGCAAACAAAAGAATCTCGCAGAACGAAGGAAAAAGAAAGCCAAAAAATGATCTCCAAAAAGCGGGACTCACCAAAGTCGGAACAGGAACAGCTCACCAGGATGTGAGTCACCGGGTTGTAAGACAGGCACTGAATCGAGTCGTGGTGACTGCAACATTCCGCATTGCACTTGATTAAAGACCAGACTACTCACAATCAAAGAGTGCCAAGAGAAGTTAAGTTTTGTCTAGGATGGTTAATAATTTACGTTCGTTCATCGCAAGAAATATTGACAAGCCCCTCGGGTCTAAATAAACTGAATAGGTTTGCACCATTTAAAGTTGAAATGATATTGTGATGCTAATGGCTAATATACAGCCACATACCGTAGAATACCGCACATCCGCCCATTCCACATTAAGCGCCCATATCCAAATTTCTAAGATATAAAAAAATATGCACAGTACATTTATATGTAAAAGCGATGACCGGACAAGCGCCCATCCCCCATTTTTTTTGCGATTATCTCTAAATTTTGAGTGGGCGCTTGCCCGGTATTTAACAGTAATGCTTTTTGTGTACAGGCATGAATACACACATTCCAGGGAAAAATGCAGTAGTAAATTCTTGCCTTTTATGTGGTGCTTATTTTCCTGGTACTTATCAGAAAATGTACAATACGCGACTTTGAGGCACATTTTTTCAGATTTGGTCGGCGACAAATTACAACAACCGCCGACGGAACAGCACGGCTGATCGTCGCACACTTTTTCAATTCTCAAACCCAACATGGCGAGCATATTTGCGCCGAGTAACGCATCAATTTTCGATGTATCGCCTTCTCCTTCGTCGACGTGTCGACTGGAAACGAAGAGGCACCAAGAAGACTGGTTCCGACAAAGCACCAGCACTTGCTGAAAGATAGCAGCCAATACGGCACTTTTTGCTTCACTAAAAGAGTGCGCAAACTACAAATTCCACTTGCCACTTCGCATCAAACACTTTTTGCTCGTGGTTTGCTTGACGCCGGAGCTGGCGTACGAACAGTCAGAGAGTTCCATTCCCGCTCTCGATAGACCCCCTGGATCGCACAATGTTACTGCCAGCTTAAGAAACTTGGAGCATGCAGGTCTTGAGCATATCATCAGAAGTCCTCAGCCAACAAGGTTGCAACGCTGGACAGCGAACCACGAAGAGATACACATGAACCTATGCGGAGCGCAAGTATTGTCTGCTACTTTTGCATGGGTTGCTGTGATGTCAAAATGCCGAGTAGGTAGACCTGAAGGCAGCTTGCTTTGAGGTCTACCCACTATCTTTCAATCGAAGCCAATCAGAGCTCGGCGTTTTGACGTCACCACAACTGCTGGAAAAGCAGCAGACGATACTTGCGCTCCGGATACTCTGTGTCACTAGCTGCATGCAGTATGGGCGAAGGCAATGCCAGGCGAGGGGAGAAAGGGCAAGCACTAGGAAGGCTGAGAAAAAAGAGAGGAACCTCCTCTACTTTCTAACGTTCCTACAGTTCATTGTAAGTGATGAAGGTTGGGCGAGAGAAAGAAAGGCCAGGGAGGAGGAAGCAGAAGGAACGATAGAGAGGAGGAGGCTTCCCCCTCTCGTCTCCAGCGTTCCATCTGCTTTCTCCTCCCCAGCCTTCCTTTTCCTTGCCCAACCTTCTTGAGTTGCAACAGACTGTAGTGCTCTCCTTTTCTCCCCTCGCCCGCCCTCCATTGTCCTTCTTTCGCGTCTCGCCTTCCATGCATGACGTTGCCTTTGCCTGCACTGCCCACAACTAGTGACACGGAGTATAATAGGCCACATCCGTGTTGAAGCTGACATTGACTACAGCCTTTGGAGTGATGAGAACGGTGGGGAGGGGCTTTAGCTGTCCCACCTCTAGTACAAGCTTTCTACCTTCGATAAAGCTTCGACGTCTCATGAGCCTTGAGCACGCACGCGTAGCCAAAGCGTGGCTCAAGGCAGCGAGCACATGTGGGAGGCGGGGCCTTTCAAAAAGACGCCCCGTCGTTCTCACCCCGTCGGCGACAACAGAGTATCCGCTTGCAGAGCGGCTCTGGCACGGCTGCACTCACGTACGAGTATTTCAGGATTCCCTCGAGCTTGGCCGTCCAGATGATGACCTGCTTGTCGGCCCCGCCAGACGCAAAGCGCTTGCCGTCCTTGGCGTACGAGACACAGTACACAGCATCCTTGTGGCCCTTCAGCGGCTGAATCAGCGCACCATCTGACGTGTCGTACACCAGCACCCGCGTTCCGGCGGCGACGATCAGCTGGCTGCCGTCCGGCTTGAAGGACAAGTCGTAGATGCTGACAAAGAGGAAAAGCCTGTTCGCATAAACAGCTCGGCGCTGACTTTCTATGTCAGCGCTGTATCGCCCTTTCGCGCTCCCCTTGGAGGAAGGAGAAGCTCCTCCTACAAAGCCCTTCACTCTTTCCACTTCAGCACAGCGAACGCTGGTGAAGAGTGGAGTGGAGAGGGGGAGACAGCCAATATGGTGAGCAGAGAGCTTTGTAAGAGCGAACACGGGTCCTCGGTGCGCTGCAGCACGCAGGGAAAGGGGCACGCAACTCACCACTGTTCGTTATTTTCCCTGTCGTGAACTTTGTCGACCCAAAGCGCGATCGCACGCATTGTGGCGAAAGCGCTGCCGAAATGCACACTTCGAAACTCGTGTTGTGAGTACCGGTTGCTATGGTTACCAAACATCACCAGGGAGAGCATTAGCTGACCTACGTTTTCCGCCGTTTCTTGGCAGAGCGGAGAGTCCAGAAATGAGCTTACAGTAACCGGTGGAAACTGCCACGTAGAAGCACGCGAACTTTCTAAAATAAGGGCTGTAATAATCACCCGCGAAACATAGATCACGAAATTTGGAAGAAATGGTGGAAATGGGTGGAAATGGTGCGTTAGCTCGGCAACTATGAGTGCTCCTGGCAAGTACATCCGATTATGCGAAGAATTTGAAGCTCGAAATTTCCGCTTGAGAGACACGATACTCATTGGAAAACTTTGGTGACACAATAAACCGACTTCTGACGGAGAAGCAACAACTGAGTCCTACTGATACTCACAAAGTAACGTGAACACCGTGACAAGTTAGCGATGTTACGATAGAACTCGATAGCTACATGGCTTGCTGCTGCCTTCACTACAAAGTGCACGCTAAAGAAGGTCGTGATGCTGACTTACCGCAAGTGCCATTATTTAACTTGGCTCTCGAATAAGTCAGTAATCACCGAATTATTTTAACCACTTCCAACTTCAGCAGTCACATACATTCACGGCGTCACCGGCGGCACGTCAAAACGGTCAAAACAGCAGCCACAACAGTGCTGTGCTGGCTGTGCTGGCTGATCGGTTTGCTTCGCCAGGAATCCAGAGCCTACTGCAGGGAGTGAACTCGTAACCCGAACCGACCGTAAAGCAACTCATGACGTCAACGTTGCGCGCGTGCAACGGCTGATGGAAGATGCACTCCTATGACGTCATCGATTCCGAAAGCTCACTCGAGTTAACTCTCGCGCGTCCCTCCGCACAATTCGTTCCTCCATGGCGCACAGATCCGACCAGCCGTCAGGGCGGGCGCAGGGAGTAGGGGTCCGTGCCATCCGTGCTTCGTAACATGAGATCGGCCTTCTAAATTTAGCACCACTTTTCGGCAATGACGTCGTTGGCTCCTTCCGCACCCAGTGCCTCGGTCGCCGGTTGACAGTGTGCTGCGACTCCGTCCACAGCAAAGTTTTCCACGACGATGTAAGTGTTCATACGGTCTCCCATCCGGACATCGGCACACGCTCACAGAGGAACGAACATCTCCAAAGTTTTAAACACCCCACGTGATCCGTCCTCCTCATCAGCCAAAGTACGTTCCTCAGCTGTTCGGAGGAGTCGTCGTCCCGCGACGCAAGCGATACCGGGGTCTCCGATGCGGCGGAACGGCGGTCTCTGCGGTGCTGTGATCTCTTGATTTGACAGATCATCTTGATTGGCAGATTTAATCGTTGTAAAAAATTACTACATCGCGGCAGTCATGGTGGTACAGGAAGATGTGGAACCTACGGAGCAGAAAGCCTCGTCCGACAAGAAGCACAAGCTGCGTCAGCGGTTTCAGGTGGTACGAAAGCTGGGACAGGGCACCTATGGCAAAGTTCAGCTTGCCATCAACCGGACGACAGACCAAGAGGTGAGATTTGTTCGATTCCTAGAACGCTACACTTTGTTTGTGCGTTATTTCCCAACGTTTCGTGTTTCTGAGTTTGGCGAAGGTTTGTCTCGTCGTTCGCTTCCGATGACTCATACCTCTGGGTCGCTATTTTTTTATGAATGGAATTTACAACATGATGCGCGCGGTTTCAGCTACTGTGTGGTGGTCGGCATTTCTCTGTCTGAAAACCGGAATATTCGCTATTTATATAGCGAAAAGTGTCCGATTCGACAATCCAGGATCACTTGATATTGTAAAACGGAAACCCCTTATTTTAAAATGACGTATACCGATCATGTTACACCGGAGAGAATCAAACAAGAACATGGCCACAGCAAAGCGTGGTTCTGAACTTTATTGAAGTGAGAAAACAGCGCAAAAGGCAACGCATGTTGTATATATCTGCTCATGTCACTTAGAATTGTTCGTACAGGAATGGAAAATTTTAATTTCTGATATACGTTTAAATAATCAAACAAGAACAGTCATGATATCGGATCCGCTCATGCTAGCTAGGTGTTAACTCAAACATAAATATAAGTTTATAATTTCTGATCTCGTGGACACATTGAGTAGAGGTTTACAATTTTAGTATGTCATTCTGCCGGGTGAAATCTGTCTTTGGGTGAAATTACAACTTGCTACGCCCAGCGCTTGCTTCTCGGTAACCGTTTGAGTACGAGCAGTTTTGTTTGGGACACCCGGGACAGCCGTTATGTCACGTGGTGAGCGGCGGAGGCCAAGGTAGCACGGTCGGGGGTGTCATCAGCCGGCTCTGCTCCGCTCTTTACGGCGTTCGAAGGTCTTGCGAGCACGTTGAATCGCATTCGTGGGCGCCCACTCTTTTTTGACTCCCATGTTTCTCTATGGTTTCTGTCGCCGCCTCCCAATCGCTTGTTGTTCTTCGCGTTTTTTTTTTTTTAATGTATGTTTTGTGTATGATGTGCTCTTTTTTTGTGTATTTGTGGCACAAGTCGGTATGCTTGAGTCGAAAATGAAACGCGGAAGCTTCATTTTCTTGAGTTGGTTTTGAGGTTTATTTGGGACTGAGAAATACTGTATCTCTTTGGTCTCAAACTCATTTGAGTGTGTGGTGTCCAGATAACCCACACCGGAAAGGTCGAGGGCGAACGTAAAAGGGGGAGGGGGTTGAAACTTGAAAAGATTCGAAAGCAAAGAGACATCGTCATCTATGCTTTTCGTAAACTCACAGTTTAGCCAGTCAAATCTTTAGATTTGATTTGTTTCTGTGACTACTTTGGGCCCTAACTTGACGTGATAACAAGAATTCAAATGACACCGTCCCACCTTAGGGCTGGCATTTGTAATAGATCAAGAGATCAGGTCACACTGTCGTTTCCGTTGCTCAATTCCCACAGGAATTAACCAAGCTCAACACGTATCTGAAACCGATCAGTTAATTTGACAGTTCTTGATTTCCTGACAATTTTTATTATTAACACCCTGAACAGATACTTACTTGTCTTTTAATAGGGATTTTAGCCTTATCTGTGGTAGTTGCTCCTGGTGATCGAGTTCGCGCACCCTTGCTGCCTTGGAATTGTTTTACATTAAAAAAGGCCGGGGAAGCAAAAAAATAATGCGAAACAAAGGGTAAATGGACACAGATAAGTATGAACTATGTGAATAGGTGAAAGGAGCAGAACTACTTTTCGAGCGAAAAGGAACGACGAGATGAGATCACTATGGCGCATATCCCATTTCTTAGCGCTCGAAACATGGGAATAGGGACTCGGTAGCCGGATGCCAGCGGGCCGCGTGTTTGAGACCCCTGCTGTATCTTATATGTTCACAGAATTTTTGTACTGACTTTTAGGTCCGTTCTCTGTAGCTGTGCCCCATATATTCGTGGGTTTTGGCTGCCGCCATTTTACCATTGAAAATTTCCGAAAATCGCTTATGACTTCTGAATACGATAACGCTTCCTTCTGAAACTTTGGCGTCTGGTTTGGGGCCGCTAGCGCAACATTTGTGCCGAAGCAGAGCGTTCGATAACGCGTAAATTAGTTTTTCAATTAAAAAAAAAAATTACAATACCGAAAAAAAAAATTTGTATATTTTTCTCACAATGTTTTTCTTCATGAGCAGCATCCACAAGAATTAGCCTACATATGCTGAAGATTTCTGTGTCCGTGCGAGTTGCAGACGGATCTGTTTATTTTGCACTAAAACGGCAAAAAAAAAAAATTAAAATAAAATCAGGATATGATTAGCTTGCCTTCGAGACAAGTGGGCATCTTTTTCACGTCCCAGCTACAGAAACAAGGTTATGTAGTTCCTGGTATGTGTATGCAAAACACACACAAAAAGAATCTTGTAGATTGTGCACCTTTTTATACCCTGTTAACGCCGATGACATCAATTAGTCGTAGCATATACTTCTTCATATGATAAGTCGTGTGAGCTCCTCTGAGAACTTCACACGGTTATGGTGCGGGCTTGCTAATCGGAGGGGTCGCGCTAGTCTCACAGTCACTAAGGTCCCTGAGAGTCACTGGCCGCACAGGAAATGAAAAAAAAAAAAAAAAGACATACACACGATTAAATCAAATGGCTGACTTAATGACAGGTCGAGCGGGCACGGCTGTGCTGCTGGTGGTGGCATCTTCGCCGCGCTCTATGTCCTGTATTGTCTCTCGAGCTCGGCGTGACCAAATGAGAGCTCTTTGTCCTGGCATGCGCTCATTCGCGTACGCTATCCAGCCGACCGTAGAAGTCAACGATCCTTCGCGTGGCTATGAGTTTGGGCCGTTCCACTCTTGCTGTTCCGTACAAAAGGCGCCCTTCGACGAAAGCAAAGAACGGCCAAAGCAAAAATTTCCAGGGGGCGTCAGAAGATAAAAGAACCCAAATCCTCGCGTAGAGGTCGAGAGCTCTTCGCGGCTACTGAGAAAAGAACCGCGGCTTTTTATTTCTGGGCCTCAAGACTGCGTTTCCTTGTTCAAAAAGTGACAGGGTATGGAGTTTCTCGGTCTAAGGGGTTGCTGCGGCTGTGAAGCACCGCAGAAGCAAGAAGACAAAGGCAGACGACGAACGAAACGGGTACGGCGTGACGTTGGCGCGTGTCTCTCCGAGCAGACTGTCCGATTTTGTTCTACTTGAGACTTCATTGTACTCCATTGTTGTGGTCCTCGTTTGTGGATCGATTACGGAGTACGCTTGTTAGCTCCACTCGAAACGATAGGGGCCGTCGTTTGTTTGAATTGAAACTGCCAAAAATAAAACAAAAGGAAAAAAAAAAAAAACGCTCGTAGCAGACGGCATTTGCGCGCGAGCTCGTCGTCTGCTAGACAGGCGACCTTCGTTGTCTGCTTCGCGAAGCAAAACGGTCGTTCAGTCAGACTCGTTTAATTAATCATTTATTCTAGGGCGCCATTTTTTTTTTTTTTTTTGACCTTTGCGCAGTTTAGATTTTTGTTTTTATCAATTCGTCTGCTCAGCAAGCTGCTGTCAAAAGTTCCGGCGCCATTTTTTTTTTTTTTCCGTCTCTATTAGTCTTCATTCACGTCTCGTCGGTTTCACAAAGTTGACGATAAGATTTCACGCCGAAACGTTCCACTTTCGTGCGAAAATTTCCGCCTTTCGACATTTCGAGGAAGGTTACGAGGAAGAGAGCCCATCTCGCCGCCAACTGAAACCTCCGCACTCCCCGAAAGCAAAACGATATGAATGGCTAAATAAAGCCTCTTGCGTGGTGGCGGTTCCTCCACCGACCAGACGACAGACCTGCTTGGCAGTGTGTTGGCCGTCCGAAAGGAGAAAAGAAGAAACAAATTCTAACTGTTTTTTTTTTTTTTCTCCCTGATGAAGTAGTTTCCTGCGGGCAGCTTTCGACGCAACCAAAAATCTTGGCCCTGGCCTCTAGTGACGCATGCTGACGTGCACTCACGGCGTCACTTCAGCTATCTGAGACTTTGAGGACTCGCTTGGCCCGCGGGCAGACACCATCGCACATGTCAGGGTGTCGCTGCGTTTGTTTTTTGCCTGCTGTGGCTTGCGGACAGTGATTCAGCTTTCGAAGCAGACATGGGGCTGCGTCAAGAATTGGTGTAAGGAAAAGCGACAGGCCGATATGCCTATAACTTGACAGAGGGTAAACGCTACGACCTGCTTGGGCGCTTCGGAGCGATGGCACACGTGACGGCTTTCTGCAGAACGAGTGCCCTCCGACGGTTCCCTGTCACGTGTCTCCCTGGAACGCTCTGATTGGCTCACGCAGGTCGTAGTAGCTTTCGCCGTTTGCCAGGTTATGGCGAAATGGGGTGCAGTGTGTCACAGTTTGGTGCAATCGTTCAGGCGGTTGTGCAACACTGAGTGGGCCAAACAATAGTACTAGAAAGAGAAGGAGGTAGAGAGATGTTACTTCCCAACTGCCACTGTCAACAAGTTTAGCCAGTGCGCAAGGCCGCACTAAGCAGCCGTCCATGAAAGTGTTCACTTTTCTAGTGTTGTATTGTATCAGGAGTGGGGATGCCACGAACCTACTATGACCTCAAGAACCGTAGTAAATAAAGTACGGCTTCTCGCGGAGGATTGCTAATTTTCCTCTTTATGCCGTGAATTGAGATATATGGAGCTGTATTTTAGAGTATATATGTGTTATCTTATCAATTGTTTCAAACGCCAAAAGCATCGCCTCTGCTCTGCCTCCGACAACCGAATCTTGTAAGAACTACTTCGCGCAGTGTATTGAGCAAAACTTTCTTGATGTTGGAAAAAGTTCGTCTTTATTTCGACCGCTATGTGAATACGGGCAAATTGAGAACGAGCTGGACGCCGCGTGGCGGTGGGGGGTAACGAACTATGTCATTAAACAATACGACGTGTTTGCTTTTCCATTGCGTGCACATATTGGTCGGTATATTCTATAATTTATAATAAACTGCTGCATACACATTTTTTTTTTTTTTTTAGAAGTTAGCACTTGGTTTTTAGTTGCGAGGGTTGCGTTTTATAATGGAGACCACCATACCTCTAGGAATAGACGCGATTTCTTTAAGAAAAAGGGCGTTTGAATGAGTATTATTGTTGTTTTTATGTGTAAGTTGTGTGTTTATTACAACCACCCTATGTGTAAGTTGAGTGTGTTTATTACAACCACCCTATCCTACAAACTTTTTTTCTTTTTAACCTTGCAGTTTTTTGTGTGTGTGTGTGTGTGTTTTCGCTTTGCCAACTTTGTTGCATGCGTGTTAACTTTAGCGCATTACCGCGCTCCAAATCTTCCTCAGATTGACTGATTTAGGGGTTTTGGACGTCGCTCAGCAAGTTTCTTATTAAAATCAAGTGTTTATTTTCACAAATTAAAGAAAAGGCTAATCCCCAAATTTGAATTATCCGATTTATGGTGACGATTAGCCCCCCTACATTATGTCCACTGTCATTTTGGCCGAAAGGAGCGGAAGGGCCGGGAGTGGCTTTGAGGCCGCATAGGGCATAATGGCTAAGAACTGCATTAAAGGGCAACTCCGCTTAATTTCAAAAATTTTGAGATAGTGGCCGATTTTGCTTTTTGAAGCACTCAAAAACAATCCCCAATCCTTTGTTTCGCGAAAAATAAAATATTTTTCGTGTAATTTTACTCTAGCCATGATCACAAACCGAAACCGAAACGGTGGCAAAGCCGGACAACATCGTATATTCGGCATCACTAAGCATGTACACCCACGTGATATACAAGGGAAGAAGGAGCTCCCCTCTTATCAGGATCCTCCTTTGTGCCTCCTGGATTAGCACAGGCGTCGCTATTCTCCTCCCAGAAGATTATAGAAGATTAACCTGTCACTCGAAATTCTTACAAAAGCAGCTTCCCTCTCCTCCTTTTACTTGGTGTTCAAAAGTATGCGATGTAACACAAGCCGCGCTCAACGAGGCGTCGGCGCCGGGCCGGCCGAGCGCGTCACTCACGTCTTTCACGGCGCTGGTGCCACCCGTGCTCCCCCCGGAAAAGAAAACAAAATTGAAAAAAAAAAAAAAAAAAAAAGAAGCTGTACATGCTTGATGACGTCGCGGACGTGCCGGGAGTAGGAATTTGGAGGAAGCGGAAATGCAGCCGGGCAGTGTTGTCTGGCCCGCACGTCTCATCCAAAACCAGCGGATTCGTGCTTGTCAAACTTTGACAGCGATTTTAATGAACTTCTAGGCGTAATTCCGTCGTAATATTTGCCATGGGGGTTTTGTAGATGATAACAAAGAGAACTGTATAGTTTTGCACTACTGGAAAAGAAGCGGAGTTGCCCTTTAAGGCCGATAGCCTCTGAATGGGCTAGTGTGGCCGCCTTCTCGGGGGTCGCGTTGTGGTTGACGACTTTCGTTGCCACCAAATAAGATAGATGTCGCCACATATTTATTTTATTTGTCAGTTCACATTGTATCTCTCGGTGATGGCAAATACTGCGTTTTTGGTTTTATTGCTTCATCCTTTACGATTAATTAAATACGTAGCGCTTTGACCATTTCGACTAGCGTTTCTTTTCTGCTACACTCCGTGTCAACATTTTTTAGCAAAAGGCGAAGGCTATGCCCTCGTTAGCCAATTAGAGAGGCGGAACGAAGCGCGTGACCTTTTTCAAGGCAAGAATGCACTCCGACGGTGAGTTAGTTGTCATGTTCTGACATTCTGGTGGCCCATGTGTTTTTCATAATTCCTAGTATGCGTATTTTTTTTAACGTTTCGCTGTAAAAAAGATGAAAATAAAATTTTAAAATCAACCACACTCATCGTTTTTGTAGCCGCCCGGTAGACTCAGAGACATAACTAATTTAGTTAAAGTGCTGAAGATTGAAAAGACACAATAAATGTTTCACTGAACTCTTAAAAAGCCGATGATTAAAATATAGGAACGTGACACCAAAAAGGCGCCCTAAATTCATAGCATTTATTTGGAAATACGTTTGCGTGTGTGTACATAATCCAGATATGCAGACGAAGGAACTACTGATCAAACGAATAAGAAATGATAAAGCGCAGATACGCAAATAAATAAATGAAACATTCGGATAGGCAAGGCCGGAGTACAGACTGTTGCCGGCCGTGAAGGCTGAAAACAAACCCGAAACCGCAGTATTTGCGGTCACCGACAGAAACACTCTTAAATATGCCATAAGTCTACTCTCCCGCAGAACACTGTAAACGACTTATTTTTTAGCGATTAGGTCAAAGCTGGAGTTTTGGAATAATTTGCGGGTGCTAATTTTCGCGACGCGGTAAAATCTCAATATAGGTTCTAATGTGTTTACATTTTAACGGAATTGTTCGCGGGACCTTATTTTTGGCGAATCGTAGGTGATTAGCGAAAATTAGGTCCTCTCGAAAATTAAGTAGTTTAAAGTTTTCGGAGCGCCAATCATTGTAATCTGAGAAGAGACCACTGTGATTGACGATACTGAAAAAATGTTAATTTCATCCGCCATGCTCAGTGTGGCGCCATCTATCTTATTTGGTGGCAACTAAAGTCGTCAACCACAACGCAGCCCCCGAGAAGGCGGCCACGCCAGCCCATTCGGAGACTATCGGCCATAATGCAGTTCTCGGCAGTTATGTCCTATTCGGCCTCAAAGCCACCCCGGCCCTCTCGCCCCTCTCGGCCTTAATGCACTCTCGGCTGTAATGCGACTATCGGCCTTAGCGAGATGCTTCCTGGCCGAGTCGCCTGCACCGACCGCTTAGTGTAGCTGTCACGGTTTCAATAGAAACGCCGTCTGTGCAGCCTAAAATAAACCGCCTTGTAGAGTGTCATTCGGAATAAACGGCTACCATTTGTCCCGATAAAAATTAATAAATAATTAAGTGATTTGGTGTACATAAACTATCCCGTTCGCAAAAGTAAAAGATACTCCCACAGGCAACTCAGATGCAATATCGGAGAAGCATGTAGATACGTAAAAAAGGTTTTAAAAAATGCAGCTCTTTTTTTTTTTTAATTTCTTTTTTATTCGTATGTAGTTTGCTTTTGTAGAAGTTACGACTGACCAGCACATCCGGTAATCATTTAGCTCGCAGTCTCGGTGCGCTAAATAACGTAATTAGAATAATAAAAAAAAAAAAAAAAAAATTAGGAACAGGGTTATGAATGGGGAGTACCAAGCTAAAAGAAAAAAAGACGGGCTGTGTGGTGTTTAAATAGTCTGAACTGGCGTGTAATTATTATCTGGCGCCGTTTACACGTTCTTCGAGTATTCTGTCTCGGACCCTGCAGGGCTACTTCCTATCTTTATCACGAAACGTTAAAAAAAAAAAAAAAAAAAAAAAAAAAAAATGTTTAAAATGTGCGCGTAGCTCCCAAAAAAGGATTAAAAAAAATAAAAAAGAAACGGCAGACAGCGATTTTTTTTTTCCCTCTTAGTTCCGGGAAACTTCTTTTTAAATCCTTTTTCACGCGTGTGTGAGTTATTATGTAAGATCTAAATAGACCGCGTTGCGCTCTACGTGCCGTACAAAGTACAGCGTGGCCTCCCCCCCCCCCCCCCCCCCCCCCCGCCAAAAAAAAAAAAGATCCTTTTTTAGAGATGGTATTTTCGTCATTGTTGTCCAGCTCGCTTACACCTTTGCATTTAATTGCATTCTAATCATAGCCCCAGGCTGTTTGGGGAACCCAAAGCTATTAATCGTGGTTAATTGTTTTAGCTGGATTGCCTCGTTCTATTTTACAGCTACGAACATTGCTATCTATAGTTGTCTGATGGCATTTAACTGTTACAAATGCTATTGATGTTACAGCTGTTTTAGCGAAGTAAACTCGTCGCATTCTGACGCGTGTTGTTTGACTCTTTTAGCTCTGTTGCTCATATTGCTCTCTGTTTATCTGAGCGATAGCTTCCTGTTACAAATGCAGTTAGCAGATCGAGCTAAGTCACATTGTCTTCAGAGAAATACAAACAGCGCAAAAAATTAACGCAAGGACAAATAAAAGGCACAGACAGGCAAAGCGCTGAGGAAAAAACAAAACAAAAAAAAAAAAAAAAAAGAACTACATACAAAACTTGAAAGTATAAAACAGAGAGGACGAGGACGAGAACAGGACATCTTTGAAAGATGTCCTGTTCTCGTCCTCGTCCTCTCTGTTTTATACTTTCAAGTTTTGTATCTATTAACCAACACGCTCGTTTTCAATTGTAAAAAAGAACTATACAGTGAATTTTTCCACTACAATCACAGTCAGAAGAAAAAGAAAAAAAATTGTATAGAAATTACAGAAAAGATGCAAGCGAGCTGGTGAACTTTCAACATTGTAAAACCCGAGACGTAGGACGGGTATTACAATGCATAAAAAAAGAAAAACAAAATCTATGCAGCATTTTTTTTTTTATTACAGTCACAGTCAGAAATGAAAAAAAAAAAAACTATATAGGGCATTTTTTTATCACAACCACTGTCACATAAATGTGTCAGTCTGATTAATAAGAGATATCCAGGTCGAAATAGTCTCTATATTTAACGAAACTACAGACGGCTATGAAATTGTAAGTCTCAGGCATGGACGCCGGTATCTTTCAAAATTGCTTGTCTTTCATTGAGATATATCTAGATTTTGCCTCTAGACATATGTACTCGCTTGTTTTAGGCGGTGATTTAAATGTAAACACCTTGGAAAACTCTTCCATTTCGTCGGGACTGTATACCTTAACTAGTAGTTTTTTTTTTAACGTCATCAATTTTCCCACCAGAATCACCCACTCAACATCAAGTGCTATTGTTTGTTTTATTAATAATGTGGGTACTATTGTCAACGGTGCCGGCACTATAAACACCGACATAAGCGATCATTTGCCAATATTTCTTTGTTTTAGAACATAAGGGTTATCAAGAAACGTTAAAAAAGTGTTTACGTATCAACCTATTACAGACTGCGCACTGCACTCTTTTCGTAGTACAGTTAGTGACACACACTAGAGTTGTGTTTTTTTAAAGCAGTGCGTGAACGAAGCGTATGATGAGTTTCTTAATATATTGAAATCTATTTATGTCACTCCTTTTCCGTATAAAACGGTTGTCGTCAAAAAGCGAATACGTAAACCATGGGTTACCCCAGCAATTTTCCAAATAATACGAACACAAAATCGCAGGCGTACCTTTCTTCAAGGTATGACGGGGATCTTAAAATGTTCAAGAAGTGTCGCAATCAGCTTACATCTGCTGTAAAAAAAAATCAAGAACAGAATATCATAGACATCTATTTCATGACTCGCACAAAAAGCGCCCTGTCATTGTATGGCAATCGATAAACAAAGTGCTTCAGCGCAGCAAACATATACGAAACAAATATATTTACTTTCAACTGCGGGTGAAACCGTGCTAGGGGTACAGCTTTCGGAGCATTTTTACCGCCACTTTACGAACATACATTCAAAAGTTCACAATGAGAGAATGAGAGTGCGTCTTCGTTCATCGTATAAATAAGGTAAATGAAACTATTTTTCTGGCACCTACGGACGAATCAGAAGTGGTTCGTGTATTTATCGGGCTGAGTAATATAGCAAAAGTCGTGACATAGATGACATACAAATAAAGCCCGTTAAATTTGTGATAGATGTCATTTCCCCATTATTAGTTTATATCTTTAACTTGGCCTTGTCAACTGGCCAATTTCCAAATAACATGAAACTCGCAAAAGTTTCTGTATTACATAAGGGAGGGGCCAAAAATATAGTAACGAATTATAGACCGATATCTGTTCTGCCCATCCTTTCTAAAGGGCTAGAAAAAATTATTCTGTGGCGTTTAGACTTCTTTGTCAAACATTCAGTGTCAACGGACTCTCAATTCGGATTTCGGAAGGGAAAGTCCACAGAATGTGCGTTATTATCTCAAACGGAACTTATATTGCGTAATATAGAACATAAAGAAATGACGCTGGGGCTTTTTATTGATTTTAGTAAAGCATCATTCATACCTAGCAAAGCGTCAGCAATGTGTCTCAGTGAATAATTATGTATCTTATTTGCAACTACTGAGATATGGTGTGCCGCAAGGCAGTACACTTGGCCCGCTGTTGTTCATTGTGTATATCAATGACATAGTGAATATTTGCCATACATCACGTTTCATTATGTATGCCGACGACACTAGTGTTTTCCTGTCTGCGATGGATATTGATGAACTTTTTACAAACGGAAACAATGTGCTGGAGTTTTTTTTTTTTTTGTTTTTTAATGGTCGGAGAAAAACGATCTGAAGGTAGATGCTGCCAAATCGAAGGCTGTTGTTTTCAGACCTGTAAATAAACTCATTAATATAGTTATGCTCTAACCATTGGTAGCAGTCAGATTGAAATGGTAAGCTATCATAAAACGATAGGTGTAATTTTTTTCAGAATTTATGCAGTGGGATCATCACATAGAATACTTAGCGCACAAACTGGCAAAAGTGGTTGGTATTATCTGTCACTGTCGGTCTCTATTGCCTACGAATGTTAAAACTCAAGTTTATCATGCTTTGTTTAGTTCGCAAATTAATTACTACCACCTGGTATGGGGCACCACCACTAAAACAAATATCAGTAGACTAATGATTCTACAAAAAAAGATGCTGCGTTTTTTTGCGAATGTTCCCTATGACACTCATGCCGAAACATTGTTTTCACTCCATAATGTTATGAAAGTCTCTCGTGTATATGACTATCGTTTGTTGTCTTCGTATTTATTCTCACCTGCAGAGTTCATTGCTTTTTTATCCGTTCTATCAAATCTTTAATGTTGCCAGAGTTCTAGAATGTTCCTCATTTTCGCACCAATTATGCATTATAATCCCTCGTTTATAACCTGCCTAAACTGCTGAACAGATTCATTACATATGGTGTTGATATTCATCGTGTAACAAAAAAAATCACTGTACGCTTACTTTGTTTATAAATAGATATTCTTGTGTCCTTTTGCTTTCATTTATAAACGATGCCATGCTACCTACAAGGGCACCGGACCCTGTCGAGCCTCCTCATGGAGGCTTTTTGTCCGGTGTCCTCGGCACAATGTGGCGGAAATCAATTCAATTAAAAGAATACTAACCATCAGGAAGGGTAATTAACTACACTGACACAAACGTCATCTACTCGTCCTCGAGTTAATTTTTCGCGCTATTTTTATTCCTTTGATCATGCATCGACTCCCCCATCTTCACACCTTCGTCTCTATATTATAGCGGTGTTAACTTGCCGCATTTTGAAGCACTTTGTGTTTGCTCTTTGAGCCGAGTTTCTTCGTTGCGTTTTAAGAGTACAAACGTTGTCGTTGGCTGTCAGTTTTTTTTTGTGTTGGTTTTTTTTGCCTCCCCCTTGTTCTCTGCACGTCGGTGTGGGGAAGTATATTAATAGACGCTCGCCCAGACCGAGTCCAACCAGAAAAAAACACTACGAAAAATCTCGGCGTAAATGAAAAAAAAAAAAAAAAAAAAAGTGGTTCGGGCATGCATGTGCGATCCACCTGGGTTCGAGTGGATTTGGCTGAGTGCGACGGGCGTATTTGTTTCTTGTTTCGTGGCGCGTAATTTAGCTTGGCTCCGCGCTGTCTATCCTGTAGTCGCCGGCAGAATGAGGAACGTCTGGGCGTAGCTTTCGGACGACTGGCCTCCTCCGGCACGCGCCGTTTGCCTTCCGTCGTGCTCTCTGTCATTCTCATCATATCGGGGGCCACAACACGTAAAATGCAGACGAAAAAAGAAAAGGGATCTTTGAGAAGTGGCTACGCTTCTTCGCGTACCGAAAGGTAACCAGAATTCTAACTTTGCGTGCGTTTACTTGACGTTTACGAATCCCGACGCTGTGTCGCTGTGTATATAGTTTTCCGCGTTAATATGGGCCGAGCACCGTGGACATAGGTGGATTAGAGAATATATTAGACTGCGCACAAGCAACATTGGACGATTTGGTGATGGAAGAATGGACGATAAGTGCATTTTAATAACGAAGAGGAGATTGGAAGACTGGTGGGAAATTGTTTAGGGAGAATTGAATGACGTATAACTACCTGACACAGCTGCAGGGACAGGCGAGACAGAGGAAAATAGGGACTCCCTCCCGCGTTGCGCCAGCGCAAGGTGTCCACCCTGTCTCCCAGTGGGTCCGGTGCCGGGGTAACGCCGACAAGGTTTGACCAGAGGAAAATTGGCGACTTCCTCGGCGGGGGGGGTGGGGGGGGGGGGGGGAGGGAAGGGAGGGAGGGAGGGAGGGGAGGGGGAGGGAGAGGGGGGAGGGGGGAGTGGGGAGGGGGAGGGAGGGAGGGGGGTGAGGGTGAGGTGAGGGGTGAGGTGAGAGGGTGAGAGGAAGAGGAGGAGGGAGGGAGGGAGGAGGGGGAGGGGAGGGGGTAGTTTTTTTTGCCCGATCCCCCAAAGGTCATCCTGGTGATATCCCACACCGCCTGATGAGAGTTACGAAATTGCAGAAATTGGCGAAAAAAATAAATTGTACTTTTGGTTCTTAATTTCTAGGCGGCGCAAGCTACCGCCCGTTATAAAGGGTACAGCCGTTAGCATCCATCTATTCGGCTGGGTGGCGCAAGCTACCGCCCGTTATAAAAGCGTCACTCCCGTTGCGCTGCTCTCTGCACTGTGCCAGCGCAGACGCTTTATTTCACGCGAATCTGTTTTCTGCGGGCGCGCAGTGTGGACAAACGCAGGCTTGTTTGCAGACAGCCAGTTGGCCAACACGTTGTGCTCGCTCCCAACCATTTGCGACGAGAGAACACTGGCATTGGAACACTTCCGATCTATACTTACTCTTTATTCTATCGCCGGGGAGCGACCATTTCGCGTAGATATATGATGCATAACTTTGATGTAGTACCGCCAGACCTTCGAGCAAGGTCGGAGCCGTCAAAGAGCAGTGTGCTCTCCTTTTCCAACTGGTCGATCGGGGTTCTCTTGGTGTACGAAGCCGCATTTGCAGTACGAACTGCGAGGGAGGTGCCGAATGCGTCGATCGTCTGCGAACGTGTCCGCCTTTCCGCCCGCTTTCCTTCTCGCCACGCAAAAACGCTGCGCATGCGCACTTGCGACCAATCTTCGCGCATGCGTCTCGCAACGAGCGCGACTTTCGCACGCGGAGACGCGGAGGCGCGTCTTCCGTCGCTTTGCGGCGGCTCTCGTCAAACTGCAGCGTGTTTGCCGCTCGGGGGCGGGTCGGCAATCCACGAACGATGACGCCAAGCGCGGGCCTTATCCTCGACAAGGTGGCATTCAACGCGGTGCACTCGGATCACACTCAAGCGGACATGTGCGAACCCACCAGCCTTTCGACACAACGCAGCTCTATACGCGAATGGTCTTCCGGTTTAAAAGAAAGGAGGCATCTCAGTCGACGCGGCGAGCCACCATGTATAATCGAGCTTCGACGAGCAGGGATGATGCGAGGGAGTGTTCTTCGGGAAACCAACGAAGGTGTTGGTCGAAAAGTCGATTGAGTTTCTGAAGACACGAATGCCAATCAATCGATTGTAACGGAAGATTTATGGACCGGGCGTGAGAGCGTGCGAAGGAAACTCCCGTAGTTGAGTAGGAGATCGGTTGGGGTTGCGCCGGCAATAACGCTCTTGACCGGGACCCAACGTCTGTCTCTCCGACAGTTCTTGGGGGAAAAACAACCAAATGCAACACGCAGCTGGTTCCCCATACTAATCTCGCTGTTTACAAATTCATTGTTTTATTCCTGTCGACAAAAAAAAAAAAAATTATGAAAGGGGAGCAGTTTACTAATAAAAACGAGGCGCACAAAAGAAAGGAAAATGGTGACGTGCTAATGCACGAGGCGCATGCCCTCGTGCGTCCCTTGTGGGAAGCGCAGCGCCGCTCGTGCCGCGTGTCCCGCGCCTTCGCGCAACAATGGCTGTGGGTACTTGAAGCGTGAAATTGATTCAAGGTGGTAAACACCATCGTCGATCTGTCGATTTGCATCGAATGTATACATGGTAATTTCGAAGCGAGTCCACACTCGGCGTTAATTATTTTGCGCGACGTTGTCAAGGCTAGCACTTAGATGGCTTCGGCGGTGCTCCTTTGCACGAGAGCGTGTGCGGATGAGACGGAAGGCGAAGCCCAGGGCCGGCCTTTGGGGTGGGCTACCTGTGCCGCCGCACAGGGCGCCATTCACAGGGGGGCGCCGAAAGGGCCGCCAGCTCATGCAGGACCCGCGTATCTCGAGGGGAGTAAAAAAAAAAAAAACCGCACGATCGGTTCGCTGAGGGCGCCCCCCTCCCCCCTACATGTAGAAAAAGTTGATGGCGCTCGCTCTTTGGCATTTCGGCCGCAAAACCAGCGACTATACTTTGTTTCAGCTTAAGTCCGAGCGTGGCCGATGTTACGAGCCGAAGGGCGAATTTAACGGCGAAAAAGGAACACCGTCATGGCGTACTCTCCGCAGGTGATAGGACCAGTCGTGTTCGCGCTCTTTCAGATCGTGCTCCTCCGCCGGCTCGTCCTATCAAGAGCGGAGAACGCCATGACGTTGAACGTTTTGCGCTCTTTGATTGGACCTTCGGCTCATAACAACGGCCACGCTCGGACCGAAGCTGAAGCCAAGTATAAACAATTGTTATAACTGGCGTCCATCGACTCACAGCCACCTGCGGATGTTTTACTATAGAGAACCTCTCCTCCGTGAGATACAAAGCGTCAGTGAATGAATCATGAACTGCAAGCGATCACCTCCGCACAGCTCTCAAATTACGAGCGGAGCAAACCCTGACTCGCAAAAAGCGATGGAGTCAGCATGCCGCACTCTTAGCGATACTTACCAAACGGTGGCGCCAAGCTCATCGGCGAGCAAATCAGTGTGTCGGAGCGAGTCACGTGACAAAATACTCAATTTCTAAGTGGGAGCTAAAAGAAAAGGAAATAAACTGTTTCTCTCTACCTGCACCACCCGACGTTATACCAGGTTTAATCCAACATAAAATAAAAAAAAAAGGACCGTCATTGGCCCTCATTTTTGAGGGCCAACTACGTCACGTGGCAGAATACTATTGAAACGGATTTTTGCTCTTAGTTATCACGTGCTTCGCTCAGAGGCTCTGATTGGCTCGCAGGAAATGTAAGCTTCGTCCCTTTGCCAAGTTATTCTGAGCTGAAGCATGCCTTCGCTCTGGAGGTCTGACCGGGGGTAAATTGAACCCGATTTCTCCCTGGATTCGAGCTGCGCTTTGGGCAACACTCGCTCTGGAATCTCTGGAAGTAGGCTATAAACGAACCAATGCCTTCTCGGCATCCGGTGAGCCGCTGTGCCCAGAGGCTCCAACCCGACTGAAAAAAATATGTGTAAAGAACTTTGGGTCCGCAGCTCTTTCTTTTTTGTGTGTGAGCGACCAGTGACGACTCCGGACTCGCAATGCCGATTAGTGTTGCCAACTCAAAATTCAGAAACACGCCGCAAGAATCCCGAAAACCGCTAAATGTATAATGTTGCGCAGGAGTGGCGGAATCACCGCAGGCAGACCCTGGCGTCTGACATGAAGCTCGAACTCTTGCAGGACAGCCCACGGACCTTATACGTAGCAACCACCCAGCTGCTGAAAGCATGCAGCGATTACATCGACAGTCATCCCGAAGTCGGGTACGAAATTGCGCTGGCAACTGCGATCGGTCTTGCCGAGAGCATGGGTGTTGACAGGGTGATGAAACCGGCCCCTCGACTGCGACGTAAAAAGCGCCAATAGACCGATCTCACCAAGCGTTCCACGGATGGTGAGATCGGTCTAACTAAGGAACTTCTTTAACTGTGCCAAGGCCTTGACCATGCACTGAGACACCTAGAAAGTGCAGACATCGACGGTACAGATCTCTGCGAAGAGCTGATCTACCCATGCAGCCTGCTGCCCACTGGATGCAGTGATCCCAGGACATCCTCCACTTCATTCTGCACAACCATCTACGTGACAACTTCCCTTATGTCATTGAGGATCCTCCTCACTTTGCCTGTGTCAGTGGCCACCTTAATTACAAAAGCGCCAAGCGCTTTTGTAATAAAGGTGTGTAACCAACTAGCCCAACAGTTAATTTTAATTCAGTGGCCACCGCTGAGAGGAGTTTCTCAAAATTAAAGCTTATAAAGACATACCTAAGATCAACCATGGAAGGTGACAGGTTATCGTCACTGGGAATTTTGTAAGCCGTAGCCCAATTTGCGATGTTGAAGGCTCGGAAGGTTGATTTCTAGGGTATTTGACGTGGTTAATTTGTGCTTTTGTTTTCTCTTTCTATCAGATGTTAGCTTGCTATGGGAGACCCACAGCTGAAATTTGGTTAATCTGAGAAATAAACGTATTTTAAACCATTTGGTGCCGACAAAACTCTCAATACTCACGAACGTCGTTTGTTTTTAGGATATGGTTCTCGACTGACAACAAAAAACATCGCGACCATTCGCGCATGGGTCACTGGCCGTGCTGTTGGGTGCGAAAATAAGGGGAGGGGAGGGGGGGCGCCACGGCTGCAGTTTGCCCAGGGCGCTTGCTGCTCTAAGGCCGGCACTGGCGAAGCCACGTGCCCTCGTGGCATTTCGGGGCAGCAGAAGCACCGTGGAAGCTGCGCTGTAGCCTCGACAACGTCTGGTGCGAAATTGTTGGCGTCGAGTATATGCGATTGTATTGAACTGCTCCTGTTTCGCCATGTCCCATTGTGTGAAGCCAGGAAAGTGGTGCGCTTTTATTGAGCATTACAATTTTTTATCCGGGAGTTTGGAGAGAAGAGGGGGAGGGAGAAGAGCTTTCGGTTGTTTCCCTCGCCTTCCAGCGCGAGGTAACTTCCTAGGCATCTTGGAAATTTGACACCCTCAAGGCCTGTGAAACGTGTCCGGAGACTCCCCCCGTAGTTACTCCATTTCGGCACTCTTATTTCGTGTAATACACCCGTTTTTAATCGTACAGTAGGATGCTGTTGCATAGAACACCCTTCGGTTTTGAAAAGTGTAAGAAGAGTGGAAATGCGAGCACCTTTCATTTCTGAACGGCGTTCACCGCACTGACACCCGCTTTAAACATCTTTGGCGACTATATGTCTAATGAGTATCGCCTGTACCAATACTTTTCTTCCGGATATACATTCCTTAAAGTTGGATATAGCCTATAGGTATAAAACACTTTCCTTGAAGTATGGGCGAGAACAGGGACATTACTCAGGTGGTCGCCTGAGGAGTGTCTCAATTGTCGAGTAAAGAGCAACAGAATCGTGATTCCTTTCTTATCCGTCATTTATTTTGTCGGTATTTGCTTTTGTGTGTGTGTGTGTGTGTGTGTGTGCGTGTGGTGGGCGCCGGAACTGCGTGCGGTGAACTGTTTCTTGCATGTAACCTTGTTGCTTATAAGAAAATACCCTAAAGGGCCCTGTCACATTAAGGTCAACGACATCAACACAATGTGTTTATCAAGAGTCGTTGGCTCTGTCGAAGATCGCCTACGTCTTATTTTTAGGGTGCTCCACTAGCAGTCTAAGGGTGTTGCTGTAACACCCTTAGGGCGTTGGCCTCGGGACAAACTGGTTTACACCCTTAAGGGTGTAAAGGTGTTTTGGCGGCAAAGCCCGTCACACTGCTCATACTCCATACAAAAGACACGGTGTTCACTCCAGACTAAGGGTGTTGCTGTAACACCCTTAGGGCGTTGGCCTTAGGACAAACTGATCATACCCTTAAAATGCCCCTGAAAAAAAAAGCAATTTTGTTTTTTAACAGTTTAGTTAGGACACGCGTGTCAAAAAATAAATTTTACGCGAAAAAAAAATTTAGAGCAATATTGAAGGCGAGAGATTTATTTGAAATTCTGCGCGAAGTCCATGACTTCACAGAATGGTCATTCGCTCAACGAGATGATAATTCAACGTGAAGGCGAAGCCGATCCACTTCTCCTCCACGCGGCCGAAATGCCGAGAGAGAAAACAAGTGGACAGGAGGTGACTACTGACTAACTCGCGTCTCGCGCAGTCAATATTGCTCTATTTTTTTTTTTTTTTTGCGGATTTTTTTTTTTTTGTTGACAGGTGTGTTTTAACCAGACTGTTTAATTTTTGTTTCTTTTTAGGGGCCTTTTAATGGTGTAAAGGTGTTTGGGTGGCGAAGCCGCAAAGACACACCGCTCATACACCATACAAAAGACACGGCGTTCACTCCAGTTTAAAGGGGCACTGACACCCCAAAGGTCGTATTTATTTTTATTGTCTAAAACGATGCAAGTTGCAGCCATAGACACGCAAAAAAAACCGCATCGCGAAAAAAAAATTTCCCGCGCGCACGCGCGCCTTTTTATTTTTGGCGTTTGATTTTCCCGCCTCGAGCCTCCTCGCTTCTTTTGATCGGTGACGTCAAAAATCAGGAAATTTAGAAGCTTTGTAGGCGGCATCTTTATAACATTTAATGACGGCAATCCTAAAACATGTTTTTTTAACGCAACTGCGAACGCACTACGGCCCTTCTTTTTGAAATACCAAAAATCGGGAGTTCGTTGTGGTGCCGTCTCCTGGATTTGTATCCTCCAACGGAAAACAGGCGACACCGCTCAAAACCGGTCCGCCGCAATGCCGGCGCTAGCCGGCGCTCGCTCCTTTCCTCCTCGCTTTGGGTCGCCATGGCAACAGCAGGGAGTGGTGACAGGAAAGGGGACTCTCAGGTCTCCGCAATTTTTGACGTCAAGGCACCGGCGCCGATCGCGCGGGAACTTCGAATTCGGCATTTGGAAATTGTTTTTTTACTTCACGAATACTGAATTCCCAAATTTCAAATTTTGAGGGTAATGTCCCGGCATCGTTTTCGACCGTTTCGGATAATAATAAAAAAAAAAAATATGATTTTGATGTGTCAGTGCCCCTTTAAGGGTGTTGCGGTAACACCCCTAGGGCGTTGGCCTTGGGACAAACTGATTTGCACCCTTGAGGGTTTACAGGTGTTAGGTGGCAAAGCCGCTCATACACCATACAAAAGACACGGCGTTCACTGCACTAACGACGACAAAACCATCTCCGGTCAGGACTCAAGCATGTTCTAAGCACTAGGGCTGGGCGTCGATTAAAAGTTTTAGCTCGATTATTCGACACCCTTTAATCGAATAATTCATAGATTAATCGGTCTCGTTTATTTCCATGCATAACATTTTGAAAACTTTTTTTTTTTGCCGAATATGTGATAAGTGGAGCAATATACAATTTTGATTATGAATCAACCTTGATGCTTAGTTCAGAACAGTGCAAAGACACTCACAGATTCTTACTTCAGCCGCATGAGACAAAGAGGTTCGTTGATATTCTATACTGCAAGAGCGACTTCCTTTGATGGTTCACAAGAGTCTCTGCTGCGCTGAACGGACACTCGCACGGCGTTGAAGTGTCGGGCACACGTGCAACATTCCTACTGCCCAGCTAGAGTTGCAAATCTTGCCAGTATACAGTTTACTTCGTGCTAAAATGTGTCCTAAAGTTTGCCCTTCATACAGGTGTATATATACTCGTCTACGCCTGCGTGGTGAAAGCGCGTAATTTTTACTGTTTTTTTTTTGTACGTCAAAACTTTACCGATTAACCGGTGTTAAAAAAAAAAAACATTAATCGCGATTAAAGCATGAATCGATTAATCGGTAGGTTAATCGATCAATTACCCAGCCCTCGCATATACATGTATGTGTGCAGAGACCTGCCAACAGTTTTTGTATACGACCTACGTCATGCAGGGAAGAAACACGTCTCAGCCCTGCAGCTTAATGGTTCCTTGACGTAACGTCCAGGATGTATACAAATTGTGTCCCCCCTTTCCCCCAAAAGAAATTTTTTTTTCAAAAATAAACGCTTTTGTTTGGATAGTCCGTACGTAGTGCCTAATCGGAACGTACAAATTATCATAGACAGCACACATTGACAAATGGGTGCGGTGTTAGCTTACAAAGAAGCTTGTATCATACATAAATCAAACTCTGTCACTCATAAAATCCTTCGCGTCTTGTCACCGTGGACGATCCAGAAACATATTTCAACTTTTAAACACGTCTAGTCCGCGGGCGAGCTTTGTCTTGCGGTTTGGCTGCTTGGCGGTATGGCAGCGCGAAGTGGCTCCTGCTCTGAACTGATATTTACCCCGTGCTTGCTGTCGTTTGTGGCCAATGAACTGTCATTCTGGATGAGCGTTTAATCGCGCAGCAGATGGAATGCGAGCCGCCTTGGCTGCCCGCTTCATACAAGCTATCCGGAATATGCTTTAGTGGCGCCCCCTCGAGCGGTCGACACGGAGTGCGGCAGCCGCGAGCGCTCACCGAGCTCACTACCCCTCCTCTAGTTCACGGCCACTAGTCATTTGACCAAAGACGTCATGAAGGAGGTTATTTGTTGCTTGTTTTTCTCATTTTCTTTTGCCTATAACTTTTAGAATAAAGCGAGATTCGAGAAAAGTTTTATCAATACGTTCAGTGCGCTGAGGTTCGGTGCAAATTAAAAACCAGTAAAGAAGTCCTTGCAGGGCCCCTTTAAGGCAGTGTGGGTCTGTCCACGCATCCCATGCATCATCGGAAACACGTGCACTTCCTTTTGGAACGGGGTGTACACGCGGTGTCAGCCCGACGTCCGTTGCGTCACAGCGCTCCGCGAGCCGGAGCTTGTCGCCTCTGGGCGCATTCTGGGTTCGCGCCCGCGGCTATTTCGGGCCGGTCGTGCCCCAAAGCTGCGGGGGGTTCGGGAGAGGAGGCGTCTAGAGGTCGACATCAGAGACCGCTTCCTTCATTACGGCGGGGGAGACGTCACGTGTGGTAGTGACACGTGACGCGGCCTTTACCCCGTGTACAGCAGACCTCGTTTCAAAATTGCATGTCCGCCCCCCTTTCCCTCGGGGTGGACCCCGAAATATGCACCCTGCTGCCGGGTGCGGCAGCGAGGTATGCGTGTCAGCCTGAATGCCGTAATCCGTCGCTTCCGTGCTTGCTTGGCGGCGTGCGCGAACCACGAGGGGTGCGTCTATAGCTATCATCATCATCATCGTGTGTGTGACGTGGCGGTATGGTACATAGTAGCGGGTAGGAGACACCGAGCGGTCGGCGCAGGTTCTTTAACTCGTCGGCTATTTGGGCAACGCGGCGAGACCTGTCTCACGGAGTGTATTTATTTCATGAAGGGATCTTGGCGGTCTTATGTTATAATAGCTAGAAAGCGGCGTCGCGCTCATGAAACTCTTACGGCGCTAAGGTGCCGAAGCTTCGGGATCACCATCCCAGTACTGAAGCGCCGACTGCGGCTCTTTACCGCAACACAGCACCTAATACGGTGAACAGGGTGTATTTTTTTTTTTATTAATATTGTAACGAGAGGAAACCGAAAAAGGAATGGTTCGTCAAGTTTAAAAGGGGCAGTCTAAAGTCGAGCACCTTTTGCGTGCGTAACAGGCATTCGAATGATACGGGAATCTTGTGTGTACCTTGGTTGGCTTCATTGTATTCTGTGACTGCTCTTATCACTTCCAAGCAAAATTAAAAACAAGCAAATAAAACGCCTAATTAAAAAAATGAATCAGATTTATTTCAGTGAAGATATTTTGTTTATATCTGGGTACTTAGAAAATAGTGATTCTCTATTACTGTATCTGTTTTTAAACACGGCCTATTGAACGATCAGTCCATCCCATCGTTGAAAACATTGCGGAAGAAAGGATTACTGCAACCTTAGAGTACAGTTTAATTAGCATTTTCTTTTTATTGATGTAAACCCCGCCACTAAAAACGAAATAAAATAGCTTGACATTTTTAGTCGGTGAAAAAAGCTTTGTTGGCATTTTCTTTTGCCTTCCGATTTGCTTGCAATACAACATCACTTTTCTTTCTGTCTTTGGATCTGCTTGTAATGGGACAGTAGAGAGTTTTAATGAGTAGATCACACCAATGAATGACGATGCCAACAGCTTCGCGCTTGCATCATATCGTTTTTGGGTATCGTTATCGGGGGAGGTATCCGAACGATCTCTATTAAACTCTATTAATAGAATATTTAGGGAACCGTTTTTGCACACCCGATAAAATACGATGCCCCCCCCGGTACGAACTGCGCATGCGCAGTTCGTACCGGAGGGCCCATTGTATACCACAGTGGTTCTCAACCATCGATGTTTGGATCGGCGGAGATGATGGAGGACCCCGTTCGTGGTAAGAGGAGAGGAAGGGTTCAAAATTGGCAAGTTTCTTCGCTATCTGAAAAAACGACAACTTTTATTGCCAGGCTTGACTGATGAGGCAGGGCTTCGCGGAACCCTATAGAGAATGCCTTCGCGGACCCCAAATGGTCCGCGGACCCCCATTTGAGAACCACTGGTATCGGATGTGGCAAAACGGTTCCGTAAAACTCTCTGTTTTAACTAAAAAACGAAGTCGAATAAGGTAGAGAGCTAAACGCTCCGATTTGCTCAGAAGAGGTTCTGGTTTTTGCTCGTATTCCGCCCGATATAAATCTTGCTCACTCGATGATGGTTCGATTTATATACAAAACAAATGCGCGTAGAAAGCATGAGATAACGGACAAACGGTAAACAAACAAAAAAAAATATTCTCATGATTTTTTTTTTATTCGGGAAAGGTTTGATTAAAATTATCTCAGTAAAACCCGTCTCATTTATATCACGGTTTAAATCAGTTGATTTTTTCTTCTAATTCCGAAAGTCAGTAATGTTTCTTCGAAACAACTGGTTCGGTGGCTGGCTCCCAAAGTCGTTGGCGCTAAATGAACGCCTCTTCGCCTGGTCGACGGAAAACGTGCCGAACCTCCTCCGCGATCGAGACCCGTTGGATCTGGGCTTGGGCTGTGATCTGGGAAGTCGATTACACTTAACAAAAAATGAGGTGTATGCTTGTTATGTGGTGCCTGGAACGCGTCCCCGATTGGTGTGTTTACCGCGTCGAAAGAAAAGAAAAAAGTGGTCCCTCGATTTCTGTTCGTTGACTCTACAAGTGTCATGCTGTTGCCGGCTACGACCTCGCGATCAGGGGTGTAGCAGGGGGGGAGGGGGCTTATGGGTTCCAGTATTTGGTTCCAGCTTCTCCCATGCATTTTGGTAGCTCTCCACTCCAGAGTGGTAGTCCACTGAAGCTCTGCGGCTGCCAGGACGACAGCAGCACTCCCATTCGCTCTTGCCTCTCGCCGGCATTGGGCGACATCCGACAGCGTGACAGTCCGACTTTTGTGACGTCGTTTGTTACCACTGCGGGATGACTTTTGATGCATGGGCAGCGTATAGACGCTAAACACACCAGTTGGATAGGACCGTTTTTGTGCGCTTGTTTGTGCGGACTCAACATAAATTTGCCGCACTTCTCGGCGAGAGCTTAAATTTATGATCAGTTCTTAGCGAAAAAACCGTAGAAGCCAAATCTAATCCAATGTTTCACCAAAATGTCGGAACGATTATTGGGTACGTCGACTGCAATGTCAACACACTTAGACAATGCGGTGGCCATCATTTTGTGCATAAAAACGGTTTTAGTCTAAAAAAAGATGCTTTTTAATTTTTTTTAAATATTTATTATGTTTCTAGACTAATTATAGCAATGAAAAGTCTGACTGCCGTGCGCCTGAAATTGAGCGATCTCTTGGGAGGGATCGAGTGGCCGTGTCTTGGGATTCCTATTGTGGGTTTTTGATTTCTGACTTGGCGATACCAGTCTCTGGTCCTTTTCTCTGATCTGCGACGAAGAGAGCAGAAATACGCGATGTCTGCCCCGATTGGCTACTGGTCCGAGCGATTTACGACGCAGCGAAGCGACAGCCAATAAGAATTGACTGCCTCGCGTGACGTCTCCCGTGATGCATCGTCACGTGACGCTTCGTGTGGCCTCCCCCCTTCAAAGCGAGATAACCAATCAAGGCAAAAGCAGGTGTGCATAAAAATATGAAACCAGCACGCGCTCTCCCAAAGTCCCCGAGTCACGTGTTCGTGATGTGTCATCAGCATCAATCAGTATCAGCCCCGTCAGACTACTTGGCACGTGCGCATTGACGAGAGAGTTGCTTGGCAAACGACCCCGGTGATTCACCAACCTCACGCGCACGTGATGTGCGCGTCACCTACCGATCGTACTCACGGAGGTTAAAAATACTAGGAGGGAGTATGACCTAATGCCCCGTAACTTCCTCAAGTCACTTTCTCTCGAAGCTCGTTTCTTCCCCGTTCTCCGCTCCAAAACCTTTTCGATAAGCACTTCCCATCATGCCAAGAATGGATGATGGTTGTGTACGGACAAATTAACTTTAATAAAGACCGCTGCAAACGGCCAGACCGGACCGCCGACGGACGATTGTGTGCCTGCTACGTCCCTTTGAATTGTGCATCATCGGCACCATAAAGGCAATGAACAGGCCTGTTCCTGCAACACGTACAGCGCTACGACGGCAGGGCATTTTGGGAACCCCCGGTGTAGGTCACGCGCTTTCTCGTTGCATCTCCGGCAGCCAGCCGTCCGCCGGAACGTCGTACATTGGTGGCGGCGTCTCGTGTTTGTGGCAGCGTAAATGCATCATTTCGTCGTAACTTACCTTCACGTCTCGCAGTGTCACCGGATCCATTTCTTTATTTTGTGCCGCAACCGTGGCAGGGTTCGGCTAGGTTCGACAAAAGCGTTGGTGTAGCAGACGACGGAGCCGGTACAGAGGAGAGGGATCTGAAAGGGGCTAACCAACCCTCTCCCCTTTTGCTGTGGCAGACCTCCGCGGAATAAAAAGATGGCCGCGGCCGTCCAGCGAATCTTACATGTCACGCATCGATTGCGCGCTCAACACTAGGATCGCTGAATTTTTAATTCGAAGATGCGCACATCCGACTCTTCCGGACAGCAAAGATACTTCATCGAACGAATCATACTTGAGTTCTTATGCAAATAAAGATTGATTGAAATATCATTTAATATTCTCCCAAATCTAACTTTTTATCTTAGCAGACTACAAAAAAAAAAGCTTTTATTTTTTTTTTATTTTTTTTTTTAAATTTTAGAGCAGAGTTGTTTGCTGACGTTGATGTTCGCGTGCATGAGAGCTTGTAAACAAACGGCTTCTGCAAAAATAAAAAAAAAAAGAACCCCCCTTTCTCTTTTCCTTTGCCCCCTTCCCCTCCCCCCCCCCCCCCCCCCGCCAACCCCGCCCCCTCTGTAAATTCTGAGAGTTTACGTTAGGCGAGCACTTCAGAATGCGAGGGATCTTTTCGTATGGAACTGAGCCTGGGGTTCAATTTCACAATTCAAAAACCAGAATTTTTTTTTTTTTTTTGGGGGGGGGGGGGGGGGCACACAATCAAGTTTGGTAATTCGTAACACGATCAAAAGAAGATGTGAAGCTGAAAACCACTGGTACCATCCGATTTTATTACTTGCCCATGTCGCCAAACACAACAGCGCTTGTGTGAACCGTTTATATTACAAAAAAAAACAACAAAAAAACATTTGAGTGGGCTGTTTAAATGAAAAATACAGCCGTCCAGGCTCAAATACAAACGTGCGATTGTCATTTACGGATATTGCGGATCATATTCAGCCTAGCCTATTCTTGAACACGATAAGTATATTTCAAATTTTGTTCAAGTAACTTTTTAAAAAGTATTTTGGTGGAATATTTTATTTATTGTGGCCACATCAGATTCAATTATTTTTTGACAACAATTTTATTTTTTTTTCCATTTTATTTGTTAGAATGTATTTATGTAATTTTTTTTCTGATAGTCTGTTTTCAGGTGGTTGGCACACAAGCAGATCAGAAACTGGTCTATAGACCTTTTCTGTGTACTCTAAAAGGCGTATCCGGTATGGGCGACGAAAAAATAATCCTGCAAATAGTAAAAAAATAAAGGGGAGGCAAAATGAGATAGCGGTTACGCTTATATCCTAAATGCCTTCTATTGGCGTGGCAAACGCAAAACAATGTTTTCCCCCATACTGGAAGTGACGTCAATTCAAGATGGCGGCGCACTTGCAGAAAAGGTCTATACTCCGTTGCAACCTAAGAACAAAGGGTGAGGGTAAGATGGGCCGGGGAGGAGGAAGCAGACAGAACACTAAAGAGAGAAGGAGGCTTCCCTCTCTCTTCTCCAGCGTTCCGTCTGCTTCCTCCTCCCCGGCCCGTCTTACCCTCGCCCTTCGTTCTTAGGTTGCAACGGACTATAGATGTCATGTGTATTTGAGAGAACAATAATTATGCTACAGCATTACACAATTGTATCGCAATGCATTGTCACAAATGTAAAGAACACCTCAATATTTTTGTTTCTTGTGGTACTAATTAGCATGACCATACGATATTGGCACCTTTTCACATTTTGCTTTTAGATGGGGTATTAAAGATAAAAAATTTGACTGATCCAGTTGATGCATTCTACTGCTTGTTTCTACTGCCCCACTCCCTACAAGATAAAGTTTACTGATAATGATTCTAGTCTTCCTGACATACTTTAGCAATCAGAGCTTTCAGAGTTGGCATTTTTCAAACAGATTTGAGCCAGCAATACGTTTTGCACCAGAGAGTGCCTAATTATTTTTGTACAACCCTCGAGATAATGTATGATTCTGTCTAAATCTGTTCTTTGATATCTCATTGCTAAGGGATAGTGCCTCCAATTTATTTACAGCATATATAGATTAAACAATGATATATTTTGCCCCTAAAACCTAGCCAAATAAACATAAAAATAACATCACACCATATGGTGCAATCAGGTTTTCATATGTAAAACCAGAAACAATTCAGGTGCTAATGGTCTGTTCTTTATTTCTACTTCTGCTATGCATTTAAGGGTGATTATTGTCAAAATCACTCAGAATTACACAATCTGAAACAATCTGTTCTTTTCTCTTTCCTCCGATTGACCAAGTCTGTCGGAATTGCTTTGCGCACCTAATGCACTGTGCTAGGAAGTCTGCAAGCAAAAACAGTTTTGCCACGCATGCCGCAACCCAACCGGACTGCTCTGTTCCCATCACAGGTGGCGATCAAGACCATCAAGAAGTCCAAGATCGAGACAGAGCAGGACTCCCTGCGGATCCGGAGGGAGATCCAGATAATGTCCTCTATCCAACACCCTTACATTATCCACATATACGAAGGTGAGCCAGGCAGGGCCCTCCATGGGACGCACGTGCGGTTAAGGGAGTATCACTGTCCGCCACAGTTACGTCAGAATGATCGGAAGCACTGCAGACGCTTCCAGCAAGACGTTCAGTGATCATGGCTGAGCAGAGCTGTCAATGTTACTTTTAAAAGGCAGCTAGACTACAGTTTTAGCCGCTTGAGCTGAAATGCAATAGACCCTTTTCAAAAGTGTGTGCCATACCTATTACTTCATCCCACCCATGGAGGTAGGAAGCTTGTGGAGGCGACATGAGGCCACCAGAGGCAAAGCCAGAAGTGTGGAGTGACGTGCCCCCAACATGGCAAAAACCAAGAGATTTTATTGGACGAAAAGGAGAGGGTGCCAACAGCTGTTTTGATGATCACCCTCGGGGGCCCCAGGGGTGACCAAAACAGCTGTTGTGTTATTGTGCTCTATTGTGTTACAAATACATTTTTACAAACTCTACGAACTCGCTGGCAAAAGGTATCGAAATCGGGTATTAATCAGCTAAAAAATTTAGTATATTCATGATGTCGAGGCGTGCAGCAATTGCTGGCCAGCGGTTCAGCTTCTAACACCGAAAAGGTAATGACATAGTTCCGTTTTGGTTTTTGATTCAGCAGTCTATTTACAGTGCAGCCCGAGTCAGTTAAAGCGTGCTGTGCTGGCGTTGATGGCAAATCAAAACGAATTTGTAGATTTTTCGCCGTAGTTTTGAAAAGTCTAATTAAACTAATTTACAAGTTGCTCCAAAAATGTGTCCAAGTCACAGCTGCATGCAATGAAATTTCATTGTAACTTAGGATTAGGAACTAGTATTTAGCTAATGACCTTGTAGCTAACAACGTCAACTTAGAAGGTACTTACAATTAGTTACTTTGTAGATTGAGCTAAGAGGCACCTTAATAACCGGGGCTTGGTGTTCTTTTGGAAATGACATTTCGGTTGAAACTAATAAAACCGAGAACGGGCCGGGGGTGTTATCATGCGACCTTATGATGAACTTCATTATCGAGTTGTCGGCCATTTTCGGAATTGCTCTATGTTACGGTTGGGGATGGTTCAACTATGAACAGTTTTTTGAGGCTCGAATGTTTGTTCTCATTTGTAATTGGACTTTGTGTTCCTCAAAGTTAGCAAAAGGATGAGCAAGAAAGAAAAAAAAAGACTGTATACAATCTCAAGTTGATGTATTGATGTAAAAGACTGCATGTATCATAAAAGAAAAAGGTGAACTTTCATAAGTGTGCACCTTTCCGACACATATCACCCAGGCGAAAAATGCTGACTCACTGCACAGAAGGGAGCCGCTGTGCATGCTAGGAATGTATTCCACAACCCAGAGGGCAAAGATGGCAGCATGCAGAAGACGGTTATTGGAATAGTCTATAAAGAGACACCGAAAAAAAAAGAAGTTTTTTTAGCTAGAAATCGAAAAAAATATGAATAAATAGGCGGAAATAAAAACCGTAAATTCCATACCCTACATATACAGGCTCCGGGCACGCCACGCTTGCGCAATCTGTTCCGCTTGCCCGCATCGCGAGACCGTTTACGTCGACAACCGTTCCTTTTGTGCTCCCCCGATTGATGGATTGGACTTTTCTCTCGCAGTGTTCGAGAACAAAGACAAGATAGTGCTGGTAATGCAGTATGCGAGCGGCGGCGAACTCTACGACTACGTCAGCGAGCGCAAGGAACTCAGCTCCGACGAAGCCCGGAGGATCTTCCGCCAGGTGGCGTCGGCCGTCTACTACTGTCACAAGGTCAGCGGAAGCGCCTGCACATCAGATTGGCTGGGCAGTGGCCGGTGGAAAAACACACTGTTCAGGAAACGATGGTGCCTGCTAACAAGCACGTTTTAATGCGACAGCTTTAAGTCGGAACTCCGCACAGATCTTACTCGATCGTGTTGATGTTGATCGCACCGTAGTGGGGCGACTCGCCTTATTTCAATGCCGTGCACCCCCCCCCCCCCCTCCCACCCCACCGAGCTCAACATCAAAATGTTGATACTTATTATAGATCCGGAGAGCCTAATTTTGTTCCCCATGCAAACATCAAGAACAAAATTAGAGCATGCAAGTCCACTAGGGAAATTAGCAGCTTTTAAATTTTTCATCTTGCCAACCATAGTGTGTGCCAGCCCCATCTGGGAGCCATTTCCCAGCCAAAAGCATTTATAGTCTAGAGAGAGTGCAAAACTACATACTAATGCTATTACACTTGACAAACTTCTAAGCCAGGAGTTTTTTTTATCGGGATTGCACCTGGCATAACTGCGCTGCCACCAGAAAAAGAACCTCCAGCCAACATTTTATGAAAAGACTTAGCTACCCCAGGGACCCAAAAAGTGACGTCTCTTAACGAAATGCCAGCCGTTGCTCCGAGGCTTGCAGGGGGTTTCCTTTTCGGGATCTTGCTTGTACCCTTACTTAGTGCCTTTGATTAACGTTTGTTCCGTTTGCATAGAGCACGACGCGGCACAAACAAGCGATCGGTCGCCAAAGCTACCTACCCTAGTCGGCAACAGGTGAAGAATGCAATAGATGCTCCCCCTCCAGCGCACGGTTTCTGCCTTTGACAACATTGCCATAGCTCGGCAGCAGGTAACAAGCGCGTGCTAGAGAATTCTTGGTGAATCTTAACGTATCACTGTCTAGTGACTTCTTAGGCCGTCACTGATCATAGTTTGGTGTTTTTTCCTCCTCGAGCACGATTATAACCGACCAAATTGGAGGCCCACAAATACGGCACTTGCCGTGTCATGTTTGTGCTGTGTCACATAATTAAAGTTCCGTGTTTTCGGAATCTTTATTTTTTTTTTTTTTTTCAAATTTGGGGGTATTTTTTTGGGGGTATATTAACGCAGTAGAGTTTAGGAGCTTGTGTCGCAGAAAATCGGGTGTCAGTGGGACTATAAAATCCCATGATGCAAAGTGCACAGCCATGAGTGACGTTGCACGTGGCTGTGATGTCATGGGGAAAATTTTTCGCTAAATTTGGTGGGAGAATTTTTCGCTAAATTTAGTGAAAACTTTTCCCGCCAAATTTAGCGGGTCAATTGGGTCACGACGTCGCAGCCCTGCGACGTTACTACTGACTAGACAACTTAAGAACAGGCGCGGGTTTATACGAGAAGGTTTTGCGAACGGGGCCTGATGATGCTATTGCGTTCCACTCTTAAAGGCGAAGCTTGAGCGTCTCCTAAGTTTTTTTTCGCCATAAATCTGTCAATTGCTGTCAATTTTTGGTGTCGCACAAAGAATCGGCGTTTATCGGGCCTTATTTTAAACATGCAGGAGATTGGAGTAGTGTTCTCCAATCTGCAGAAAACATCTAAATAACCCAAGTACTTGAAAAACGTCCATGAACGAAATAAAGGAAACGAGATAAGGGTTCTGGTTCCGTTATTGTTTAGCATGTGGTGTTGAATGCATGTGGTGGTCTCTTGCCCCTGCTTGCAGAACAAGATCTGCCACAGGGATTTGAAGCTGGAAAACATCCTGCTCGACGAGAAAGGCAACGCCAAGATTGCAGACTTCGGCCTGTCCAACGTGTACGACGAGCGGCATTTCCTCAGCACCTTCTGCGGGTCCCCCCTGTACGCCTCGCCCGAGATCGTCAAGGGGACACCTTACTACGGGCCGGAGGTGAGTCCCGCTCGTCCATTTACCGGCAGTCTCCGAATCCCGGGAAAGCGGCGCCATTGCCTTCCCTGCCTGCTGGCCGAACACACACGGATGCCAACTTACGGACAACCAGAACCTCGCAGGGCGATTGGCCGGACGCTACCTGTTGCCGTAGCAGCTGCCATTTCGGCCCTCTCAAATTTTTGTTCCGAACCGGTCTCGCATAGATTCCGATGGTATCTGTTCCACCGAAAGCATTCCTCGCCAGTTGCAGTCTTTGGCTCTCTATGCGCAGTCAGCTTATCAGTCTCGATTGTCTCCACCGATCTCTTAGTTACATTTTTCCTCGTGCATAGCTGTGGAAGCAATGCAAAGCTGCCTGCTCGTTTCATGGCCATCCAGGGACAAACCAAACAGAAAAAAAACTTCCATCGTCGGTTGTACTGTTAGAAATCATTACAAAATGACCAGTGTGTGAATGACGTAATCGATTTCAGATCTAGCAGAATCTCGGTGTTCAACGAATGTCTATAAAAAGCAACCTGTCACTGCAATCTTGAGGTGGCTCACAAGGACTGGAGAGGCCAAGGAAAACTGCTAGTCCCACGTACCTAAACGGCAATGATACAGGAACCTCGGCGCTACTTCCAGAGGATCCGGTGATTTTAGGAGCAACTGGTTAGGCATACGTGCCACTTCCCCGCGACGCACCAGTGCAAGTGGTGAAAGGTGCTTCCTCAAAGTAACGCACGGAGGAGCCTCCCTTTAAGACAAACTTCCGCAACCGAGCTGACCCAATTATGTTGACTCACACCACCATGTTGCAAGGTTAGTGAACGGTACATTTGTGTCGTCTGCTCTCTCGCCAGGTGGACTGTTGGAGTCTGGGGGTGCTCCTCTACACCCTGGTGTACGGCGCCATGCCCTTCGACGGCAGCAACTTCAAACGTCTCGTCCGACAGATTTCCGAGGCCGACTACTACGAGCCCAAGCGGAAGTCGGGTACGTCGAAATTCCATCCCGAAGCTTCTCCGTCCGTCGACGATAGACCCTTGGCCAATTTGCCCAAGCCCATTAAGGAGAATGCTGGGAACGTAGGTGCACACGCTGCACGTGTTCGCATTGCTTCAAAGTGAACGCACAAATTTTAGATAGTTTCTTCGCAACGGTTTCTGTTGCTGATGCTGGCACATACAGTGCACGTAATACCCTCGTGGCATGCTCCTTGGCACTCGAGTAATTTTTAAAAGAAAATCTACGGAGCTTTTGCAAAAAGTGCAAATTGTCTTTTCACCTTATGTCCAATTGCAGTGGACGCTACGAGCCATCCAATGTTATGTAACGCTCGCACGGCCTTGGGTTAGCTCCGATGGCTCGTAGCATCCATTGCGGCTGCACGTAAGGTGAGACGGAATAGTAGTGGCTGCTGCACCATTGTTCGAACGTGCATTAGACACGAGCGCCGAGTTGGCGTTCAACGTGGACTCGGCTCTTAACCAAACGCCGACTCCGCACCTCATTTCGGAAGCGATGTCCGGAACATGGCGCCAGCGTTCCTAGATGAAGTTACCAGTCGATAACAGGTCCGATAAGTTAGCTTTTCTAAGGAACCAAAAATGACGAGGCTCCTTTCGTTGCAGACGCTTCCCCGCTGATCCGCCGTCTGCTCACCGTGGATCCCGCCAAGCGTGCCACCGTTGTCGACATCTGCCAGGACCGCTGGGTCAACCAGGGCTTTGACCATTCCCTGCTTCAGCTGGCCGAGGACATGTCCAACCTGACCCCAGTCCGACTAGACCTCCTGCTCGCCTTGGCGCCGGTCTCGCCAACGCCGGAAGAGCCATCGGATCCTCAGGCGCAGAAGAGCGACAGCTTCGACTACACACCAGGGAAAGTCGACAACTCAACGGACTTCATCCCGGCTGCGCTCGCGGCGGAGCTGGAGGGACAGGGTGCAAAGCGTGAAGGCTCCTTCGACGGACTGGTCAAGATGTCCAGTGTGTCGCACAAGAACAAGAAGGTCAGGACGTCCGACTCTGGGTGCCAGTCTAGCGTGGGGACACAGGGTGGGCCGTTCAACCACGACGAGGACTTTGCGGAGGACGAAGACGCGAGTCCAGTCGTCGCAGAGGTTGCTCCGGAGAAAGGAGAGATGGAAGGCATTGTTGCCGCGGCATCTGGAAGTTCAGACGCGGCGGCTGCTCCAGAATCTGTGCCCGAGGCTGCCGAGTCCAGAGACATTGCGAAGCCCACGACACCGACGCCCGAACAGTCTTTGCCAGCAGAGAAGGAACCAGCGAAGGCGACGGAAGTCACGAAGCCGGAAGCATCCGACGTGGCAGAAGCCAACAAAACTAGTCCAACGTCTGAAGAGAGCCAGGCGGAGCAGGCTCCCCAAGCGGCGGTGTTGGCCAGACGGGGTTCCGGGATCCGTTGCCCTGGAAAAATTGTAATTCCAAAGTGCCTGAGCTCTCAGGGGTCCCCTACGATCAACTCGTCCTCGCCAAAGTTCAAGGACACGAAGAAGCCGCCGCTGCCGCAAAGCAAGTCGACTGCAGAGCCTCCGAAGACGCCGGAAGTCATCCAGAGCGGCGCGAGGTCTCCGGCTACTTCGGAGAAGAGGCCGGAGAAGACAGAAGCCAAGAAAACAGAACAAGATGTCTCGGTGCCTCAAAAAGACAAGAGCAAGAGCCCTTTCGATGCGACAAGGCCGGAGGAGACTGTCAAGGTCGTACGGCGAGTGAGGCCACCGCAGAAGCACGAAGTCCCCGATGGCATGGAGAAGTCGCCGTCCATAGAGAGAACAAGAGAGGTTGAAGCTCCTGGAATTCTGAGAAGAAGCACGTCTAAGCTCGGGAAATCGTTGCAAGATGACAGGGAACCGGACGAAGAGCCCGTTGAGAACGTGCTCCAGAGCACGGCCGAAATTGTGCTGACGAAGAAGGAGCGGCAAGAGGAACCTGCCTGGAAGCCTCCGGCAGAAGAGCCGGAAGAGGAGGCCCCAGAGGAAGCCCCACCGAGGCGGCCGTCCCCTGAAGGGTCTGCGGACGAACCTGCCCGCCCGGCCACGGACTCTCCCGTTCGGAGCTACAAGAAGTTCACCTTCGGCAAGGATGGGACATGCATCACGGAGAGCGGGAGGGTCTACGCGCAGCCCAAGTCCGACGGGTCCTGGACCACGGTCGAGAAGAAGACCAAGATCACGAGGCGGCCCAGCAGCGTTGCGAGCGGGGACGAAGAGCCCCCACCAGTCCAGGAGAAGCTGACGGTCCCGCGCTCCGAGAGCGGCAGTTCGTCCGAGTCGAACGACATATTCAGCGACATGTTCTCCGACTGGCGCACGTCCGGACCCTTCGGGAACCTGATGCGGATGAAAAGCTCCGTCAAGAAGCTCAACAATGGGTCGCTTTTCCGCAGCGACCCCTTCACGGCGGACCCCTTCAAGGAGCGCCGTGCCCGCGAGTGGGGACGGCGGGGCGGCGCGTCTGTCTCCAACTCGACAGAGAGGGACTCGTCCGACGAGGACGACTTCGACCTCCACTTTGACAACTCGCACCCGCAGGCCCTGTTCCAGTTCATGCGCAACATGAGTCGCGACTTCCGCAACCACTGGAAGAGCTTCCTCCCCTCTTCACCCTTTGCGCGGGCAGCCAAGGAGTCGTCGTCACGTTCGCCAAGGGAGACCCTCCTGCGGTTCGTCGTCGACAGGCCGCCCAAGCCATCCGGAAGTGAGCCTGGCACCCCGCACACCCGGGCAAGTGGAGATCCGTTCTCGAAGCGGATGTCTGGCGTCTGGGACCCTGTCGACAGGGCCTCCCTCTTCGGCACGCTCCGCCACAAGAACCGCCTGCATGAGATGGCGCCACGCCACGACCGCGGCGCATCGCTTGACCGCAGCTCGGACTTCTGGGGTGCCCACCAGGACCCCGAGGGCACGAGGCACCGTGTCGAGAAGTGGCTCCACCTGTCAGACGACGCTGCACCACGGCCCGACGATGCGCCACTGCGGAGCCAGCCCAAGTACAACCGCTCCAAGAGCGACAAGTTCAACCTTGCGGAAGACGGGCGCCCCACGTACCGCAGCGAGATCAGCGTCGACAGCACCGCGCCGACGGGCGCACAGTGTGGCCGCTCGCTTAGCGTTCATGAGCGCGGGACGCGTCCGCGGCCGCTCGTCCGAATGCAGGTGTCCATCAACAACCGGAGCAGCAACCCCAACACCCACATCGTCATCACGACACCGCCATCTTCTGCACGCACAGAGTGCGGCCTGTGGCCGCGCGACGAGTCAGCACGGACGGACGACGAGCCCAACGACTCGTCGTTGCTCGAGGCACTCCAGACACGGGGCATCCGTGGGCTCATCTCGCACCGAAACGAAGCGCGGGCGAGGGCGCGCGAGGCCAGTCCGCGGGGCGAACCTCCAGACCCGGAGCAGCAGCCGCCACCGCCCCAGTCCGACAGAGGTAAGCAGGCCCCCTCTGCCGGACCCGCCGAAGACGCATGCTGCATGGACACTAACAAAGATCTGCCGTCCTCTGGACGTGTGTATCTCCCGCCGCCGCGCCCCAAAACCATTCCGATCTCGGACGAGCGGAGGCGGCTGTCGACGCCCGCGAGTCCCTCGGGCTCCGAGCCCCGGAGTCCAGGGGAGGAGAGCGTCCAGGAGCGGATCCACCGCAAGAGCTTCTACCAACGCTTCCACGAGGATCCACGTGCAGCGGCGCGCCGGCGGTCGGCGCTCTGGGACACGGAGTACTCGGGTCTCTGGAGCCAGGACAGGGACCTTGACAACGGCGCATTCCTGCGGAAGTCGCGGAGCCTCTGGGACAACCATGTCAGGGAGCCAAGGAGTCGCTCGGCCGCACGAGTCCTCCCTAGTTCCCTGGCGCTCGGACCGCAGAACCGTCACGGGCTCTTGTGGGGTCTGGGTGTGGACGCCGGAGTGCCCGAAGGAGCCCCCGGGGTCAGAACGGCCAACCGGAGGAGTTCCAGCGACTACGACAGCTTGGAGAACGAAGGCCCGTCCTCCTAAGACGCCGACTGCCTATGGAGACGACACGTCCCGTGGACGTTGCGATATAACGGGGCATTAAGTATGTGAAGCTCAGTCTCCTCGTCGTGCAGATGACGCGAGTGATACCCCTTCAGCGATTGGAGACCTCATTTGGAACGGTTCTAGCCATCAGGAGGCCAGAAATGGCGGCGTGTATCTCAAGTAACCCACTCGCTGCCTTCTATTGTCTTTTTGTGGCATTGCACCGAAGCACCGCCGGAGGCAGCGAGCTTGCGGTCCAACTTGAAGATGTCCTCTGCCGCTGTATCTGTCTCGGATGGCTGCTTCCAGCACAAGCTTGCTTCCTTGCATCATGCTTTTGTGGCGTTGCAGCAAAGCACCACCGAAGGCAGAGAGCTTGTGGCGGAAGCGGGGGAACTCCGAGACACCCTCTGTCACGTGCCAGGAATATTTGCCCCATTCTCTGAACAAACATGTCCCTTTCGTTGAGGCGAGATATTTTATGTGAAGCCTTTCTTTCTCTAAGCCAAGGGCTTGGAGAGAGAAAACCCGATGATGCCATTCGAAAGAACATCAGTCAAATGTCTGTGCTGTTGAGGTGCAACAAATCTGTCAGCTGCTTTTATTCCTCCCCACTTGTGTGATTATCGATGGGAGCTCTTCAAACCTGCCATTGCAAATAACACTTTTGGCCCAAACAAAAACGGCCGCATCAGAGGTGCTTTAGTCGATTCGAGCGGCCCGTTTTTGACACCCTCAATGCCGACAGTGTTTTCGAGACTCGGAACCAAGCATACTAGTAATGTTTACTCGCTTTACCACACGAAAAGAGGCCCAAGACTCGGTTTCAAATGAGTCCTCGAAACGTCTCCTTACTAGGGTTGGAATACTCGTTTTTGTTTTTGTATGTGTGTCTGGACTGTGCACCCTATTTATTGTACGAGCTTCGACGATGCGCCACACGTTTCTTCCGCGAGTTGTTCAGGACTTGCAGTCGTTCGTGCTCAGCTTTTCTCAAGTTTGTTGAGCGGCGCTTATACTGGGGGCATCGGTGTTGAGGCATCGAATGTTGCGCGAGTCTTAACGTCATTGGCTTTGCCACTTGTTGCCGAGGGGACCCGTGCGTGTTAAAAGTGGGCCATGCGGCCGTGAAAGTTTATGGGAAGGGTAGAAATACGACCGACTTAAACGACACAAAGTGGCACGAGCCGTCAATGTTAAAGGAGCCCTGCAATTAATTTCAGCGTTCTGCAATCTGCGGCAATGGGCGTCTTACGGTGCTGGAGCCAAAGCACGAGCTGCGGAAATAAACAAATTGTTTTGCTCGCAAAGTGGATTTGAAAGGCTTGCAGTGTCGCCAGCCTGCTGCTAATTTGCCAGTTGCTTCACTCTCGTCATTATTGATTGCATGAGCGCTCACCAGCAACATTTGTATTTGTAAACTGTATCTGCCATGTTTGCATTTGAAACTGATATGCAATTCGCACAGCTTGAAAATGACTGCAGGGTTCCTTTTAAGATGGTTGTCGTGGCACCAAGTTATTTTGTGCGGTGTTGCAACTGTTGTACCTGGTTTCATTGAGAATGTCTCGAGAAACACGTTTGCACCCCTCGTCGGGAAGTGAAATTGACCTGAACTACTATAGGTTAGCCAATTGGTGACCACACTCCCCCTGGAACATTCGAGATGGGCTGTTTGTAACCAGGTTCAAACATTGCGCAAGTTTTTCGCTTTTTACTGTTTCCAGTGTCTCAAGCACGAGTCACTATTTTAAGTGCAATAGTGTAGTTTTTGCATGCCGGCGATAGACTATCTACAAGTGCCTTTTTTCTTCGTTAATTTAAACAATGGCTCAACCAACGTGCATATCAGAAATGTGCATTCGTCTGTGTACTTTTTAGGGCTGCTTTTCGTACAGACCAATCTACCTAATAAGGAACAAAAAATATTTATGACGCGACCACACGAATAATCCTTCCAAAGGGTTTTTTTTGGGCAAGTTTCTTATTTGTCAAGCCCTACTCCCCTTGTTATTGTTCTCAGAGAGAAAAAAGAACAAAAAAAATCTTTTACACGAGATCTTAAACGTGTTTTCTGTATAGATCTATATACCTGCTTACATAATTGAAATCGCAGAATTCACTTAGGGTTCTAGTCATGCACTGTGTATGTCGCAAAAAACAAAAAACAACAAAAAAAAAAACGAGCTTCTGTAACTCAAATTGATCCAGAACAACGCTTTTTCTTGCAACCAGTTCATTTTTTTTTTTATTGTTCCGTGTCACCACAATCTGAGCAGTCTACTTTTTGTTGCCAAGAAACAAAACAAATAAAAGCCCAGTGATTGTGATAAAGAAAAACCACACCTGTTCTCGTTCTTGCACGTCGTCTCGTTGTAATGTCCGACGCGGCAAAATTAAAGACCACACCACCCAACTCGTTCTCAAAAGGAGTCGCTGTATTTGTCGTTCTCTCAATACAGCCGTGCATGTACAAGCTTTCGAGAGACGGAAGAAAGCAACGCTCGGTCCCCAGCGGGGACCTCGTACAAAAACCCAAAAGCGCTAACACTAATCGCAAACTTCGCCCGCGAAAAGCTCGTCAAGTTTCGACACCTCTTCATGCACCGTTCGGCCGCCAAATCCTTCGCCACCAAAAATGCAGTTCCTCTTTATTCGACGCTCCTCATGACGACGCGTCGCCAACTCCTCACCTCGCCAACTGCCAAGAAAAAAAAACAATGGTAAAAATTTTAATAAAACAAAGTAAAACCACGACGAAGGGCTCTGCTTCCTCCCGAAGTTCCGTCACTGCGTGCCCTCTGCAAGAGTTGCACCGCCCCTCGACGTGGCAGCGGCACCTAGGTGACGTGGCGCACTATCTTACACTCGCGGCGAGCGCCTTGCGCGGCACAGTCTTGCTCTTGCTGTCGTTGCACGCACTTTACACATAAATACTGACGACTGCATCACCAGAAACTTCGACCGTCTCAGAAGTCGTTGAGCGCAAAGAGTACCTGGTCTTCGTCGGAGTCGGAGTCGTCGTCGCCTTCGCTCACGTCGGAGATGCTGAATTCGTCTTCGTCGTTGTCGTCTTCGTTGCCGTGGTCGCTTTCCATGTCTGGTTTTCGAACGTAGAAATGAAAGAAAGGTGACACGTTAAATGTTGCCAAATAACCTCATTAAAGGTATCATGTCACTGCAATACAGACATATTAACTGAGGCTAGAGAGATGCCGTGAGCGGAGTGTCGTACCATGGCAGGCCACATGACCCTCTTGTGTCGGGCAACGACCTCTGTTGTGCCGGAACTTAGAGAAATTGTTCTTTCGGACGTTGAAAACAGTGCACACAAAAGCAACACTGCTCCTGTGTGTGCTCCTTCTTTCTGTGGTCGTCTTTTGTGTGCACCATCCACGCCGTCTGCTAACTAGCCCCAGCTTCAGTCTTAAGAGGTAGTTATTCAACTGGAGAACATGTGGAGCTTTGCCAACATCTCCGGTCAAATCTCCAAGTGGAACTCTCATACATGACTCATAGGTGAAGCTCTCATAACCAGAAAGAACTCTCGTGGAGTCCAGAAGTCAGACTGCCATAAGTAGAAGACTCTCAAATGTGAAGCTCAAAAATCAAACATCGTAAGTGGAACTACCTAACGTTGCCAGTGTTGTAAGCCAAACCATCATAAATAGGACACTCAGGTTATGACCCTCGTAACAGACTATCATAAATGAAACTCAAAATGTGTAACTATTAAGAGGGGGGGGGATCGGTAGCAGAGTGTTTTTTTTATCACAAATGGAACACTTGTAAGTTATAACTCTCGTAAGTGAAACCACCATAGGTGGAACTCAAATGAACTCGTGAATGAATCCCTCAAAAGGATATAAGCTGCATGCGACATGCCACAGCTGCGAAATAGCAAGCAAGGTCGCACCGTGTGGATCGGGCTTCAAGCTGGCATAAGGAGAACTTTGCAAAATGCCGGCTCTGGTTCACATGCATTCAAGGTGTCTTACTTCCTGTTTAGTGGAACTATCTTGCCTGGCCTCCAAGAGTTCGCCTTTTCACTACCCGATCCTTTTATGTGCTATCTTTCTACACAATGTTTGTAGAGCTGGTTCATGCCAGAAATCCTAAATGGTACACAAGAAAACGAGGCTCTCCCAGCTGCTACACCGCACTAACCTCTGTTTGAGACGCCCTGGGAAGTGAAAAGAACCATATCTCGAGTAAACATTCAAAACTGTATTCTATTTCCTTTGAAGGACTGCTCTAACGAGGACATTAGCGCAGCACACCTACTCCTGGCTCCACCAAATTTTGTCTTTTGGTGGCTAAACTTCCTTCCCATCTGGTTAGGATACTCCATTCATCCGCACACTTCAACACGGGGAAACGGAGCTGCATTGCTTTGAGATTGGTCACAGACCCAAGTTTGCGTCACGCAACGCGAAAAGTTGAAAGATACGACGCAGCAACCCACCATCGTCGTCGTCGTCGTCATCGCTCTCTTCTTCGCCAATGTTGTCGGACTCTTCGTCGTCAGCATCCTGCGTTACAACAACGGTTTGTGTCAAAAATAAAGCTTGCGCCTACGCACAAACGAGGCAACTGGACAAGCGAGGTTTTGAGCACATTATAAAAAAAAAATGCACACATGGACAACCCAATCCGATAGGCAAGGCCTCAAACACACCACATTAATCTATTCATTACTCTTATATGCATTGAAATGGGATTGCTAACGGGCGTCAGAATATCCGAAAACACGTTAGAAATTGGTTGGTTGGCAGGAACACGCTAAAATTAGGAAAAAAAAAAGTATCGCACCGACCGTATGGAACACAACAAAAGGTGGACTAAATGAATGTACTGATTCATTGTTCACAACGGGGTATGCGTTGCAACTTCGAACTCTGCCGCCGCAGCCGCAGCTTCCGCAAAACCGCAGCCCCTCCAACTAATCGCATGGTTGGACAGAGGAATGCACTAAAACAGCGTCGCATCGGGAAAAAAAAAGAAAAAAGGTTGGCATGTTGTTCCTCACAATTCACGCTTCTGAGCAAATTTCCTGCTTTCGTAACAACTATGCATCTTAATAACTATAGGAATCAAGCATTTAAAACCATTCAACCGAAACTTATTAAAAAAAAAAAAAAAGATACATGAAGTGTTTTTTTTCCCTCTCTCCGCAGGAGGAGTAAACGAAATTGTGATGAACATCAAGTTTTCCTAAAGGAGTGCAAAGCGGAGGCGGCTGCGGCGGCAACGGCAGTGGCGGCTTCGCGGGAGGACGCTTGAAAAGGAAGGCGCGGAAACAATCCGAGACGACCGCAATGCGGTCCCGCAGCAATGACAACAGCGTCAATAAAAAAAATTAAAAAATAAAAAGAAAGACGCCGTCGTTTGACGGTGATTGTGCGAGCAAACCCACCTCGTCGTCGTCCTCTTCCCTGTGTCGACCGACCTCGTACAGACGGCAGACGCTTTCGGAGTTGCTGGTCACCGTCGCGTCCCGGGCTCCCTGAGTCTGGACAACGCATTTTGCTACTTTGAACCAATAAAGTAAATGAATACCACAGTCGCCGATATCTTATGAAATGGAAGGCGTGGCTTCGCCGTGTTCGCGCTGCTTGCCTTTTAATTCGTCCTTCGATGTTCTTGTCGACAAACGGCACGATCTCATTGGCCGTGGAACTAAAACGAAGTGCTCGGGACTCGTCAAGCCCTACGTTTTATAAGTTGTCGGCGACTGCAGTGCCACAGATAAAGTTGGGAGGCAGAGAATGTTTATTTACGAACATTTCCGAGCTCGGGAGTCGTACTGCGTGCGATGAACTCGTCTTATTTATCTGCGGTTCTGCACCGGCTGCATTCACTGCACACTGCCGTATTTGATTTACAAGTGCAGCCTGCCCAAAAACGTAGCCGGGATTACTCTGCCCCAGTTTCCTGTACCAGTGCGGGTGGGTAAATCAAACAAGTCCCATGCGTCTCCCGGCTCTATTCGCGGGATTAAGATACATTTGAGTTTGTTCTGGTGGCAAGCGTACGGCGTCTTCGGCTTTACGCGAAGTATCGAGGCCAAGTTTGCATTTTTCTGACTCGTCGCAAAGGGCTGCCGTAGCTGCCCTTAAAGGGGCGGTGCAAAGATTTTATGATTAAAAGAATTTGCATCTCGTCATTTTTACATTGTTTATCGTGTCCCAGAGGACAGAGAAAACACTTCCTTCATTAAAAATGTCGCGATTCCGCTGCATAATCGCAAGGCAAAAGTCGAGCTGTTTTCCCCACCTGCAGCCCCAAGTGGCAGCCGAAGGAACTAAGGCGGAAAGATTACGTGACCTCGCTCGGCTTTAAGCTGCAGCATAGCGCCCGCTAATGTACGGAGAGAGAGGGAGGGGAAGCGTCCTCCGAGATAGCACACGGGAAGCTACACGGCACTCCGAATGACGTCACCGGGAGTGCGGCCAGGTGTGACCCTGAAGACTGGGAGCGAGTTGAGGGGTGCCCGAAATGCCAATCTTTATCTTTTTTTTACGCAACAACTAGGACACGCAGGCGAAATCGGTTTTCTGTTCTTTACTTGGGAAGTGTCAGGGGGCAACTTCTAGAAATCTTTGACCGAAGTCCGAAAATCATTGCACCACCCCTTTAAAGGGGTACTCTGGTGATTTCTTGAGCTAGCCCACCCTATGTTCTCGGAATAACCGGCCTTGAGCCTTTACGGTAGTACGCCATTTAGTGTAAAAAAATTTGGAATAGTTATTATGCAACTGGCAAGTGAAAATGATGCCAAAACCAAGATTCAAATATGCCCGCGCTTTTCGGTGCTAAGACATCGGGGGAAGGCGGAATTGCAGGTTGAGTGGACAGTCTGAAAATAGACTATGCCGAGCACTTGTTTCGCGCTGATGCGCAAGGTGCTAAAGTGAGCTTCCAAAGCAACCATTTGACAGCATGAAACTGCTTGTGATCATTTGGAAACAATTCTACAGTCCAAAGAGTGAACCTGTGCCTGCCGGTGGCATATTTTTTTCATTGTTGCCAGCTTTTAGTTTGAAAAACACTGTGAGGACCATCGTCAACTCAACAACTTCGCAAAAAAAAAAGTTTATTTTTGCCCAGTATTTGGGTTACTATTTCAGCGGTGTATGCTGGTGTGATTGAAAACGCCAGAGTGCCCCTTTAAGGGCAGCCATGGCAACTCATGATCCCCTCTGCTGGGTGGCACGATCTCCTACGTCAGTGGTTCTCAAATGGGGGTCCGCGAACCCTTCGGGGTCCGCGAAGGCATTCTAGGGGTCCGCAAAGCCCTGGTTCATCAGTCAAGCCCAGCAATAAAAGTTTTTTTTTCTAGGTCGAGAAGAAATGTTTCAGTTTTTTGCGGCGAGTTTCCTCGTGTGCATGTCAAAAAAGAAGGTCTACTTTACATAGCCCTTACTTAAATCCATTCATTCAATTATTATTATTATATTTAACCTATACCTTCCCCCTCACCCCAAACGGGATCCTCCATCATCTCCGCCTATCCACAAGGGGTCCGCGAAACATCGATGGTTGAGAACCACTGTCCTACGTGATTGGTGGTCTCACCACGAGCTGAGCGGTTGTTACGACTCTCGGTCACAGCAGAGTCGTATATGTAGAGAGTTTGGCCATTTATTGGGAAGTATAGGAGACAAATCGGGAGGTGCAATTGGCCGAAAGCGTGCTGGGCATGTTCCAGGGTGCCTTCACAAATTCGAATGTGGCCAACCAGAAGCCGGAAATAATGCGCTGGCGGTGGTCGCGAGAAACAAAATTAATAAGCGCGTCGGGGTAACTCTTGGTGACTGAAGATATGGTGCACGTGATGTTTCAATCACGGTCATTCAAAATCATAATGGAAGAGCGCGACTTACGGGACGATCGACATAATCCGTACGCCAGACGCCGAGGGCCGGGAATCTGCCATCCGAGCAGTCACACTCTGTTCGAGCAAAACAGAGTTCGAGCAGCTCACTCGTTTCCTACATCTTTCTGCATGATCATAATCGAAACATCACGTGCACCCTATTTTCAATCATGAAGAGTTACTACATTTAACTCTTACACGCTCGTTAATACCATATACCTATGATTAAAACTGTATCTCGCTATCACTGCTAGAGGATTTTTTTCGGCTTCTGGTTGGTCAAGCCTTCTTTTTGTGTCTGGTGGATACCCTGGCTCTGCCCGTGCCTCCCATTGACCAAACTCTCTCTATATAAGGCTCTGGAACACAGGGCTGGGTGACCCGACAAGATTGTGCGAAATGACAGTGTGCAATGCCGCCGCATCACGTAAATTCAAATGGTTACTTGATCACATGACCTACGGTGATTATGTGATCGTGTAACCTATAGTGATTATACGATGATGCGACTTCTACCATTGGGGTGACAACTTTTGCAGAGACACGAGCAAATAGCAACTGCATTAACAACGTCAATCGAAGCCGCTCTGCTAGCACAAGGGTAGGGTATCGGACTGCGAAACGAGAGCTCTGCAGTTTCGTACCCGCCAAGAGACGGAGTGGCTTTCATTCGGATGCCTGGCCTCGTTGTTGCGTTTCTGTAACATTTCGCGACGCTCTACGCTAAAAACCAGCCCTAAAACACGTCCTGCATTAAAACAAGCAGTAGAGAATTAGGTCTTCCAAAGTAAAAAGGCACAGAACGGATCCTTCCCACCACCCCGAGGGCACTTGGTTGCTCCGATTCAATCGACGCCGCAGACACTGACCTCTACGACGGCAAGGAAGTAGTCGGAGTCGTCCGCCTTGAGGTCGAAGATGTTCCGCTTGATGTCGATGGTGGCTGCAAAACACACGTGCAACGCACTGTCACACCTCGCATTGCTTCGGTAGCCCTTCTAGAATGCCATGCGGCAAAATCGCTACACCCACCCGCGTCGGACGATGCCCAAAGGGTCGTTTTCACTAAATGGCCTTTTCGCCAAAGGCTATCCCGCTAAAGGGCCGCCATCACACCACAGTGTCCGGAACGTTTCCCCGACCGGCGTGTTTACCGTCCAACACTGCCTGCGCATCGAAAGTGGACCCAAAGCTGGACGTTCCGACCTTGGCAGTCGGTCATAGAAGTTCTGTCAGAAAGTACGAGCAAAAGTCGAGGGACCACATTTGAGGACGCGATGAGCACGACGGTCGCAGACACGTTCCGGACGCCCCGACGACGAGAGGTGGGTCCTAGGGCCCACCTATAGAGGAGTAGTCGGAGGCATGGAAGGTGCGGAAGGAGGAGCTGAAGAGACGCGCCGAGTCCTCGTCGTCCTCGGTGAGCACGGCCCCGTACAGGACGTCCCCGGCCCCGTTGAAGGTCACCTGGCACTGGTCCAGGGTGGGCACCGTGTGGAGCAGCCGGAACGTCCGCAGGTCCCACACCTCAGAGTTGGAGATCACCTGCGCAGGGGGGACCTCGGTTTGGCGGGCGGTTTCCTTCGAGCCTCCGAAACGGGGCTTGGGACAGGCAGACTCGCGGGCACAACACTGAAAGCTAGATGTAGAATGCGTCGTTTGCTCGCGTCGACCCATTTTCGTCCATTGCGGTTTTGCCTGTTAGGCTACCGGGGTAATTTGTCAGGGCAAGAAATATGAACGCACATTCGGCGTCAGCTGGCTCTGTGCACAGTATCGAGGTAAGTTATCAATCGGTTTCTTTTTCGCGTATTGCGGAAGTTAGAGTGATTATTCTGGCTACACTGTGTCTATGCTGGTCGTGCAAACTTCGTTGTAAAGATAACTTCATAGGTCGTCCATTGGCTGCTGCTCTTCGGGACGAGCTGTGGAGTCACGGTAAAGTTCTGTCGATATAGTTTGCCCTATGCTCGTCAAAACTGTAAAGTTTGCTTTGACGTCAGAATGTCGTCACGATAAGCTTCGACAGTTTGGGAACTCCAAGTTTGGACAGTTATCAGCAAAGACGAAGAACCGAAAGAGAAAAAGCGACCCCACAGTGAAAAAGAAAAAAATAAGACCCTATGCTAGCGTGATCAAGAATGTGTTTTTCGTAACGTGTTTCTCTCCGCTGCGTCTTCATATTTTCGCGCTGTGTAAAGACGGCGGAACTGTACTGCGTGCTCCTACCATGTCGGCAATACAATTGCACGTTCCGCAAGCACCGCGACGCCTCTGAGCTTTACGAAGACAGGTTCGTCGGAGACCACCGTTTAATGAAAGAAGCGGCGAGATGGCTATGGTGATAAGCTCCGTCCCGATCTTCAACTTGACCGAAAAATGTTACGTGTAGTAATGACTGTCGAGCAGAGGGTGTAGACTCCATTGCTGCCCGGACCAACACTCGATTTGCAAACATGTAAGCAATGAGCATGTCGAGCTGTCGACCCGAGCAGCGATCACCTTGCTTTTTACGCTTTGCCACAGGAGTTGAAGCGCGGTTGCCAGCGTCCGCCATCGTCATAAGAGGAAAACAATGGAGCAAGAACAGCACGAACCTCGAACGCCATTCCAGCGTTGCAAATAAACACCAACTATGTATTTACTATAAAATGGTATATGTTAAGTTATTTATTCGGAATATGAAGTTTTCTTAATTTCATGTGTATCTTTGTTTTGTTTCCTTCCCGAAAAAATAGCGCCACAGTTGACGCTGCACATGCTCCCCAGATTTCCCTCTGGGGGCTTCCTTGCTCCTCAAAATCTATGAAGTTTCAAGTTAAGAAGTTCTGGGAACTGTGATGCACTGTGAAGATGCCTCCCAATGAAGTTGGGTGCTCGTGAAGTTATGGCTCCTCCCCTATGGCCACGTCACGATGAACTTAGTTTATAGGTTTGATTAGCATAGATGCAGACCGTCTTTAAAAGTCAGTCTGCCCACCCCAGCCAGCCAAACCAAACACTCTAATGGTGGCCTTGCGCGGCTTTTCCGCACCAGGAAAAGCGAGGGTCTTCCAAAGTGTAGAGAAGAAAGCGGGGAATTGATTTCAAGAAGTTGGTCCTTGCACTTCACCTTCGACTCACAAAGTCGAAGGTGCTCGAAGTTAGGCGATTTCGTTTTCCTATCACCACCATTTGTGCAAAAATATTGGAGCTTTTAAGACTGTCCCTACATTGCTCAGACTCTTGAAAAGGGTCTATTCCTTTAATGCACGAATAGATATATAGCAGCTCAAATATCACTTTTTTTTAAGCTGCTCCGATAGCTCAAGACCACAAAGCGAGGGTTCATTGGTTCAACTCCTGCAAAGAGATAAAGTGATTTTTGGAAATAAATCTGGCCGTGTTATGTTTTTTGTTACAGCCTTTCACGACGTTTGAGACGTAACAACCAGCTCTAAAACGTCTTCTGCGTTAAATATCTGCCTCGTACAGAATTCAATCCCAACATTTCTACGAGACTAAAGGTGCGCTCTATCAACCGTTCTAACCATAAACTAGCCGTCAGTCTGGAGAAAAGTCTGATTACCCGCAATCACCCAAATGCGGATTCAAAAGGGTTCAGGTCAGAATATTTTGCTACTATGGCGTGTCTTTTGTACCTCTGACAGCGCTAAGAGGAAGGGCCAACAGACAGTCATTGTTAGGCTTTTAGCCAAAACATTCGTCAAACTTTCTTTTAAAAAGAAGAAAACAAAAAACATCTGCCAACACTGGGTGAAGTCGGGGTTCACCTGACCGCCAACTAACCCAAAACACAGATTTTAAAAGGCTATGTCCACACAGAGTACCAAAGGGGCTTACTTGGGCTCCGCTTTTCAGAAACCTATAAATGTCCGGAAAGGAAAACGAAACCAACCAAGGGAGGCTCAGATGCCCCGCAAAGGACTAACAACTTATTTAAAACATGGAGGGGAACCTTTTGTTGTGCAGTCTAAACGTAAGCTGTCAAATTGCGAACACCACTGCCTAGACTCGAACCCGCAAACAGTTGATGAACCGTGGGCCGGAACTCTGTCTCAAAAGTCCCTCAATTCAAGGTGTCTGGGGATACCAAAAAGAGAATGTTCCCTAGAACTCTCAAATTGTGGGGAAACCAGATTCCTTAAATTCTAGGGAACACGATTTTCACTTCTCCCTAAATTCTATAAAAAATTCCTTTTAGACCCCTCGAATTAGGATGTTTCCTAGAACTTCAAAACAGTCAAAACCAAATTCCCTAATGCCTCAAGATCCTAGGGAACACGCCTTCCCAGGTCCCTAAATTCTGGAGAACATTCCCTTTTTAGGATTCCCAGACACCCGGAATTCGGAAAAAACGTCCTTCTCTGGGACTTTCGAGGAATACGCTTTTTCGGAATGTGGGAGAGGGACGCGCACCTCGAGGCCATTCGGGTGGAAGACCCCATTGACGTGAGGGTTGAACTTGTCGAACTTGTGGAGTGGGGCGGCCGTCCGTACGTCCCAGAGCACCCCATCCGAGAGCACCAGGTCGTCGGTGGGGTCGAAGGTGGCCCGGTTGCGGGTGTAGTGGTTGGACAGGTCGGCGTCCCGCAGGGTGGACAGCAGGGCCCCCGTGGCCGTGTCGTAAACGTGGGCTGTCTCGTACTTGGTGCCCAGCACCCGGTCCAGGGACTGCTTGCTGAACTCCACGTAGTAGTCCTCGTCAAACGAAAGCCTGCGGCGGGAGTCACTGGCGCCTGCTGTCGGACTCTTCCCGTCTCTGTGCCCTCCCACCACACTGACCCAGACCGACTGGCTTTCTTTGTCTGGAATTGGCTAGCTTTTGTACGGGTCTGCGACACTGTACTAAAGGCCGCCCGTAGTCCGTTTTACCTTACGATGAACTGCAGCGAATGCTACGAGCCATTCCAGCAATGTAAATTTGTATAACATGACCCCACACCCCTCTCAAAGGTTATGTGGCGTTCACACGGGACGAATTTGGATGGCTCATAGTGTCACCCGCAGTCTGTCGTAAAGTCAAACGGGGTACAGTCTCCGACACGGAAACTAAACCCAGCCACACTACGTTTCACCCTACTACGTACCACGACGGACGCTACCAGCCGCCGGAGTTTAAGCTTAGCTCGGAGTGTGTCACGTGACCTTACAGTTTGCGGTGCGTGAAGCGCCGGATTGGGAAATGTGGCTCATAACATCCACCATGGTACGCAGCGAGATGAATCAGAGTATAGTCCTCATCACTGAATCAAAGCCTAGCTAGTCTGCTACACGAAACGAAAGCCAAGCTAGTCTGTCAAAATCCATCTAGCCAAAACCTTCCTAGTCAAACTCCACCTATATATTTATTAATTTGATAACTACCGTAATTACCCGATTCTAACGCGCACCTTTTTTCCGGAAAAATAGGCCAAAAAATCGCATGCGCGTTAGAATCAGATACGAAACCGAAACTGTCAAAACAGCGGAAATTTCGTTCCACCCATTGCCATTGCCATCTCAAGATGACGCCGAAGCTTTTTGCCATCTTTCCTTCGTGCTTTTAGCACCCATTTTGTTCCTTCTGCGTTCACGCAAGTCGTCCCACTTGCGCGCTTACTTGCGCGCAATGGCAGCAGCGGCAACGAAGGTCCACCACTTCGTGTGCTGTACAACGAGTGGCTGACGAGCGGCTCCCACTCGTTCACGACAAGCGGTCTGCTGAAGCGTGCGCCTCTCGAGACGCTCGCGGGATGGGCGCGCGAGGCGTGGCCACGATCCCTTCGGCCTTGGTTGAACGCTCGTTTAAGAAATGTGGCATAGCGAACGCGCTTGACGGCACCGAGGATGACTTGTTGTGGTCAGCGGAGAGCGACAAAGCTCTCGGAGAGCGACGAGGAGGGAGATGAGTGACTACTTCGGTAAATAAATCGCCTGTTTCTCTCGCATTCGTTGTTCTTGATCATGAAGTTCCGTGCGCGTTACAATCGGAGGTGAAAGTTTTTCTGGTTTGTTGGCCTGGAAAAACGGGTGCGCGTTAAAATCGGCGGCGCGTTAGAATCGGGTAATTACAGTACATTGTACACTGGGCATTATGGTGGAAGGGGCATAATCACATAACCTACCAAATACAACGCAAGAAAGCAAATAAGAAACACAACACAAGACAAATGGCAAACTCATGAGCACACAATTTCATTGAACTAAGAGTAAACAGAAGGATACTCAATTCATTGCCTAGCGTCCCCGTGGTGCTTAGAATGCAGATCCAAACAGTGCGTCTGCTCCGTCTCCTATTTCTGGCCAGTGACGTCACAAATGTGTAATACTGCAGCGCACCATGATCCTTGCAGTGGCACAGCACTGTAATGGAAGCATAGCAAGGTACGGCAGAACAGGCATCTGCCGTACCTTGCTATGTGGCTGGCCGGTCGGCCGAGATGTCACGATGCAAATGAAGTCGGCATCTGCTCGTCTTCTTCGCTAGCACGCCGATTACAAACGACCACCGGCCGGATCACGACGACTCATAAAATTACCGGACGACTTCTTTCGACATTTTGTTGGCCGCTAGAGAGAATTCTGATGCATACATATACGATACTAAACGCACTGGTCGGAGGTGCACTCCAAGCACCCCAGTCAAGCCTAACTAAAATGCCAAACTCCCGAAAAAAAAACTTCAGACTTAGCGCTGCCAAAGGCTCGAGCTAACCCGAATGAAACGCGATCTAACCAGAGTAAGCCTGGAAGCCCCACATGCACACACCGGCTCTCGCGTAACGCGTTGCAGGATGTGCCCTCAACTCACTTCATGTCGAAGACGTCCACAAAGCTCCACAGGGAAGACAGGGGCCTCCTCCAGGCAGACGACGTGAGCAAGAATTTTCCATCCTAAATGAAAGCCGGGCAACTTAGTGCAACTCATAACAGAGACATCAGCATCATTCACTGGTAGACTAGTATCCTCGGAGCAACTCTAGCGACAAAAAATTTGCCCCAAAGCTTCAAAAGCCACGAAATTCTCGAGCTCGTGCTCCAAGACGGCGCTTTTCAAACATTACAACAATGCAATCCACCAAAAATGTAAGATATTGTGTCACGACCCCCCACCCTGCCAGCATTTCGAGATGCCACAAGCTACTTGATTTCGGTGCACACAAAATTGATGCGGAAACTTTATTTGACAGTTGATAACAGACAGATTGAATCAGTTGGGCTAAAAAAACATTGCAAAAGAAAGAAAAAAGAAGAAAACATGCTGACAGGGATGCTCGTTTCTAATGGCTAGAGCAGGGGTGGCCAGGCTCACCCGGCCTAAGAGCCGCAAACAAAACCACAAAACTTCCAAGAGCCGCGGGGGGAAAGGGGGGAGGGGGGGGCGGCGGCGAATGGCAGTGTGGGAGTCCGTATAGATTGAATAATTTGATGTTCGAGGCAGTTTGACAAAATCTTGTATAGCATGTATGATGGGAACTAATTCTAGTGTATTGACATTGGGAGGGCTGCTATATATGGACAGCTGGTGTGAAATTAAGGGGGATTGTAGCTTGTGGTGTGTAGATTGCGATGCCGTAGTTCCCGTGGTTCCTATAACGAAACTCGAACTATTTTCAAACTATCCGAGTCAAAAGCAGTCCAACTGTACGTAAGGTAGCGGTAGCACAAGACTACCAAACCGCAACCTGTCATTCGATTTAAAACGCATTCGATTTCTCGTTTTGGGAAAGTGCTTGTGTGACCGAAAGGAATGCGAGGGAGGGGGGGTTGGGGAGGGAGCCGCGAGCCGCACTTTGACACGCGAAGAGCCACATGCGGCTCGGGAGCCGCAGCTTGGCCACCCCTGGGCTAGAGTTTGTTTTTTGCAGTACAGTTTTCCAAAACGAAGTCCGTGTTTCGACACTGCAGCCCTCAGGTTCGTATTCTTTTTTTGTTCTCGAGCTGCTTGAATTTTTTGAGACCCATCTTGGGGTCGCGACCCACAGTTTGAGGAAAACTGCTCCATGAGCTTCGTGTTTTGTGTACAAAGACACAAGACCTACCTTGGAAGGTTGGCAGTGGGTGAGTTCAGACTCGTGGCACGAGTAGGTTGCTTCTTCCTGCAAGGACAGAAGCCGGGACCTGTGTTCAGATTTCTCACCGAGATAAAAAAAAAAAGCTCAATGAACTTTGCAAAAAAAAAAAAAAATGGCTTGCCACATTGGCATTTGGTCTGGTCACCAGCTTAAAACCAAAGTCCAGCATATGTCAGTTAAACAGACAGAGTGTGACACTATTTGTGTAAAGCATTAATTGCCAGTTTATTCTTAATTGTCCTTCTGGTTGTGCGACCAAAAAAAGCACATTCCTCGAAAGGTCTGTAAAAGGATGTTTTCCCTCATTCCAAGTGTCTCCGAATCCCAAAAGGGAAGCTTCCCTAAATTTGGGGATTGTAAAAAATTATGTTCCTTAGAATCTAGGGATGTTAGAGATTTTGGTTTCCCACAATCCATGAGTTCTAGGTAACATTTCCTTTTTAAAGGGAAGGCGAAACACTTCTCTCAAAAAAGGAAATAGAGGTTGATCGCCGAATAGCTTTATCTCGTGAATGTGAATATCACGTTCATTTTCCCCGAAGATTTTCCCGAAGAAAACATGAAGTATCTCTGAGTTGTGACGTCATAGTTGTGACGTCATAAAAGGGTCTTTCGGCCGCCAAGCGCGTGTCGCACGAAGGATGCTTGCCAGGTATGTTCCCCTGCACTGGTACCAGTCGAGACATCTTTTTCTGCCCTTTTTAAAAACAGCAAGATTGCGCGTGCATAGCTCTGATAGGCACTGAAGGTGTGCGAGCAGAAATTCAGAAGAACTCCTTTTGTGACGTCACACTCTGGGAAGGAGGGCCCTTCAGCAGTACTTTGAAAACGATTTTCTGCAGCCTCTGTGCACTAAATTTGAAAAAACTTGTTTCGATTTCGTGATCTTGGAGGTCAAATGAAGACGATTGAAGTGAGTGTCCTCAAATACAAAACCGCTTTAGCTTTCCTTTAAGATCCCCAGATGTCTCGAATTGAGAACAAAGTCCTTCCTTAAGACACTTGCACTTTCACAAGACCCCATTTTGCCTGTTCAGCTGTGGCATATCTTTGCACAGTCAAAGGCAAATAGGGCAACTTGACATCGGTGATAAACAAGTTAGAAAAAAAGAACTCACCACGCCACTGTAAAGGTTGTAGACATGAAGCTCCCCAACGAGGGTTCCCAGAAGAAGGTACTGCGACTCGGCCTGCGTCAAAACATGGGTACAAAATACTTGCACACAAAACTGATGATAGTACAGACCACATTACACACTCTCACGCAATTGCTAAAATCACATAACGGCTGATGATCACATAAAACGGTTCTTAAAAAGGGTTACTGTGATCTTGCACTGTCAACGCTTTCTGACCACTTGGAAGAGAGAATTTCATTTAGGCTTCGAACACATAAGCAGTGAAACTGTGCGCCTTGCGGCACTTGTCTGCTTGTTGGTAGGTGCACCACAGGCGCACTTCGCAACTCTACCTGTATCAACCAGATCCGAGTGCCACAGCGCTGCGCGGAAATGACGTAGGGACGCCAGCACCGGTTGCTACGATAGTGCCGTGCGGCGGCCGTTTTCATCGCGCGTGTGCCCCCTGCTTTAGACATGCTGGCCCCACAGACTGCAGTTTCTCTGCGATGCAACCCTGCGCAAGGGAGGAAGTAGCTCCCCAGAAGTTTGATTTTGGTCACTGCAAGAGCGAGATGCCCTTCATCCCAGGAAGGCCCATCGCACATTCCGTGCTTACTACCAGTCTTTGTCAGCATGATCAAGCGTGCATAAATTTATTTTCTGTTTCCCTTTTGTTACCAGACGGTTTGTCTGTTAAGGCCACCGACAGAACAATAAGACATTTCTTTCGCAGGCCCAGCCTCCAGCACGCGCTCGCTGCCGCCCGTCGCGCTTTGGCCGCCCACGAACGCTCAAAGCTCACGAGACAGCGAAGTACTATCGAAGGTAGGAAGCCCGAGCTGGAGGCAGAACAGCTGAAAAGCCTCTCTGCTGTTCTCGTCCAGTCGGGATCTACAATGCAAGTTAAGAACGGGGTTCGTCTGCCACGGAGCGCCGTTTGCAGGCACAAATAAAACGAGAAAATGCCTTCACACCATCTGATAACGGTCACACTGTCTGCTAACGGAACCGGAAAAGCTTGGGTGCCTGCCACAAACTGAGTGCAGTGGCAAAGCGATGCCGGATGCAAGCTCAAATTGCGATTGTCTGCCTTTTCGCGTTGCAAATCTCGAGCTTCTCTGCCGCTGCACTCGGGTTGGCATCAACCGGTGGACAAAGGAGCATCCGGCGCAAGTGCGTTGGAGGCCGTGACACGCCTCTCGCATCCGTGTTCTAGTGAGAAGTTCTCACCGAAATACTGCCCAATCGTGGAATCGCAAACGGGTAAAAAGAAATCTCGTTGGACGCTAACGCTCGCCCAGCAGAAAGCCGCAACAGCACGTCCGGTCGGCAGCCAAGAAAACTCTTGCTCTATCCGGGAACCACAATCAGACCCCGGAGGAGCATGCAGAAACTTCTTTCTGGTTTTGTCTCATGTAGGCAGCAACGCTACAGTGGCTTAAAGGGGGTAGTGTGGTTATCGCGTAGCCTCCACCATGCATCAGGAACGGCCACTTTTTGGAAGACGATGTAGGTGGCGCTTCGATCCGCAGCTCCGTTGGGTGCCTCAATCGGCCGGCAGATAGAGGCACCCTAACACCCTTCATAACTAATATAAATACATCAAAAACAATTATTTGTTTCCAGTGAACTTCCAACGACATGATTTGTGTTTGAAGGTGAATAAAAAATGTGAAACTAGCAGACGACAGTGTAGTCGACAGCTGCGAATCGACCGGAGCTGGCCGGAGCCAAGCTGACCAAGCGGCCAAGCCGGAGCCATAGCCGGAATGACGGTGCTGCAAGTGCCAGCGCCACCCGCGGCCGTCTTCCAACGCTGTGCCGCTTCTCCGGTGTCGTTCGTTACACTACCCCCTTTAAGCCACTGTAGCAACGCTGTTTGTCTAGCAACGAACATGCAGCATATTATCACTGTTTAGTATGCCAACTCTTAAAATGAAATTGGGGCAAAACCTACCGAAAATGCACAGCACGAGTAATTGCTGGATCCATCCGGGTCTCGGAACGTTCGCACAGGACGAAACCTGTTCGCATTGGAGGGAAGCAGACGACGTTGAAGCAGTGGGGCAAAAATGTCTCCAAATAAACAGAGAGAAATGTGGTCACTAAGCTGATCTAAAAAGGCGAGGATTATACTCCCGGTTCGACCCATTCCAGAGCTGATAACCTTTTTGGGTAAGATGGGAAGCTTAATATTCATACTGTAATATCACGAGTCATCGCCCACCCCCTTGTTGCCCGAGATTCATAAAACAAAATATGGGGGGGAGGGGGGGCCATGTACTGGTAGGTAAGCAAAAAAAGTAAAAAAAAAAAAAAAAAAAGCTAAAAAAAAAAAATTATCTTTTTTTTTTTGTACATATTTTTAAAGCGTACACCACAATTCACCTCTCAATATTGCAGCAACATCACGGCCCTCGAAAACTATGTGAAACCGGGAGCACAGATGCGTGGCACACTCACCGGCTGTAGATAAACTTGCGATGGAGCTTGGCACCGTCGAATCCGCCGGCCGGTGGGAACACCTGGCTCCGCTGTAACCGCGACGGCATGCTGATGGGTGCAGAGTTCCGGTACTGTGGCTCGGGACAGCGATGAGGCCTGCACGACGCGACGTGACACGGCATTACGACGCGACACGTTTCACACGTGAGAAGGCCCTGCCGTTCTCACACTGTTGGTGAACGTAGTGTTAAACGTGCGGCAGATGCCGAATGTTCCAGCGGGTGACATGCCGAACCTTTTCTTGTATGGCAACGCTTTCTGAAAGCAAGTGTTTCTCCCCGTCCCATTGTGGGCCCTCACTGCAGCTTCAATAATGAGCAGTCCCGTTTAAATGCGTGGCAGTTCCGGCAATAGCTGCGTCACTCCGCAGCGAGGTAGTTGGGCTTCGGTGTCGCGTTCGCACATTGTGGGGTCTCGAACGACTTCGTTCTCGCGAGCACGCACCTGTCAGTTCTCCCTGCGACGAACGGCGACTTGAGCTTCGGCGCGTTTCCCACTTGGGCTGGCGCGGGTATTCACCAAGGACTACGTAATGCACAGAATCGTCTTCTAGGTGGCACTGGATGGTTGGATACGGCTGAACCCCTTTAATTGGGTTGCGGCTTGCGCCACCTAGCCGAATCTTTCGATTTCAACAATTAATTTCGAATAAATCTGGAATTAAGAACGATAAATAATTTTCTACCACGACGTCGCAGCAACTATCACCATCTAGTGGAGCGCTAGACGAGACCTATGTGCGCACGTGTGTTTATGCAATCCCCAAAACAAACACCATCAAGGCTGTGGCACAGCTCTGTGGTAATACGCACGCCTTAGAGGCGGCGGACCCAGGATAGAATCTTGAGAACACTGCGGCGGCCGGCAATCTTTTTTGAGCATTTGACGATATTGACGACAGACACCATACACCCTACTACGTTGACTACAGCGACGACGGACGTCACTTCCAGTGGAGGGAAGAGCCCTTAACAGTTACCACCATAAAAGCAGTGAGGGCGAGAAACGTCGAAGAATTATGAGGCCTGGCCACGATGGCAGTCTCGGACATGAAAGCCCTCGGTTCACGGGGGACCTACGTGAGCGAGTGTCGAAATTTAAACTCGTCTCGATCACGTAACTCGGAGATAGACAAAACGCGTAAAAATAAAAGCTGGGCCCGTACCGCGCGCGTGGAACGTCGCAGCATTGTAGCTGCGACGTCGAACGAAAATCGAGGGACCACTTTTGAGGATGCGGCAAACACAGCCGTTGGAGATGCCGTCTAGGCATCGTAATTGTGCCCACAAAACCGTCGGATCAGTAGTGGACGATGGAGCGTAGTGAGAACAGCTCTGTTGGGGGGGGGGGGGCGACACTCACACGAAGAGCTCGAAGGGGGGGCAGGCCACGACGGGGTTCTTGCAGAGGGCGTGCTGCTGCCGGAGGTACTCCTTGACGATGGTATCCAGCGAGAGGGAGTGGGGCGCGTGGGTGGGCTGGGCCTGGGCCGTCGACAGGGCCCCCGCCGCCAGCCGCTTCAGCACGGGCGACGGCTGGTAGCAGCTTGCCCCGCGCTTCTGCAACGCACCCGGCGAAGCCGCCGCGGCCACGCCCCCATTGGCCACGGCGAGCGTCGAAGCCAGTCCACCTGCAAAGACGCAGCTATGGCGTTGGGTACGCTCAGATGGATGGTTGGATGGATGTTAATGGCTATATCCTTTGTAATGGGTGGTAGCCTGCGCCACCTAACCCAAGTCTAAAAAGACAAACGTATGATTCCTCCCCCCATTCAAGGTCAATTTTTTTCCCCCCAACTATCACCAGGCAGTGCGGGATATTACGAAAAAGGCCTTAGGGGATCTTACAAAAAAAAAAACTAAGAAACATCAACCCCCGCCTCTTCCCCCGCCGAGAGAATCGCCCATTTTCCTCCGGTCAAACCTCGTCAGTGTTACCCCGTGCACTTCAAAACCAAGCGCTCTAGTGCTGCGCTCCCATTATGGCAGGTGGTACATAATGTGCCTGTCTCCTGATCGTTAGCCCTCTACATCCTCGTCCTCAAAACTCCCGTTCTTGGCTCAAACAGTAAAGAACGTCCCAGTGAATTTTCAAACACATTTTCCTTTTTCTAGTCCTGTTTTTGTGTCCTGTACATTGTAAAAGCTGATTTTTCCTGCTTCTTACTTCCCACATTTCCCTTTCTGCCTCTTTCACTCCCTTTACCACTGGAGTAGTCTGCTCAGCCCTATCCCTAGTGTGCAGGTGTTTAATTGCAAGCTTTTGCGTACGGTTGCAGAATGCAAGTTAAATGCAAGCTTTGGGAAGGCAACGACGACCAGAGTGGCCAGACTGAATTTCAGAAAAGAGTCCCAACCAATTTTTAGGGACGCAGCGGCTGTTACAGGGACTTTCCGGCTGCGTTCGCAACTCGCGCGCCCAAGCCACACGAGACGTCGTGCACCCCGATTCGCCGCCACCGCCCTTGCGGGCATGGCCACGCGACGGACAAGTATAGACACAGTGCGGAAAGAGACAGGAGAAATTGTGATTGCTCGGAGGACGGTCGAAGCACACCCACCTGACGTTGGCGTGCCTGGGAGCGCCATTGGGAGTTGCCGAGACACTATGCTCGTGTCCCCCTTGGGGGCGCTGGGGATCACGGGACCATTCTGCGGGTGAAGAACCGTCCAGATGCTTGATCACCTCAGACTCTCAAAATTGGGAGTACGTCGGGCTCGCAAAGAGGGGGATCGGTGGCCGAGCGTGTCAAGGCGAAGACCCTGGTTTCTAAAATTTCTTTCGTGTTTTTCGTCTAATTTATATTAAATTCCTATATCTAGTAAAACTTTTTGTACTAAGCACAAACCACGGTGTAAGATAATACTCTTCAGGTGAGGACAGCGCGCTCCTCGCGACGTGCCGATAACGTTCGCTTTTCACTCTCTCTCTCTCTCTCTCACTATGGTTTCAAGCGGCACCGGCAGATGACTCGTCGACCCGTGGGCACGTTATGGGCACCGTGTAAGACGCAGGGGGCAAGCAACAGTGCCCAAGACGTCTCGTGCTCCACACGTGCAGAGCTCCAGCGAGGTTTTTGCACGTGCAGAAAGACCACGACGTACCAGGGTGTCATGGCAACGAGATAATTTTTTTTTGCACTCGCACAGTTTCGTCGCTTGGCCGCCGGCGTCACTGTCAGCCACGGGCACGGTGGCCGCGGAATGATGCTGCTCTTCGGATGCCCGTCGAACGAAAGCCATGTGATCCCTCGCGCCGCACATTCAGCCCCGCCGTGTCCTCACCTAAAGAGCGTATCTTACACCGTGGCACAAACGTAACCTTACTGTTACTAGAGTTTTTGGAAAAACCTAAACATTGTCGTGAACGTTTCTGCCTTACGCAGAGTAAAATTTTTGCATTTACACACTCTGTGAAAATTTCATGTTGTGCCTATATGACACGGCAAGGTACTGTGGCACGTCTCCACTGATGGAGGCGCACCCACGACTGGTCGGAGATGCGCCACAGTTACCACGATTTACAAATTGCTAACCTTTTTAGGACGCTTTCGGCTGCCTTTTGCTGAAGGAAAAGCACCCTACGAAGCTCACTCAGCACGAAGAGCAATGCGACCGTTTTTAGGCCTAACCACTTTCACGATTTCAGTGTCCGAAAGCGGACTACAGACGACAGCGTGTTTCTTGACATCAATGCACCCGATAGGCGAAGAATGTCCGGGGCTGGGCAATTCCTCGACCCAAGCTTCGTCAAGTGTGCACGACAGTCGGTTTCAAGGTTGATCACTTCCGCAACTGCATATTTGCAGCCATTACGAGCGGCTTGGCTTGGCTTGACTTGGCCTGACCGCTTGGCGGCAAAAGAAAATTGGCTTGGTGAGTTGGATGCAATTCAAGACTTGCGGAGCCAAAAATTGGAGGTGTGTTATATTGGTACCCGTTGTAGGGGATGCGTTCATTATGCTAGTGCATTCATTATGCGAGTAAATACGGTAGCCCAGCAAAGTGAGACACCGTGCGAATATAACGTTCATAGTCCGCCAAGGACGTAACAAATAGCAACACCTCTAGCAGTGCACCTGCTTTCGCATTTAGGCGGCCACCTTTCAAGTGTGCAATCAATCTTGTACACGTACGGCGACGACTGCCAAAGGGTGAACGCATTGCAGGCCGGAGTGCATGGAGCGAATGCTTGTGCTGCAGGACCCGGCGATTGTGGATTCAATCCCTGCCCCCGTCCATTTTGATTTGGGCAAGGATTGTACCGGTGTGCGTTTGTGCATCACTACTGTGTGATGCACATTAAGGAGAAATGAAGGATGAAGAAAAAGGTTATATTGAAGAAAATGTTGTTACAAGTTTTAGGGTGTTTTAGCTGACATTGGCTCATAGAGGATTTTTGCTTTGCTTTTTTTTTATGTAAGTAATGTCGTGTGTTCTCAAACTTTCGCATTTTATCACCACCGCTAGCGTCGTATCCTCACAAAGTTTCTGCTGTCTGAGATGCATAGTTCATTCATGCGGTCCGAAAAACCCGGTTTCATTTTCTTGATCGCACTTGGTAGAATGCAACTATCAAGATCTAGTAAGAATATATATTTTTATACTTATGAAAGCCCTTTGAAAAGGATGTTTTTGCAGTTTTCTATTATTTTAAGATAAAAGAGCTGTCGCACACGTGTTTTGTTGTTCATTGCACTCAGCGGATTAAAACAAGCAACTTGGTTTATTTTACTGGGCACTTAGGCGTTGTAATGCCCCACGCGTGCGCAAGGAAAAATTCAGTTTCTGCAGCGCAATGCATTTAGAACATAAAAAACAAACTATGTATATCAAATCTAATGTCAGATTTATAAAAAAAATTATCAAGCATTATAAATTGTAAAAATTTCATTGTTATCGTAAATAATTTAAAAAATGTTTTCATTTTCTTTTGCTTGTTTGTTACCCCAACGTCAAGTTCTAGCAACCTGCGTTTTTTTGTTTTGTTTTTTTGCTTTTTTTCTCTTTCAATTTGCCCATCAGTTTCTGTCTGCCACTGACCACCTCCACCCTTCCAAACACATTTATAAAGAACCGACTGTCGCCTACCGCTGCTCCCCCAAACCTCTGATCTCTCCTAGTGAAAAGCCGTCTTCTGTCTGCCAACCCTAGATCCCGCGGAAAAAATCACCCGGTTCCACAATATGCAATGCCTCTAGATGCCTTGGCTGCAAGCATGTTGCTCCTCCTCCCCCTAGTTTGAAGCACAAAATTCCTGACAACCCTGCCTGCAAATCAATCAACATCGCTTACATAATTTTCTGCACTGCATGCCCTGACACTTTCTATATTGGCAAAACCGACTGCAAGCTCCACAAACGTTTCCGCAACCACCGCCGCCTCGTAACACTGAAGCTCACTAATAAACTAGATCCTAACCTCTCCACGCACAATTCTGACGACTTCTCCAAAAATGGACAGAGTGAATTCAAAATGCGCATCTGCGTCATCAGCTCTGGCATTATAATGTTCTTGCTCTCGCAAAAAAAAAAAAAACGCTCAATCGTTAACCTTTGCACTGAACTCCATAACGGCTGGAACGATAAGACTCATTTTCGGATACTAATACTTCCACTCTATCCTCTAAAGTCAACATCCTCTTCCACTTTCCTTCAGTCTTAACCTTCACGGTTTTCTTCCCGGCCCCTGTCTCTACTTCCAGTTGTCGTTTCGTCGTTGGGTCGTCCTCGTTTTGTTTTGCTCGTTCGTTATTCTGGCGTCGCATTCCAAAAACCCTCACATTTTTTTTTCTTATTTATAACAGTTTTTGTCTTTTTATCTGGTAATTGATTGCTGCTGTGGACATTTTTTATTTTTTTTTATTTTTGTGTTGTAGCAGTTTCTAGGGTTCTCTTAGCATTTGCATAGTCTGACGAAGGGCGTGAGGCATGCACCCAAAACGCCGCTTATTTTTCTTTCCCCTTCCTTTTGCACGTCTTATCTCTCACACTTTTAGTTTTGTGCCAATTTTTTTGTGCCGGCAGTATACCACTTTTGCAGCCATACTGCACTGGCTAGATTTCTCACCCAGAGCCGAGACACTAGATACCCATGGGGGCTGACTAACTTCCAGCTGTCTAAACTTATACAAACAACACAGTTATTAGGCTCACGAAGGCAATTTGTACTCTGCCGTTTGTTTTCAAGGTCATTGATTTGCCTCAAAACTGGCACAACACACATGATTTGACTTATAACTAGTAACTTAGATTTCTCTTCAAAAGAATTTTTCTTTTTTTCAAACTCGCTAATTTTTTATTTTCAGCCCTCACCATTTTTTTAAACTGAGAACCTGTACCGGTAATGCTGAAGCAGTGGTGCCAGCAGCTGGTATGGGTTTGCTGTTTGGGCGATAGAGCATATTCCCGAGTAATTATAAAAAGTTTCAAGGTATGAAACAAATGCCACAAAAGCTCGCTCCAACTCTCGCGCCAAAAGCAGCAAAAAAATAAAAAAGTCACACATTCTTGTCTTTTAGATTGCTTGCTTGTGCCTGCCATTATTAATGTACGAACACGAATGCGGCAGGAAGCGTGCCGCCCCATCGCCGAAGCAACTGCGACCTGCACCGCCCTTTCCCGAAGCGGAGGGGAGCTCACCCTGTGAAGCGTGCTCGCCTGCATGCCTGCACCCTTGTCCGCCCCCAGGACGGGGGACCCCAGCGATGCGGCGCCCAGAGACCCTGAACGCAAGGGACGGACCTGCGAGAACGAAGGGGCGACACCGAAGCTTGCGGAGATTCCTTGGGAAAGGCGACGCGACAAGTGTACAAGGACAACACTCAAACTCATCTATTTGTCTCTCTATAGTCGGTTACAAGTCAAAAAGGTAGGAGAAGCTCCTCCCACAAGTGTGATGCGCCCGTTTCAAATCTCTCCGCAGTCGAAAGAAGAGTTCACTGGAAAAGCTCCTTGTTCCGCTTCAATGGATTCCCACTTGTCTCCGATCTCACTTTTTAAGAAAGCGACCTTTGTATTCATCGGAGAGGGAACAGAGCCCCTGAAAGCAGCCTTTGTATTCATCGGGGGGAAGCTAATCCCCGAAAGTCGTATTTGTTTCCGTCGGTGGGGGAGAACTCTAATCTTCCTCTCGTGGCTTCCACAATGCTAAGTCAAAGTCGAAAGATAAAGCAAATATGTACAGAAGGGCAAGACCCTCCTCGCGCGTTGGCCGCGACGTCACGGAAACGGTGGGACGCTATTGGATGCGGAGGTGGCGGAGGGATATCCGATTCCCTTTGAGGGGCATTTGCCGCTACCTTCTTAACCTGTAACTTACTATAGTCGCAACACTGAAAAAATGGCAGGGCACGTCCTTCAAACGCCTGGCTGCCGGCATACACTATGTGCCCTGTGTTGCGCCTTGGCTGTTGAAGCGTCGCCAGAAGTAGGAAACTCACGCAGGAGGCGCGACAACCAAAGCTCCTCCCTGCCATTTTCACCTTGCCAGCAACTGTGATGAATGCATTTTTCGGAAAAAAATGAAGCGCTACCATTCTTCGATGTACAATGGGATCATGTCCTAAAATAAGCTTTCTCCGATAAACAAGTAATTTTAACGGTAATATCTACCATCATGTCCCGAGAGAAAGTCAACATAAGATCGAGAGAAAATCTGGTGTTACAACTTTCGGTGTGCAATCGAGAAAAGTTGAAAAAAAAAATGCTAGCTCTAGGTCATGCGGTCCTGCCAAACTTGTCATTGTGGCGAGGGGACGGCAACAAAGCAAATATGACTGTACTTCCCGGTAAAAAATGTTAGCTTACATCCCGCCATAGCTAACCGGCCACACTCACGTCGAAGCCATCGTTGATTCCAACACTACGATTACTAGAAGTGGGCTACCTTTCTACGTTTAGAAAATATGGCGAATCGAGCCAAAAACAGGGGGTGGATTATCTTTCGGAGGCAGGGGATATTACGGGCAAGTTGCAAGACACGCTGCGAGTCGGGAGAGACTCCGAAACATTCTTCCATCTTTGGACGTCAACCTCGAAGCGCAAGCGCTTCCCGCGGGGGTCAGGCCGTGAGGCGGAGCCAGGACGGGGGAGGGGCAACCCAGAAGGCCACTCACGGTGCGGGGCGTGCACGACGTGGGCGAGGACCACTGCGGCTGGGCGGAGGTGCCGCAGGGAACGCGGGACGGGAGTCCCGCCTCCTTCTGCAGGGTGGCCGCCGCATCCGTCAACCCTGCAAAGCGCACGACGCCAGATACGCGCGGGCGTGAACGTCGCGATGCTGGGACGCAGCAGACAAGTTTTCGAAGCACCTCTTGAAGCGGCGTACAGAACTGTCAAGGCTACTGGCGCGAATCTGTGACCACGGCTGCAATCGCCGCGGTGACGAGAACGACTGGCGTCTCTTTCGAATGCTGGCACGCACTCGTCATGGCCGCGTGAGCGCCCTCGAGGTCCATGAGACGCCAAAGGGTTATTTATCCAAGGTGGGGAGTTCAAACAAGAGGTCGAGCGACTGAAGCTCCTCATCGTTTTCCTAGTGACGGCAACCATGGATGACGTCATGCGCTCGCACCAGTAGCTTCGACGGTGTTGTTTGCCACGTAGGAAATGGAGTACGCAGGCTGCGAAACTTGTGTAACTGCACCGGGACTCCTCACATATGTCTCGTGCTGAAACCTACATCCCTTAGCAAAACGTCTGCTTCCATTCCGGCATTCTTGAGACTTTTGTTTCGTATTATTTGGTTTATTTGAACACACTCGCAGCTATGAAGCCGGAGCGAGAGGGCAAGCTCTGTGACTGACAAGGTGCATTCAAACACCTGATATGCTTTCAACGAGGGTAGACGCCTTCGTAATCTTGAAGACACTTGTAGAAAAACGTCCATTAGCCTAAATCTTCTAAAAAAAAAAAATTTCCCCCTTTTTTTGCACAAAGCAATGGGGAGTTGCAAATTTGTTCTTTTTTTTTTATGTAGCAGTTATTCAAATATTCGTGTGTACCGGTATTTTATGTACTGTAGCTCATTTGTTAGACCTTCAAACTCGTGTAGTACTGTAATGCACATAGTGAAATACTACCTGAACAATCTCTAGTTGAATGAACTATTCAGATGAACAATCTTTTATAAATCTCCTGGAAAATTTTAATACATTCAGTTGAGTGAACTTTTGCTTAGCCAAATTTTTGGGTTTTCTCAAAGTTTGATCAATGGTATTTCACCGCAATTCCTCGATTATCGACGTCTCTGACCGACGTTACAAAAAAAAAAAACATACGACTCGTAGTAGGTGAAACAACTCTATATTTTAGTTTCTCAACTTTAATAACAAACCCTGCAAGGGCAACATCCTGTGATAAGCAAATCCAGATGTAATAAGGCCCAGCAACACCTATTTCCTGCCTCAGCGGACGCAGCTGAATCGGGCGTCTTTTCAACAGACCCGAAGACAGGCTCACCTTTGTTCAGCAAATGTTGGTAGATGAGATGAAGCAGGTCCTTCTCCCTGTAGCTGATTTTCGTCTGGGCGACCACCTCCGACTAGAAGGCAACACCGAGTCGAACCATCGGTCAAAGATCATGGCACAAACCAACGTTGCCAGTCCCACCAGAGCCAACAAATTATAGAACATGGGAAGATTATTCCTTTCATAGGCAAAGGCCCCAAAGTTAAAGGACAACATCAGTCAAACATAAGAAGAAGCAGAAGACCACAAGTTAACTCCCTTCGTGCATTTGCAAAAACTAACGTACCTACAAGGCATCCCTGACGGCGCGTCGACCTTCTGCGATGTAGCGGGTGGTTTCAAAGCACTCTGACGCGATTGCACTCGGACGCGAATGCGCGAGCCGACATTAAAACATGCAAAGCGAGGCGCGTAGGAACGTTTCTCGCTTTGCACGAGCTCACTGGCACTGGCGAGACTCGAGTATGCTCGCACGTGGCGCTCCCGACCGAGAAGCTTCTTTGTCGCCGCGCGATTTCGAGAACGAAAGTGGACGTTTTCTTTCGGTCTGTCCTTCACAAAAGTCGACGACAAAGTCACGGGGGACGTGTCGTTGCCGTCGTCGCCGTCCCCGATATTTCGTCTTTGAGGCTCGCGATGCCTGCGGCGACGACACCTCAATGCGGCTCGCACCGCGGACACAAGAACTGCGCGAGCGTTTATTAGGGCTCGTGACAACTGACGCCTCGATGCGCGGTCGGGCGGTGGCTCGTGCCCGAAGGCCGCGACGACGGGAATGGCCGGACCTTAACAATGTGTACCACTCGCCGCGGGCCGTGCCTTTGCCTCTTTTGGCTCCGATAAACGTTGATGGCATATGCTGTATTCGTTGTAATCTGCATTGTTGTTTGTATTTATATGTAATCTGCGTTGTTACTAACAAGTGCACCAATGTGTAGGCCTCGGCCGTTATTGCCCACTCAAAAGAAACAAGTACGATACGATACAATAATCGGCTCCAGGTCAAGTGACAACCTGTTCTGACTGTAAGTTAAGGGAGTGAACATTGCCATTTTTTTTTAAACTTCTTCTGCAACAGCATTTATGTGAAGAAAGAAACTAATGCCTCTCATGGGATAGGAACGTCAAGAAGTAATTCGTAGTGGTATTCGACGAAAATACAAAAAACTGTTTTATTGCAAAAAAGTAGAATTTGAAAAATGCCATATTCACATCCGCCAACATCTAGACCTACAGAGTATTCCAAGAGAGTCATATTTTTACACTGCATAGTTCTTTTTTTTTTTTTTTTTTTTTAAATATTTTCAGCCTTTTGGTGCCAGAGAAAAGGTAGAGGGTTGAACACTTTCAGCCCGTTTTTCTCAGTTTCACTTTTTGGCATGAATGTCACTGAAAATCTATTGTTTCAGCATGAAACTATCGAGAGAACTAATTTTTGCGGCTTATATACCAAAATTTTATGGAGCCGGTTACTATGAACTTCGATTTTGCAATTTAATGTTTCTTTATTATGAAAACTTGAAATTTGCAAAACTTGTTAAATGTGAAAATAACTATTTTTAGGGGCGAAGCTCCTTAGGGGCTAGCCATGTCCGTATGTCCGTCCGATGTCCGGCTTTGGGTGCTGAGCACGTCCTCCCGTGCTCGTGTAGGGAAAAAAAAAAACTGCATCTCCACGTGGTGAATGATGTTGATTGGGCGAAGCTCTGGTGGTGCTTGTCTGCGTAGACGGTGAGCCGCAGCATGCCGAGCCTTTTTTTCGTTTTCATTCATGTCAGAAAGAGAATCTGTGGTATAGAACGTGGTTATATATGCACTTGAGCATTTGACCGTAGCGTGACATGGATGAAAACAAACGAAAGGCTCGGCATGCTGCGGCTCAGTGTCTACACGGACAAGCACCACCAGAGCTTCGCCCAATCAACATCATTCACCACGTGCAATGCGGTTGTTTTTTCATTATATTTTTAACTGAAAAATGCACATTTTGCAGAATTTCTTTGCATAGTAACCGGCAACAGGTATTCTACCAGGAATATATGTGGTTATTAACATCACTTCTCAACGATATTTATCGAGCAGATTCCATGCAAAGCTAAGCTTTGCTTCGTTCTGGGGCTATAGTACTTCATAAAATTCATTCACAGGACTGACACTTTGCATGCTTTCCTCCTCTATGGCTACAAACACCACCTGCAAATTTCACGTCGATTGAGAGAGCGGTCCTAAATTTGACATTCCCAGGTAGCGGTCCTCCCTTAAAGATCGACGTACACTTCGCACTTTCCGTTTTTGCCCGTCTCCTCCTTTCGTACAAACTCTCCCCTTTTTAACTCGCCCCAACTCGGCCCAGCTCGCAGTTCAGGAGAGGGGGACGCCAAGAGGATCATCTTCCCTGCAGGAAACCAAGTCTGTTTGTCGGCCTTTATAGCCGCGTCCCACTAGAGCGACAGACAGCAACAAACGACAACGACACACGACAACGAGCGACAGACGACACCGACAGACAGCCTGTTTGTCGGAGTCCGCCGTCCCACCTGGCGGACACGACGCAGAACACGGGGGCAAGAAAACTTGTTTCCTAGTGGGACTGGAGTTGTCAACAAAACACTTCAAAATACGCAGACAAACAGAGTCTGGCGACGCGGTTTTCGTGTTTTGCTCTTTGGGCATAAAACGCGCCGACAAACACGGTGAAAGTGGAGACGATTACTTTATTTCTTGATTAAAGCTCTCGCTTCTCTTCATTTGCCGTTGGCGACTTTCCGTAAACAGTCTTAACAATCGACCCCAAACTTTTTCCGAACTAGAAATATCCGAATCGTTCCGTTTTTGGGCCGTTCGAGGCATTCTAGGTGAGCGCCACGGAGTTTCACGCTGATCTTGAGGATGTTTATAGCTTCACATTCGAATGATCAGAAGCGGGCGCTCTATGATGGACAATACGGCATCCCGATTATCACAGAACGTGATGACAAATCTCTCGTCAGCCGGAATGGCTTGCCGCGGAACGTCGTGTCCTACTTCGTGGTGAGCGGTCTTACTTTGGTCAGTCCTCGCACATGGGTGTATCCATCCTGATGCAGGGCCGTAGACTTCGGCGTCTTGAAGCACCACCTCGCGCACCAAGTTTTCGTGAGCAAAACCAGCCACGGCCCACAGCAAAATCCCTTTCGCAATCGCAACACGACCGCCCGGCGCCAGCCAGCCATACCGCGCCCGCAACCACTACGTGCAATCGAGGGACCGGAACTGCGGGGCCGGGAACGAGGAGAGGCCGCCAAGGGCATCTCGTTCCGGGAGGAAGGGTAGAAGGGTGGGGAGGGAGGGAGGAAGGCAACAGAAGGCATAAACGGGCGAGGAGGATAAGTTTGTCTCCGAAAGATGTTCCCCAGTGGGACTGCTTGCTGTGCTTCAAGTCCAACGACAGACAAGAACTCGTCCGTCATCGATCGTTTGTCGGCGCTTGTCGGCGATTGTCGCGGGTGTCGGTCGTTGCAGTGGGACAGCATCGGCGACACGGAACTTTGTGGTGTCGTCGGACAAAAACCGGTGTTTGTCGCTCTAGTGGGACGAGGCTATTAGGGGTAACTTTCGCAGCTCTGGCAGGTGCCAGAGTTTGTAGGCATTAACGAGAGGCCACTCTCCCTGATGAGACGCACCTTGTTGATCTTGGCCAAGGACGAGTCCATGCCCGGGTTGACGGGGGACCCCGTGACCCTCTCCAGCAGCTCCATGCAGTAGCGACAGAACTTGGCGTGCTCCTGCCACTTGTCTTGCAGCACGGGCTCGCGCATCAGCACTGTCAGGCAGACGGGGTCGCGGGTCAGAGGACAGCAACTCTATTATGCTTTGGGAAACGCCCACGACTGAACAGAGGAAAGCCACTCTATTATGCTTTGTGAAAAGCACAAGACTGAACTGAGACCAAAGCGAAAAAAAAAAAAAAAACTGCAGACACTGCTACCGTGGCCGCGATTCTATTTAGTAGGATTTTATGGTTGTTAGAGTTTGACTTTGAACGAAAACCACATTCCCCCATTAGAAGAAAAATATACAATTTAGCAGATGGCCTAACAGCTAAAAGAAAATAAATTTCTTCATCCTCATCAGCCATGATGACAATCCCATGTGTAGTACGTAACTACAGCCGTAACATCTTTCTTCCCTGGAAAGCAAATGTCTCGTTTAAAAATTGGCTGCATGTTTGGTCATTCTACCAGATGCGTTTAAATGTGGTAGCTTTACAGGGTGGGTGGTGACCTTAGCTCCGGTGGCGACTAGGTCAGGACGAATCTTAGTCTTTCGGTGCATGGGGTGGATGGTACCCTTAGTACAGGTGGTGCCTAGGGCAGGGTTTAGTATGGAAACAGATAATGTCACACCATCGTCTCTTTCTGACGCTGCGTGCGCTTCCCTTCAGCCCCTCCCGGATGCAAACCCTTTGCAGTGAATTTTTTGTTTCACCAAGAGAGGGGAAGTGTGCTTTCCTGCTTTTTCCACTCCTCATTCCGTGCACTCTTTCTACACTGCTTGTTTTTGCTCCTTTTTTTCTTGCCCTTTCCACCCTTCTTTGCTCCACATGCTTTCTCACACCACATGCTTCTGCTCCTCCCATTCCTGCATGCTTGGTTCACAGCTCAGTCAGCAGCACACTCGGCTTCCACACCGGTGACCGAGATTCAATCCTTGGTACCGGTTGCCATTTGTTTTAAGATTGTTTAGCGGTTACAGACTGACTGACCTACAGATATTGTGCTTATGCAGCTCCTGAGGTTCGTTGGCCCTGTAACGCTACTGCTTTAAAAGTTGGTTCTTCAATGTTCTTTTAATTGAAGTGGAAAAAAAATCATTGCTTCTGTACACTTGAAACGTATGTCCAATGTTTCAAAGTCAACCGACAGTTTATGTTTCGAAATTTATCAGCCCCATGAGCATGCAAACCATTACAGATCTCTGATACTTAAAAACATTTTAGTGTTATTATCAGGTAGAAGCCGACGTCCAACACTGCATTTAAGTATCTGAAACAGACAATGAAAGGTCCCCAAAACTCTGCCCAACGTCCTCGAAGAATTTCAGAAAGGTTATATCGAAGATGTTTTTAATCGGCTCAAAACTGTGTGCAAGTCTACAAACACTAAGAGTTATAAAAAAACTAACTTGTAGGGGTGTGCGAATACCGAATAGTAGTTCTCGAATCGAATACCGAATCGAATCAAGAAAAAAAAGCCGAATATCGAATCGAATATCGAATAGTGATTTTATTTGTAGGAATTTCTCAAAGTGTGCTGCGAATGAGACTATATATGTGCAGAGTATGCGCCTGGTGTAGAATATGCATCTTGTACAGAAAAATAGCAAAAATGCTAAAAAGTTCTGGTGAAAAAAAAAAAAAAAAGCAGTTGCTGTTGGGCGTTGGGCACTAAAGATCCAATTTTATGGCGCAAACATAATCTATCTACCCTAAACGTCACACACAGAAAAGAAAAACAAGAAAAGTTACAGCCACGCGTGCCTCTTTTTTTTTTTTTTTTTTTTTCTCTTTAACACCGCGACTTTTTTTTATATATATATATTTGTGTATCTCAGAAAAGGGGCATTTTGCGATATTTGGTCTCCATTTTAAGGAAGAAAAAGGACACCGGGGATTTTATTTCCCATAAATAAACATATAGGTGTTAAATCTGAGTAAACAGGCTTAAACAATATAATCTGAAGCAAGAAAACAAAACGTGGTTAGGTGGCGCAAGTCACCGTCCGACTGCCTCTATGCATCCATTTTTCCGTCGTATCTCCCCTGTTTTAGAGAGCCTTGATTTAAAAGAGGAAGCAAGCGAAACTGAAATTACGGAGACGGCTCCAGCGCAGATTGGTCGTAAGTGCGCATGTGTTGTGTTGTCGCGTGGAAAGAGGGCGTGCAAACAAAAGAGCGACGACGCCTGCCCTGCTTGCCCGATCCCGATCCCGATCGACGCTTTCGTCTTTTCGTCACCTTCTCGCAGTTCAAAATTCAAGCGCGGCTATCGAACGGTTGGAAACCCTCTCAAATCTAGGCACACTATTTTTCCGTTCCGTTTCGTTCCGAATCGGAAATTGCGGCTTTCGGCGCTTGCGGTTCCAAGAGAACGACGGCTGGTTTCATCGGCGTGGTTAACGTAGTTTTCTTTGTGTGATCGTGCAGTCGCCGATTTCTGTGAATGCGGCAAGTGTGTTCTACATCGGCGCTTCAATTTGAAACGAGGGGCTTTACTCGTCAAAAGAATTAGGCATGGCGCGGAATTCCGGCTTCTCTGTTTCGGTTGTGATTCAATGGAAGATTGTGTCACGATCGTGAGTAAATCTGCGTGCTATAAAGTTCGTGGCGTTCGTTACTTTTCTTTTTTCTAACCTGTGCGTTAGATTTTTGTGGAATGGTAGGACCAAGAGGTGTTTCTCGCATGGTCTGTCTAATATCACGGCGCTTACATCGGGAGAAAAAACGGCTTTTTTGTCAGCTCCGCGCCGACCGCGCGTCTTTGGCCGAATATATCGAATATTCGAGTGACCGAATACTAGGAATTCGATTCGCGAATCGAATTATTCGGGATCTTTCTATTCGATTCGAATTCGTATATTCGAGTATTCGCACACCCCTAAAAAAAAGGCAAAAAAGTGGCTGCAGAAAAAGTTATTGTTGGTTGTCTATGAATTGCGATAGCCTTCGTCATGTTTATCTCCTTTTGTTACGAGGCCATGGACAATGCCAAGGAAGTCTAGGACGACGTTAAGAATGACGTCTATGATGACTTCAAGAATGTCGAGGACGACTTCTAGGACAACCTTCAGGGTCGCCTCAGGGACCATCTCTAGGACGATGTCCTAGTGGATGAGGACAAAGATGACATCTAGAACGACTTCAAGGATGACAACAAAGACAACCTCTAGGGTGACCTCAAGGACGACCTCTAGGACAACATCTGGGGCAACCTTTCAGACGATGTCAAGATCGTCAGGTCCTTCAAAGAGGCTGCAAACGCGCAGTGGCACAAATGTGTGCCACTGCACGGAAGTGTGGCACAACGGGGGCAAGCACAGTGAGCTGAAATGGTCTATTGTGCATACCTACTGCACATTAGGAGGCCAGAAAGGTCCAGAAAATCAGGGGGGGAAGGGTGATAAGAATGCTTTTGCGTTAAAAACAGGGCAAAACAGAAGATGAAAGGAGTGGCTGCTCACCCTGCAGCTGACCGCCTGTGAACAGCGGCAGCTTGCTGATGATCTGCTTCACCGTACTGCACCGCGCCAGCCCACAAAGAGCCTGACAAAAGAAAAGGGCACATTCAAAGATGTGTCAACTAAACTCCGTCCATTCCTAGGTTGGCAGTGCAACGGAAGGGCATGTTCTCATTGGACCAGTCATACATTCTATCAGTTGCCACATGATCACGCTCTTACACATAGCCGCGCGCACAGAGCGGGGTCGGGTGATAAGACAGGCATTTGATTGGTCCAGTCAGTGTTTAGCTCTCACTGCATTGCCAGCCTGGGGGTGAACAAAGTATGAGCTACGACTGGGCACCTGACATCACTCTAAAACTCCCGCTTCCTAAACCGGATATATTTTGTCAATATCTGTCGATTCCTACACCATCCCAATTGAGGGGCTCTATGCGGGCGCACAGAAGTGCACATTTAGAAAATAAACAACTGCAAAACGACAATGCAGTTCGTTCCGAACTTGGCCATGCAGTGAGGCAACTTGTTATTCCATTCATTGTATTTCATTGTAGAGAGAAAATTTTAACCAGTAGTATAGGATACAACTAGTGACCCAGGATTTGCAACGTGCATCCTGCAGTCGCAGGTATAGACGATTCCACTGAAAGAGCTTCTGGCAAGTGCCATCTTAAGTCTGTGCGTACGGCATGTGCTTTGCTTGCATTTCAAAGCAACGAACATGTGCATGCTGATCTGTGGGATGCACATTGGAACTGTCTATAGACAAATGCACACCACTACAACGTCCAAGCCTACTCCCGCACAAGTAGAAAATCAGCTTGTGACTTCGGGGGGTTTGTGATCCAAGTCTACCGTAATATCCCGAGTCATCACCCATCCCAGAGTCATCGCCCACAGCATGTTTTGGGCGAATATCAATTTTAAAAAAAACACAGTAATCGCCCACCCCTACAAATATTATTTTTTTGCTAACGAAGAGAACATTTTGGTCTTAGGAACAGACGTTTGCACTGTATGCCGATCGGCGGTGTTCATCACGGGCAAGCAAGCAAGAGACTATGTGATAGTATGATGTTCTTTCATGAACATTTCTTGTATAAAACAATGAAACTAATTCGAAATGAGAGTTTAATATATCTTTTGTGCAGCCGCGTTAGATACGTACAGAAAAGTGGGCATTTTTTATAGCTTCTTCTAAACTTATTGTGCTTACCCACCCAAGACATGGGCCCACCCCACTTTTTTATGAATTTCAGGCGGCAGGTGGGTGGGGGACGACTCAGGATATTACGGTATATCAAATGGGACGCTCTACGCTACATGTTCGACGGGTAAAATGAGACTGAAATTTACTTCGGCGTTTTTGTAAAACCAACGAGTGCTCACCTTGCAGGCAAGAGCTCTCATCGAGTCCGCATCCGTGATGGGACTCTTCACAGTCAGCAGGTTCAGCAGCACCTGAACGAGATGGCGCAAAAGTCATTCCCCGGCAGAATAAGGAATGGGCAAAATGCGGTGGACGGACATTTTCACAAACATATGCCTTTACCAAACTGCAGACTTCTTTTTTTTTTTTACATTGATGGTTTGCTGGATGACCCAGACACACCGTACATATCTCGCTCAATCCAGGTTCAAACTAGTTGCATGCAGTACAGGCAAATGCAATGCCAGGAGAGAGGAGAAAGAATAAGCACAATTAAGGCTGGGGAGCTGGGGAAAAGAGAAACCTCCCCTTCTCTCTAATGTTAATAGTGCTTTTTTTTTTTCTCCTCTGGCCCCCGTTGCCCTCCTCTTTCACCCCGCCTTCCTAGTGCTTGCCCTTTCTCTCTTCACCTGGCACTGCCTTCGCCTGCACTGCACACAACTAGTGACATGGAGTATAGCAGTTAAAAAAAATTACTGTCTAGTTACTAAAAATGGGCTGCATGCTTGGTCATTCCGCCAAATGCATTTAAAGGGACCATGAAGGCAATTTAATTCTTTTTTAAAAAGAAGGTGTTTTCGGAAGCATTGGGGTCCTGGCATGCCACACAATGTTTTCTAGAACGTTGTGACTCTTATTTCTGTACCTGCAAATAAATTTGCGAAACCGAAACAAACATTCCGATTTCTTCCCTTTTTCGCCTCTGGAAAGAGAAGTGACGTCAGGGAACACTGTCGGCATCGGTAGGATTTAGTGCACACTCAGTGTGATTCCCGTGGTTCGCTCTAGTGCACGGCGGTCTGTGAAGAAAACCTGGAAGAAACGGACGACAACACCGCGCTCGCAAACGAGTTATAGCTCCCGTTCAGCGACCTCACGCCGACTGAACGGGAGATGCTGCTAAGGACGCAGAACTCTGGATTGGCGCTTTACGAGGGCGCCCTAGACCTACTCCTCGATCGCCGCCTCCAGAGCGACTCCCTGCCCCACTTTTACCCAGACTCCAGCTGACGTGAAGGTGCTGCTCAAAGTCTTCTGGTCGGAAATGCAACGAACAAATCCTGACACCGCTGTCCACAACTCTACGCAAGACGACGGTGCGCAACCAAATGCTGCGCATTGCTGCATCGGTCGGCCGTTTATGCAAACTAACGTCGCCCGATCGACCGCACGTCTTTAGCCGACCTTTCGCACAACCTACTGCTGCACATAAACGCGGCATGATTGGTGAAACACCAGCTCGCAAGGCGAACACGAGACAACGCACGAAACCAAAACCAAAAGTCCGCGGCCCCTGGCGCTCATACCTTTTTCTTTTTTTGTCCATGGTTGCTCGATGGTTCTTACGCGCCCGAGGTAGCAGTGCGGGATGCGTTCTACCAGTGACAAATGGAGGGATCGCTTCAGATTATGCTTTTATACACGGTATGAAACCTATTAATTCCCAACTACAACTTCAAAAGACTATCCAACGTTCAAATAAAAATTTTTCATCACATCTCACTACCGAAATTGAAACCAAGAGCGCGTCTATCGTTTGAACCCATCGCCAGACGAGGTGCCCGTTGTCGTCACGCTTCAACGCAGTTTAGTTCACCTTTCTGCCGCCGCCTCGGTGGGGTCTCAGGTATCGTTCCCAGCGCTATTATTACCGCGCCTGTTTGCTCGATTGGTGCGGCACCCAAACTTCTGTTCGGGCTAGAACTTGGTCAACAGTATCTGAGACGTGCCTGCTATCCATTTCAATCGTCGAATAAAACTTTGAAACTGCCTTCATGGTCCCTTTAAAGGGGGACACTACCCAGAAAAACAATATCACTTTCTGCAAAAAAAAAAAAAAATGACCGCATCTCCACGAGGTGAATGATGTTGATTGGGGTGAAGGTGGTGCTGATGATACTGATTTTGTTCATAGGTAGTGCTGATGGTGCTGATTCTTTTTTTTTTATTGCTCATAGGTAGTGCTCAGTTCCGGGTTGCGTTTCGACTTCATTATTACAGCTTTATGGTCGGTGAAATGCAGAGCCAGTGGTTCTTCTAGCGGATCCATCCTGAAGTTCTCAAAGACTAGGTCTATGCATGCCAGCATCCCCAGCTCTTGAGTTACTACCACATCTCAGAGCCCCCTACTCGTCCCGCAGTCGTGGCCGAGTGGTTAAGGCGGTGGACTAGAAATGCATTGGGGTCTCCCCGCACAAGTTCGAATCCTGTCGACTGCGCAAACATTTTTTCTTTTTTTTAAGAAGACAGATGGGATGGCAATCGATGTGAGCACGGATGCTGGACGGACAAGGCTAGACCCTAGGAGCTTTGCCCCTAAAAGTTGATTTTGAAAAAATGCCATATTTACATCGAACAACATCTAGAGCAGGGGTGGCCAGGCTGACCCAGTCTAAGAGCCGCAAACAAAACCACGAAACCTCCAAAAGCAGCGGGGGGGGGGGGGGGGGGGGGGGGGGGGGCACTTTTGTCCAGAGCAATATGCGAAACTCTAACTACTTTCAATCTATCCAAATTAAAAGTAGTCCAACTACGTAAGGTAGCAGTAGCACAAGACTACCAAACCGCAACCTGCCTTTAGGTTTAAATCGCATTCCATTTCTCTTTTTGAGGAAGTGCTTGTGTGACCAGGAGGGAGGCGGGGGAGTGGGGGCGGGGGGGGGGGGGGGGGAGGGGAGGGGAGGGGGGGGGGAGGGAGGGGTGTAAGGGAGGGAGCCGGGAGTTGCGAGCCGCACTTCAATACGCAAAGAGCCGCATGCGGCTCAAAAGTTGCAGCTTGGCCACCCCTGATCTAGAGAGTAGTATTCCCAGAAAGTTTAATTAGTTTACAGTGCATAGTTAATTTTTTATAAATTATTTTCAGTCCAAAGATGCTAAAGAAAAGGTAGAGGTTGGAGCACTTTCAATGCATTTTTCTCCACTCCACTTTTCGGCATAAATTTTACTTTAGGAAAACTATCGTTTTCTTATTACACAATATAGAATTATTCTTAGGCAGTTTTCTGGGATAGAATGTTGTGAGAAACATGCCTGGCTGGTTAATTTTCTACTTTAACATTCTTTAATGCTAGAAATACTAAATTTGTAAAGAAGTGCAGACATGAAAAAAAAAAATTTCATCTTCTTATGGAGTTATACTTATGAAAAACAAAACAGTATGGCAAAATAACTAGCTGGGTATGTGCTACGGGTTCTCAAACTGGGTTCCGCGGAACATAGGGGTTCCGCAAAGTGCTCACTTGGGTTCCGTGACCACAGGAACCGACTGAACCCGGCAGCAGAAATGTGGCTGGCCCTAAGCGTGACTGAGCCATGCATCGATTCGCTGTTGCGATCAAAGCAACCCCACCCTTCACACTAATATGTATACTGTCTTTCTTTGTAATCCCACCCTTCAGTCTGATGTGTGTTCTGCTTTTTATTGTTTTATCTGTGGAATAAATATTTTGTGAACTCTTCTATTGAAAGTGTATCCAGGCAGCAAAACGGCGGGGAAGAAGGGGGGGTCTCCTCAGCACTCTTTAAAGGTTGCCGGGGTTCCGTGAGACTAAAAAGTTTGAGAATCCCTGTGCTATGGGCATTCCTGACTATATTATACATAAATGTCACATTTTCATTTTATTTTAAAACGATAGTTTTTCTAAGCGAACACACTGACTTCCATATTGTAACACTCGTAACAAGTTTTAGAATTGAAATAGGACAATAAAATTTGGCAGGGATGGTCTTGCCACTCACAAACTTCCACTGCAAATTTGACTGAAATCAAGCAAGTGGTAGGAGAAGTTGATTTTTCTGGGTAGTGTCCCATCCTAAATGCGGTAGCTTTACGGGGTGGGTGGTGCTCTTAGTTGGTGTAGAGCCTAGGGCAGGATGATCTAGGCACCACTTTCAACGCTTGGTGTGGGTGGTGATCTTAATTCAGCTGGTGCCTAGGACAGACTTAGGTACGAAAACAGATTACATCACACCATTCTCTCTTTGGGATGCCGTGCGCGCATCCCCTTCAGCACCACCCGGATACAAAGCCTTTGCGCTGAATTTTCTGGGTCACCACGGAGCGATGTGGTGACCCAGAACACTGACTGCTTCGTAGGGATTGTTGTTCCGCGACGCTTGTGCGATCAATGCCACGGCTATGTCGCAGCTGGGTGAAGTGTTAAAATGTTTTGGTATGGTAAAAGTATGGGCCTTGTTCTGTACGCCGGAATGCCCATGCGGCAAAACGAGAACTCGCCCGACGAAGGCTGTAGCAGTTCGACGCCGGAATCAGCCCGCAAAGGAGTAGTGATTACTGAGTACAGAAGGGTAGGTTCACACTTCAACTACAAACATAAAACACTGCAAACAAAGTAATATAAATTCCCTAATAAAATTCCTTGTGGAGAAACCTCTCATAATCTCGTTAATGCTGCAGCTTATACAACCAGATATTGAACTCAATCATTTTTGTCACGTGTATTTATTGACAATTTCATTGTTTGCCAGCAGAGCTAGGGGTGACGCACTACTCTAATCCAATACAGAAGCTACATTAAACTGATGAGCTCGGAAAAAAGGAAAAAAGAGACTCTGACACCGTGGATGCTGCAGTTACTTTGCTAGGTGGCGCAAGCTATTGCCCATTATAAAAAGCTTTACCACAACTCCTTTATTAATCCAACCATTCATACAGTCAGCTTCGTTGCGAGCATTCTAAGGAGAGAGTGAAAGGTATAGTCCGCTTTTATTTGCAAAAATTTCATGCCAAAACTTTATACAAAAAATTAGGATTTAGCCTTCCTAATCTCTTGGCTAGTTTTATTTTGATACACTAAACGATATGCAGTCAGTAAATCTACGTCTAAACTCGTTTCATGGTCGCTTTAAAACCACTGAAAACGCTGGGAATGTGAGTCGACTCACCATGATGCCATTGTTGGCGCGGACACAGTTGAACATCTTGCTGAGGAGATCTTCGCCGCTCTTGATGGCCGAACGCTTCTTCACACTACCGGATACCACTCGACCCACGCTGCCGCCGAGCTGTAGTGAGAAAAGTATTAGGCGTCCATTCGTCTGACGAGCGATTTCATAAATTTTGATTGTCAACAACGTTCCTAGTTTGCTGAGAGTTGTGTTCAACAATAATTCATTAACTGCAACTGTTTTGCATAGTTCCTTGACCTTTGTCAAGCAGACGAGCGTCGTCTGCTCACTGCACCCATTGGAAGACGGCACCACAATCCTCGCTACTTAATCGTCCGAATTTTCATTCGTCGTTTACCGTGGCACGGATGTTGGTTTCGTTTTTAGAGCGATTGACTTATTGGTGACACTTTGCCAGGATATCGGTGTCGGCGTTTGTTGCTGTTTGTCATCGCGGCGGAGATAGAAAAACCCTTCTTATCTGCACTCGTGGCGTGAAAAGAAAAAAGTCGGGTGTTCCCACTGGTTGTGTGCACCATGACCCGCACCGCACGAAAAGAGATTATGCGTCTGCCTCTAGGCTCATCACTGAACGTCAACATTACATCCTCCCTTCGCCGCCCAACACCAGAAAAACCTGCGCCTTCGCTGGCGTCTTCACTGCCGCAGACTCGTCCCAATGGCACCACCGCGCCAAGGTCGTACTCCATCCCAGGAGCGAGCGTGGGGGGAACGGGTCAGTTTACGACTGGCTTCCGTGGTCGAACACCTTCAACGTAGCAAACCCGCAACGGACGTTTCACCGATTTCATGCTTCGCCGATTCCGCGCTCTGTGCCAAGATGACGTCCCACTCATCATAACCGACGACTTCAACGTCGACCTTGGCGGCCGCAGGAACGAGCTGTTCTGTAGCCTCGTCGCAACGAAATCGGACCTCTGCGTGGTGTCCGATGGCAATGCACCGACAACGTGTGCCGGCACCATCATCGGTCTTGCGCTTACGAAGAACACTGATGCACATCCAGGGTCTCGCCTTGCCCACTTACTTTACCATTCGCCGAGCACTCGTGGCAGACTCCACAATGGCAACGGGCATCAACCACTTCGCAACCCCGTCCTTGGGTACGGGACGACACCATTTTGCTCGCACTGAGCGAACGTGCTACGGCTATCGCTTTTACTTCATCGCAGATTGCGGTCGAAAAAGGGTGGATTTTTACGGGGAAGGAGCTAGAAATACACCTTTTATGAAAACTCGACATTGCAACAGGTAGGTGTCCATTATTCCGGCCAATTCTAGAACGCGCCTGGGAATTTGTGCCCCCGTATAAACCAGTGGTCCTCAGCCACAGATGTTTCGAGGACACCTTTGGATCGGCAAAGTGATAGGGGACCCCACTTGCCGGGGGGCAAGGAAATGGTATTGAATGATCCCAATTACAAAAGAGTTAACGAAGGAAATTATATGCATGCAAACCAACTTTGCAGCCCTCAAACAGAAAATATTCGACCCTACCCACTGAGTGCACATAATTTTGTCTACAGTCAAACCCACTTATAACAATCCCACATAAAACGACGCATCGGTTATAACGACCAGCTTTCAGAAAATATGGGCATTCAAGACCCTACCCATTAAAATTGGTCCAGATAAAACGACTGTTTTTCAAAGCATCTTACTGTTACAACAAACACTCAAAATCTGCTTTCAGAAGAAAGAAAAACAAAAAAAAACCTCCCGCACCCAAAAAGAAAAAAAATGAAAAAAAAAGATTAAAAGAGCTACATCTCGGATGCGGCGCTCCAGGAGACGCTCAAGGTCATTTCCACGGCCGCGCAACATATTTCCCCTGGGAGGAAACAAAACTAAAAAAGCAAAAAGCATGCAAACTGGCGCAGTACCTTGGCGCCAGTTTGCATGCCCCTTTAATGGAATATATGGCTCAATCTATATCATGTCACGTGACAGCATAAACTTGCATGACATGACATCACATGACACTGCATCGTGTGAAACCATGAGGTGATATTGTAACGTCACGTAACCATGTCATGATGTTCTGTGGCGTGTCTCAGAATCGAGCAACCTCATGACTGTTGTATGTATACAATGCCGCTTTGAAGATTGAAACTGTACGGTTCTATCGAACAAGGGCGTCGAGCAAAGCTGCCAGACTCGTCTCACCCGCGACATGGGACCACAGACGCAGTTGATGACGACGTTGAGCGCCGAGCGCTGCACGTCGGGGTCAGCTATGATCTCCCCGTCCGCTGCGGCCAGGATGACGCTGCAGAAAAGCCAGACAATCGGTGAATCCCTTGTCACCATCCATACGAAAAGTACAGAGACTGGGGGCCAAAAAAAACCGAACGGTCTTTGCACTGACAAGGCCGTCCACCTAGCGACGAACGTGGCCATTTTTCCTTCGACTTCCATCAGTTCAAACTCTGTTTCATCCAAACCTTTCAAACGCATAGCATTTGTAGAGTTGGTCCTTCGTGCTTCCGTGTTGGGATGTAGCGTAGATGGGGATGCCACGCTGATGACATCACAGCGTTCACGTGATGTCGTCAGCATTTTAAAAGGATCACTGTGACGTCCACACGTGAACACAGTAATGGTGTCAGTGTTCACACCACAAGAGCAGCGCGACGTTCGTTATCTAACACCATCACGTGACACGTAGCAGAGGACCTTTAAGTGCTACGCATCTAGAGTGGCTTTGGGATATGCAAAAGGGACAGGTAGTGTTTTAGCACCCCCCATGAAAAGCAGACAAGCTAAAGTCAAATGCCTCTACTACGAAAGCGGCCGTTTATCAAAGTAAAAAAAAAGTGTCGGTCAATCTACTATGTGTTCGATGTGTTTCTCTGACTACTACACTGAATTCTTGTTTAATAAATATTCAGCCTTTCCACTGGTGAAGACAAAGTGGAAAGGCTGAATAAATTCAGCCTTTCCACTCTGCTAAAGATTAGAGTGGAAAGGCTGGAAAGGTTGTTGCCATCTATGAGCGACGGCAGCAACCACACAACCAGACAACCAGCAAGCCAGTCGTCTCGTTGCCGCCGTCACTCATAGATGGCGGTAGCTGTCTGGAATTTTGTGTCGACATTTATTTTTTGACGAACACGAAACTGGGGAAACTAGACCCTTAACAGCTCCGCCGTAAAAGTTAAATTTATAGAGTATAGACCACGGCCGCAGTCTTGTGTGCAATACAAGTGAAGTTGCCTAAGCGTATTTCAGAATGGCATGAGACCAAATTTGACAGACGGAATTTGAAAGTGGAAGATCAGGTTTCCACTCAGCTACAACCTCCCAAGGCAAAACAGTTCTTTGAAGCCGATATCAACATTACTGTTAAGGCCCGTTCACACTCTTGCGACCTCTTAAACCTGGGTTCCTTAAAACTTGTTAAACCAGAAAACACACTGGCGCCATCTATTGGGAAGCAGTGTAAACTCGGCGGTCCGGCATATTTTTTTTTTATTTCTCGAGCATTATTCTTTCTTTCTTGACTCGAAAAACTTTTGACAATGTTATAAACGAGCCTTTCTATGGGTATTACGCACATTTGACCTCGAAAATCCCGCAAAACCTTCGCTCTTGTGAAATGCAGTTCCAGGGTCACCGCATAGGTGGTGCCACAATGTCAGTGTGTTCCCTCATTCTAAAAACATTTAAGAAGTTGTAAGAGATCTCGTCTCTCTCAGTCGTACTCGATCGCAAAAGTGTGAACGGGCCTTTAAGCTCACTCAAAAAGCACATGCCACAAAGTGCCGTTACGTGACACAAATTTATCGTGCACTCCACTTTCCAGAGACGTTTTACAGTGGGCCACAACTTCAACGTGCCGCATGCGCAAGGTAAGCCTGCAAGGTGTTGGCATCTCTCTGGCCACCCTCCAAGATTAGCCGCCCCCCGAATTCCGCCTCCTGGTCGATCCATCCTCGAAGACAGTGCCGCTGCTCACCTCATGCCCGCAGCTGAGCGCACCTGGCCCGTCGACAGCGCCACTGCCTGGCACAGCGCCAGCTGAGCCCTGGGCGCCACCGAGCACACCGCCAGCACGTCCAGTGCCGACCGCACCGTGTCTGCCTTGTTCGAGTGGTTCCAGTCGTACGCCATTGCCACCGTCTGCAGGAGCAGCGACACCCCGCCCAGCCGCACCAGCTCCTCCGCCGGCGACCAGCGGGCACGCGCCGGCAGCAGCTCCAGCAGCGTAGAGACGTTCTCGGCCACGGCCTCCGCGGTGAAGCGCGCCGCGCGACATCGGTGCTGGCTGGACGACGATGGCGGCGCGCCGGCACCAGAGGGCAGCGCCGAATGCAGGGGCGGCGGCGGGGAGCCGGCGGAGGTGATGGCATTGGAAGCAGCGTTGGCAGAATTGCGGGCGTGGGAACGGCGGAGCGAGTCTGCCTTGAGCGCCAGGTGCGCCTCGTAGTAGCGCTTGAGGGCCACGCAGACGTGCCGCGCTGTTTGGCGGCTCGCAAACACCTGCGGGGGGGGCGCTGCCGTTTAGAACGCGGGTCATCAAACCGGGTTCCTATGATCCGGTGGTTAGCAAATGGGGGTTTGCGTGCCCTTTGGGGTCCTCCAAGACCTTATTAGGATCCCCGAAGCCCTCGACCATCAATCGAGCGGAGCAATAAACTTCTTTTTTCTCTTCTTATTCCTGGCAATCCCGCAAAGGTAAGAGACCAAACTAAATGCACCGAGCGAGTGGGGTCGATTATTCTCCGCTTCAGAACTTCAAAGTTTGTTGGCACGCATTTGGTTTTCTTTGTTTACCTTTTGGCCAATGCAATCATCCAATAGCCCCATCCCCCTGGTGGAAAGGGGATCAGTTCCGTTCAAACCCCAAAACATCGGCGGTTGAGAACCACTGCCATAGTCACTGCCAAGAATAGAACTGCAAGGGAGAGCTTTAGTTGCCTCCAGCACCAGCTTCCCACCTTTGACTACGCTGGGGCGTCTTGTGCACCTCAAGGCCGGGCACGCAGCCCAAGCACGGAGGAAGGCAAGGAGCATGTGAGGTAGGCCGGGCATTCAAAAGACGTGCCCTGCCATTCTTTTACTGTCAGTGACCCTAGAAAATGGTACCTCAGAACAACCCCCAAAGGTTCCCCGAGCACTGGAATTTCCTCGACTACCTCTGTCCCTAGGTACAAAATGTTCCCGGTTCGAGCCCTGTTTTACCAGATTCGAGTGCCCATCAATGCATGACTACGAGTTGAGTACCTCCCAGCATATGCATTATTGTTTACACAGCCAAGAAGTTCCCCCACTGCTTTACTGCGTCAATGCCAAGGAGAGGCGGAGCTCTTCAGCTACAATTTGGGGCAGGCATGGGTTCCTCATGTTTAAAAAGTGTCCCATGCCATGGGTTCTCAAACAGAATTCCTAGAATTCCTAGGAATGGTCCCAGAGCTCCCAAATTTACTCGACTGTCCCTACACCAATGTAAGCACTAATTTAGAGGATCTGAGCCATCCATTAACACATACCTATCCTGCAAACTTTCTTTAGTGCGTGCAATCGTCTACGCAAGGTTTGTGGGCGTCTACCGCACTTTATGGCCCCAATGTCGAGAAGGAAGGTGTTCTTCGGCCGCCAAGATTGAAAAGTCCCCCCGAGATTGGAAAGTTGGAGAATGAGCTACGCTTTGAAGCGTGGCTCGTTTCACGGTTCTAGTGCCAACGCTACAGTGCGTGGAACGCGTCCTCGGCATCGAGTTTAGTATCCTATCCCGCCTATACCGTATTTGCAAAAATAATGCCAGTTTTTTTTTTTTTTCTCCAAATTACGCGCTTCAAAACACACCTCACGTTATGTTCAGAATCAAGCTTGGCCATGAGGTATGTGAGTCGGGGGTCGCTCCGACTGAATGCGGGCGATTGGGTGGGGAGGAGAGTTGTTAGTTCTTGCGCCACGTGAAGGGAGCAACACAGAACGTCGAAAGCATTCTTCAACGTTGTAGTGCTTGTACAACAGACGCGGCCACAGAAACAACAAAAACGGCAAAAACGCGACACGCCGATGCAAGAGTGTGGCCAATTCGAGCCAAGCCAAGACAGGCTAAAAAGACACCAGCCAAGCAAAGACCGCTGACCGTGTCAACGCAATCGTCAAGCACAAGGTATGCTTTTACGCAGAGAGACAGTAGCCAGCAGTCTCTTCTGCCTGTGTGTTTTTTAGTTTCGGCTCGAGCGTGTTTTGGCGTTGGTGCGTTGGCGCTTCCGCTTCGTGCGCTTCGTAAACCAACCGACCTGACACAATGTGCCGTGGTTCCGGGGCTTGCGGACAGAGCTTACCCCGAAGCAAAACAAACTATGAGATATCTCCGAAGTTGCAACAGTTACTATCAGAGACTAAACTGTCGCAGGAAGTGGCCTAGAGTACCTTTAACGAGAGCACTTCCGAAAAAGAACTAGAATACCTGCTAGATATACGGCGATGTCTCGTTAATAAGGAACACCTCCATTCCCCCTGAAAGCATTCATAATGCAAGCTGTCCGTAATAATGAAACAAATCTGCATCTTACCCACTTCGTCCCCGAAAATGGGTCCGTTTCAAAGAGACACGACCAATCATAAAGCAACACCCGAGACTGTGATACGCATCACGGTCTCGGTCGTGACGTTACCATTAACTATCCAACTTGTCTGCACGCTCGCTGTTTTTTCGAGGTACGACATCACTGCTACAAGTCAGAATTTCCCGCTGCTGGCTAGACCGAACGTTTACCTGCCAGACGAGCGCAGGAAATGGCTAAACCTGGCGGAAAAACCACCGAGACGGTGACCCCACCTGGTCGTCGGAGGGCGAGCTCCCCTCGGCGTTGTTGGTGCGCACGAAGACGTCCAGGGTGCTCATGACGTTGAGCAGCTTGCGCAGGCCGTCCTGGGCGTCGAACAGCTCCAGCAGGGACCGGAACGGGAAGGCCAGCCCGAAGAACATGGTGGCGTGGCAGCGGCTCGAGTCGTGCGAACGCTCCATTAGCCACAGCGCATACCTGAGTGACACAGAGTTTGCATTCGCAGCTTTTTGCCCGTGCGCAGAGAAAGTCGTCGCTTTAGGAACAGGAAACTTACTGTACGAGGTCTGCCAGGACGGACTGCGGTAGCATGCACACCTGGAAGTGGACAAGAGACGACATGGAATGAAATCGATACGGTGCGACAGATCTCTCTTACCGATATAAACACGGCGCACAAAGTGATAGAAGGAGACTGGACAAGCGCTTGTCCAAACCTGTCTGTAGCCTAGAGTGGGGTTCTCAAACTTTTTCGGCCCACGGAGCCCCAGCAAGCCTCTAAAAAGTCCCAAAGAACCCCACCCCTGCCTTAATGCATACCAATAATACTGGGCAATAAAGGCATTTAGATAGTGAACAAGAGTTAATTGCACTGACAAAATAAGAAGGCAAAGGGGTTAACCTGGGGCACAACGTAAAATATATAGTATACATATTAGTGCAGAGGGTGAGGTTTCCTTGTCCGCAACACCAACCCAATCCATGGCTCGGGCCGCGGAAATGAAAGCAAAATTAAAGGGGGACCTTTACTTTGGGTGCTTCCGGATTCCGTGAGTTTAGCCTCACGCAACCCGTATTCTGCGGAACCCAGTTTGAGAACCCCTTGGTCTATAGCAGGGGTGGCCAAAACGCGGCTCGCGAGCCGCATGCGGCTCTTTGCTGGTCCAAGTGCGGCTCGCGGAACCCACGTAAGGAAGCCCCCCCCCCCCCCACCCCCCTTTCCGCGTTTCCCCAGGAAAAAAAAAAGAAAGAATTTCAGGCAGAATAAAGTATGGCTCGCGGTTTGGCTACTTTATTACGTATTACTTGATTACGTATAAGTGCACAAGGCTGTATTGTCGTACAGCCTTGAGCAGTCATACGTACAGTCATACGTACGTATACGTACACAGTCATACGTACTGAGCAAAATTTAAATTTGCCCCCCCCCCCCGGCTCTTGGAAGTTTCGTGGTTTCGTCTGCGGCTCTTAGGCCGGGTCAGCCTGGCCACCCCTGGTCTATAGTCACTGATGTTAAACAGTGAGAATGGCAGGGCATGTCTTTCGAACGGCCGGTCCCCAGCAGGCGCTCCATGCCTTCCGTTGTGCTTTGGCTGAGCATGCGACCGAAGAGCACGAGGTGCCGAAGCGTTGTCGAAGGTAGGAAACCGGCTAATTTTTATAGCAGATCTTACTACTGGCAATCGCGACGACCAGCAAACAGCCGCAAGTCGGAACTAGACTCTTTTGACTGCGATGACGTGTGAAGTGGATGCCGTCTCGCGCATCACCGAGCACGCTCCACCGCGCACAAGCCCAGCAAGAAGGTGGGAGATCGAGGGTGCCTTTTATTTCTATTTCTCTAGTTATGGCACCTGATTGAGATCGCAGCCCTCCCGTCAGTGGATGTGACTGCACTGGCAAATTCCCCTACTTTTCGAGACCACATTTGAACAAAGTTTTACGATAAATTGCAAGTAAAAAAAGCGCAATGGCGCATGATCGAGGATGGTCATGTTTTGTGCGCTAAAGAAACGAGAATTCCGTTTGAGGCCTTAAAGGGAAAGTGGAACACGTTTGTTTTCTTCGAAGGCGAAACTAAACGTGAGAAAACACGAAAAAACCTCCGACCAATCATGACGTCATAAGAGGATCTTTTGGCCGCCAAGCGCGTGTCGCTCAAGGGCCACACGTGCAACTGCAAGCTTACCAGGCGTATTCTCCCGCACTGGTATTGGTTGTGACGTCTTTTTCTGGCCTTTTGGAACAATATTGAGAGCATGCATGCATGGCTTTAATAGGCACTGAAGGTGCGCAAGTGGAAATTCCAAAAAACTCCTTTTGTGACGTCCCGCTCTGGGAAGGAGGGCCTTCAGCAATACTTCAAAACTGATTTTCTGCAGCCTCCATGATTCTGGAGGTCAAATGAAGACGACTGAATTGTTTGTCCTCAAATAAAAAAACACTTCAGCTTCCCTTTAACGATAGGTTTGTACATTGCCCCAACGGCTGGTTCACAAACTTGCAAGCACTTATGACCCGAGAGGTTGAAGGTTGGTTCACTCAGGGCAGTTTTCCTACGTAAAGTTACGTTACGACTGTTCACGATCGCTTACGTCACTAGTCACAAGGACATCCGTGCTTCAAATGAAGCATGGTGACCGGTTCAAGAAGCAGCTTTGACGTGAAGTACGAAACATGAACGTCCTGGTCACCCCTCACGTGACGTAAGATGTCGCAAGCAAACGCCCGTGTGAACCGACCTTAAAAGCCAGTTTTAAGCCTCTCGCGACTGCTTACAATCGGCTGCGAAGGCTGCACAGACGGTTGTAAGCAGTCGCAAGTGCGCGAAACAGCCTTAACAGCCTTTACAGCTACCGCCAAAACCTTCCCCAACACTGCAAACATTTTGTGCAGATTCCCCCCAGAATATCTCGGTTTTCCCCTGGCCGGGACAAGTTTCCTCGACGCTCTGACGTCGCCGACGAGATGGCACTGTACTCACCCTCTCCATGGCGTCCTCGCTGTACGCCAGGTAGTAGAGACAGATGGAGACGCCAGTGGCCGCGACGGATGGCCGATGGACTTCCAGCAGGCGCTGGAGGCCTCCCACCGCTATAAACTCCAGGGCAAACTTCTTGTGGCACAGGAGTGCCGCCAGGTACTGCAACCGAACGCGTGACACGTTGCACTCTGCGGTTCAGACTGCATCGCGTAGCTATGACTTTGGCATTGTTGCCGCGGTCGGGTACGAGTTAAGAATGTCCCACAAGCTCCTCTCGCACTCTCGTTACCACTAGCCGCTGTTCATACGCAATGCATAAATTGTCTGCTACCAAGACGCACTTCACGGAAAGATCGTGTCGTGGATACTGCCTTTCCGGGTTGGTCCGCAGAGCAATTTGATGTTGTGGTTGTTAGGTGGTGGCATTTATTTGGCGCATTCTCAACGTATATCCGACTACAGTTCCAATACAAATAGGAATAAACAAAATTAAGTTTAAATGCAAGCACCAAACAACTTTCAGATTCTACCTTCCTTTCAAATGGTCATGTATTACCACTACTCCCAATATAATAACAGTAAGTTTCACTGCAAGCACCAAACATGTGAACTCTTTCCGACGACCACATACGACAAACGGGCGTCACCTCGTAGCTCTAGCTATTGTGAGGTTCAAGCTCAAGTGCGGAACATGTCTCAACCTCCATTTGTGAGTGCTGCTTTATTTACCATATTTTTTGGACTATAATCCGCAGGCTATAGGCTTTTAAAAGTTAAAATTTCCATCGAGCGGGCTATAAAAGGGTTTGTTTTTCAAGATCAATCATTATGGCAAGACGTGACATATTTTGTTAATGACCGAGTATGTTATTGATGATTTACGAATAATACAAACTTCTTAAAGAGCTAATGAAGATGGCATTTGTCGGTGTAAGTGGTGTATGAAGAACTTTTACCTAAGGACTAGACCAGGTGTGGACTATCTAAAAAAAGGCTTTCTATACCAATCCGAAATTTGCCCCTGTGGACTATACATCAGGTGCAGACTATAAACCGGAGAGTATGGCGCACCTTTGCATTGCACGAAAGCAAGGACGAATGTGAATGCACAGCAAACCATCTCCAAAGTGACACACCAAACATGTGAACTCTGGCTTGCCAAGTATACGAGCCAAGACATGCAAAACATGCAAGTTCTGACCCACAGAGAGTAAGAGGTTCAACTCACAAAGCTCATGATCTACAACTTGCAAAGCACGTCAGCTATGATTGGCAAGCCATAGAAGCTCTAACTTGCAAAGCTTATGACTAGGGTTCCATGTTTTTGGATAAACCTGATAAACTACGAAAAACATTCGCTGATAAAATTTTCGGCAAATTGGATTTATCCGAAAAACTCTAAATTTCAAAGTCACGATGGTAAAATAAAAAGCCAAAAAGATGGTATATTACAAATAAAGTTTGCAGGATCACAGGGCTAGTGGTACTAAGAAAAGGCTAATTAAGTTTCTTTTCATTATTTTTTATCTCGGATTACTGACGACAAGGAGATTCGTGTATCTCGTAAAGGTTAGTTCAGTACGATATAAGCTGAAGCACTTCTGGACCACAAAATGCCACTGTTCCGGATCCCAGTTTGGACTGTACTGCTTGCGCTTCTTAGAGGGAGGAGGGGTTGTGTTTTTATGACAGTGAAAAATGTGAACCTGTAGATTTCATAGGATGGGGAGGGCAGTTGAAGGTATTATGCATCCAGGAGTTAGGCTATTTCAAAGTACCAACGTTTATTGACAGTATTAACTGTCGTGGGACAGTTAGTACTGACAATTGCAAGGGTGCCAATGTTAAATGCAGCTGCAGAAATATCTTTAGATGCTGGCGATCCTTTTACAGTGGAGCTGTTAAGGGCTAGGTTCCCCAGGATCGTGTCCGGTATCAAACGCCTGTAGACACAAACCTACCTGGACAGCTACCGCCATCTATAAGCGACGGCGGCAAGCACACAACCAGTCTGGTTGCCGCCGTCGCTCGTAGATGGCGGCAACCTTTCCAGCTATCACAGAAGAATGGATAGTTGGGCGCGTTGGTGGGAATTCATCGTAGGAAACAGCGCGAAAAACAGACGACGACGAAGAAGAAGCACATGTAACGAGCGCATCGCTCGCACGCGTGTTTCTTCGTCCTCGTCTGTTTTGCACGCTGTTTCCTACGCTCTTATTAGTTTCGATTTGGACTTAAGATGGGTCGGCCGCGCGCCCTTTCGGGGAAAGGCTGGCTGCGGAAGGAGCGGCGACGTACGCAGCAGCTCGAATGGGTCGCAACCGCCGCAAAGCCACTGTCGCCTCGACTTCCACTGCGTCGAGCGCTTCGGATTCCCTTGCCAAAGAAGAGCACATCGCTCGCCTGGAAAGCCTCCGCTGAGAACAGAACCAGCGATGTAAAGAGCGCCGGCGGGCCAACGCCTCGGACGACGATTGTGCCACAGAGGCCAAGCGCAAGCGCACGGCGCGGCGACGACTGCACTCTATGCCGGCTGAACAGTTCCCGGGCGCGACGGCGAAATTTCGGAGGGAGTTTGTGTATTACCCGTTTGGCGTCAAGTGCGCCGTGTGCGACCGACTCTGGTTCGCCAAAGACGTATCCACGATCGGTGGCATGTCAGACGAGAAGAAACGGGAAACAGGCGCCTGCGCGTCGCAGCAGTGTATCGAGTACAGCTCCGCTAGCCTTCCTTCTTTGCGAGAGTGGAAAGGCTGAACGTTTTTTTATGAATTTAGTGTGTTTTTGTACAAAGTCATTAATTTTTACAAAAAATAAAACTAGAGTATTAATTAACTTCAAACTTTGGAGAATTGAAAATCTAAAAATAAACTTCGATAAGCCCTATATTTCCAGCGAAAAATAAACTCTGAAAAACACCTACCGAATTTCCCAAAAAGATAAACTCCGAAAACACGGAATCCTACTTATGACCTACAACTTGTAAAGCACGTTTCTACGACTGGCAAGGCAAGTGAGCTCAAATTGACAAAGCACACGTGTTGTGACCCGTAGAGCGTGTCTGCAGCGAACCCGCGTACGTAGCACGTGACTTGCGGCCCACCTTGAGTGCCTCGAAGGCCAGCCGCACATCCTTGTTCTCCTTCAGGTTGGCATAGTGCAGCAGCAGGTGCAGAGTGCGTGCCTCCAGCACTGCCCCGAGCAGCTCCTGGTACTCCCCAAGGGGCGTCAGGTACTGCAGGATTAGGCGCTGCTGCATCCCCGCCGTCAATGGGTACACCTGCACGTGAGCGTTTCATGTTATGAATACACACGAGCCTTCATGTGTTATGCTAACACCTGGGCATTTGCATGTTACGCCAGCACATCAGCGTCTGCGTGTCCGCACGCTAGCGCCACGAATCCCTCTATTCACACACCCCCCGCACCCAAATGTAAAGCAGTCTCTCCTGAGCAGACGGCACCCAAGGCAGTGTCCTCCTCTCTCCCCCAGCTTACCTCACAGTTTGGAACAGAAAGAAACCAAGAAGAGTTTTTGCCATGCTGCAGAGGAGAAATCCTAAGTTCGGCAAGACCGACAGTTAAGTGCATTGAGGAGCCGCTGATGATTCTTTCTTTAAAAACTGAAAGCCTGTCATCGAAACTATTGCCGTAAAATACAGAGCGTCCACCCATTTAACAATAAGGGCCTACCCCTCAATTTTGTAACGTTTGGAAAATACACAAAGGACATACCTTTACATATTTACATTATTTTATCTCCAAATTTTGAGTGGGTCACATGCTCGGGATTTTACGATCGTTTGACAGCTTTTGACAAGATGAAGAAATGTTTGTCATTTCCATGACTGAGTAAACGACAATGTCGCGTTCGTCCTAGCCGTGTCGAGCCACATACATTTATTATAAAAGCGGCAGGAGAGTGGATGCTGTACTATCTGCGTTCTACTCAAGGGTTACTCAAGCACTTCAAATCTCTCCATTGTTCCTACCCTATGCATGGTTCGGTATATCTGAACCATGCACTGGTGCACAATTTGCCAAACATTTGATAGTAGGCTCATTTCATTTATCTGCACCTCCTGCCACAGCCACATTTGGTGCACAACGCTGCATGCGATTTACGAGTACGGCCTATCTGAAAGCACAACTGGAAGTAGTCCTTGACCGATTTTTTCTAGTGCCAAAAATTAGGACTTGCTTGTTACTTCGGAGATCAACGAGGAACCGTGACTTACCCAATTGAAACAGTGGACACTAACAACCAATTTCTCGGACAGTTTGCAGTCCAAAAGTTTGATGTTTCGGACTAAAATAGTAGCTACGAGTGGCACCCGCCGGGAGGCTTTTATATTAAATTTTTTGCTGGCTTGACTGTGGGCTTGGCTTGATGTTTCAAAGGATAGGAGAGGTTTGGCAGCACTATTTTAAGGCTGCCGAACCAGCCGCTGGGTGTGCTCTGTTTGCTACGCATCGTCATTGTCTTGGTTTCTTTCCTTGGTCAATTTTCCAACCTCAACCAACTTCTTTTTTCGTTTTCGTGCCAGAGGCCATTGGTTAAGTGCGGAGTGCACTGTTGACAGGTTCTAAACTTTGCACCTAAATGTCTCGCGGTTTCATCGTTTTGCCCTGCGTCGGTACGTGCTTTGGACCTCCTGGGCTCTTCTTGCACCTTCGCCCGATAAAAACATGACGCTGACAAGAAGGCAAGTGGACATGATCGCCCGCAAGCGTAATATGACACAAAGTACCCTTAGCGACTTTTTACGGCGGAGCTGTTAAGGGCTAGGTTCCCGAGGATCGCGTCCGGTACAAAACACCTGTCGACAAAAACGCCTCTGGAAAGCTACCGCCATCTATAAGCGACGGCGACAAGCACACAACCAGTATGGTTGCCGCCATTGCTCATAGATAGCGCCAACTTTTCCAGCTAAAATAGAAGAATGCATGGTTGGGCGGCGCGTTGGTGGGAATTCATTGTAGGAAACAGCGCGAAAAACAGACGACGACGAAGAAGCACACGTAACGAGCGCAGTGCTCGTCACGTGTGTTTCTTCGTCCTCGTCTGTTTTGCGCGCTGTTTCCTAAGCTCTTATCAGTTTCGGTTTCGACTTAGGAGGGGTCGGCCACGCGCCCTTTCGGGGAAAAAAGACTGGCTGCGGAAGGAGCGGCGACGTACGCAGCAGCGCGAATGGGTCCAGTGACAGCCGCAAAGCCGCTGTCGCCTCGAATTCCACTGCGACGAGCGCTTCGGAATTCCTTGCCAAAGAGAGCACATCGCTTGCCTGGAAAGGCACCGCCGAGAACAGAACCAGCAAGGTAAAGGGCGCCGGCGGGCCAATACCACGGATGACCATTGTGCCACGGAGGCGAAGCGCAAGCGCGAGGCCCGGCGACGACTGCACTCCACGCTGGCTGAACAGTTCCCGGGCGCAACGGTGATGTTCCGGAAGGAGTACGTAAATTACCCGTTTGGCGTCACGTGCGCCGCGTGCGACAGACTCTGGGTCACCGGAGACGTATCCACGATCGGCGGAGTGTCGGACGAGAAGAAGCAGGAAACGGGTGCGTGCGCGTTGCGGCAGAGTATTGAGTTCAGCTCCGCTGGTCTTCCCTCTTCACGAGAGTGGAAAGGCTGAACGTTTTTTAAGCCCGCTTAGGCTCAATAAAGCCAACTTTTGTAATCTGCCGATTTTTTGGACTGCTTTATTATTCAGATGCTTTTTCAGCCCCCACGAAGGCAGAAAAATCGGTCGCCAACTGTACATTGCCCTACACTTTGCTGCACTGCGCTATACTTTACTGCACCGGTGCAGGCTGCTGTAGGTAAATAGAATGAGCCTGGTATGTGCAGCATTGATAACAAGAACTGCAGACATCTGGAGAGAAACATCTGCACTGCTTTGAAACGATTGTGCCGCTCTTCGCGGCGATCAGGTGTTAATGTTCCTTAAAGAAGCGATAAGCAGCTCATTGAACAATGTACCCTCCTCCAAGGTCGACTTATCAGCCTAACAAGTGGCCGATCAACCGACGAAAAATGTGGCACGGGATCTTCTCTTTTGTCGACTGATCGGCCACTCAATCAGCCAATCAGCTGAATAGGAAGAAGATCCGGTGGTGCGTTGGACGACGAGCTGTTCATCACTCGTCCTACTTGATTGGCAGCCGAGGAACAACCAATCAGTCAATTGGTGGACCGAGGCCGATCGATCGACAAAGGTGGCGGTTGGCTACCTGGTGGGAGCCGATCATGAGGGGCTCCAGCTCAGCCCAGCTGCTGTTGGAGCACTCGTTCAGCGGCGGACCGGAGGGGCTCTTGCGTGGCGTGGAGGGCACACAGTCTGCCGCCCGCTTGTCCGATCCGTGGTGGGCCGCCCCCCGACCGCCCTCGCCGTTCAGGTGTGAGAAAGGCCGCTCCGGTGTTCGGCACACCACCTCCTCTGGCGTCACCTGGGTAGAAGGGAAAGAATCCATGCTGTTCTGTTCATTGTTGGTAAAGAAAGCGTTGCTATCGTTTATTGATGGGAAAGAACTGTGCCTTTCCATTTATTGACAAGAATGAAATTGTGCCATTGCCGTTTATTACAAGAAAGAAACCATTGTCCCTGTTTCTTGATCAAAAAGGAAATCGTTGCATTTGATCTAAAAAGAAATCATTCTTTTTCTGTTTATTGACGTTAAAAAACCTTTTTATTTTTGTTTATTGACGGAAAAAAAACCACGCTCTTCACATTAACAGACAGCAAAAAAACTGTACCACTCCCGTCACTCGAGAAGAAAAAAAAGTTCTCTCGTTTACGTTCACTGACGGAAAAAGGTTTCCTTCTTCTTTATCAATGAAAAAGAAATGGTTTAGCTTCCCTTTGTTAAGGAAACGACCACTAACCTGCGCGAGCTGCCAGAGCCTGCGCAGCATGGCGGGCACCAGCCGGGCGTTGGCCTCCCGGAAGTTGGCCGCCGTGTCTTGCACCTCCATGGCCGAGGCCAGCAGGCCGGTCGCGTAGGACTGGAGCAGGGGGGGCGTGGTCTCAGACTCCGCCCACTGGTACAGCCGCTGCACCAGCCCCTCCGTGTCCTGAAGGAAGGTGGAACAAAACATTTGCACCTTTCCCGCACTGTTGTGGCAAAGGCAGCGGGCAACACGTGCAGAACGAAGGCTAATGCCGTAGAAACCAGAGATTCTGGGTTCAATCACCAACCTGGCCAGTTCCGATCTAGACAAGCTTCGTACCGGCACCCGGTCGTGCGTCAATACTGCATAATGCACGTTATAGACCACAGACTATTAAAAGCAGGCGATACCTAAGGGGCGCGCCGCCCTGCCTCGAAAGCTGGTTGGCACGCCACCAACGACGACGTCCGCGCTGTGTCGCATAGTGAAGCGCTACCCGCTCGGACCTCTTCTGATGTGCTTGCAACGTCTACTTTTTCCTGCGGCCGTATTTCTCAATCTCGCTCCTTAGTCGAAGGTTTGGCACCTTGAAGTTTAAAAACCTACACCTGTCCGGCGTTGCTCCGCACACAATTTTACAACATTCGACCCGCAGGAGTTGCTCGGAGCTCGGGTTCAGTCGTATGTCCCGCAACTGTAAGTGCCACCGACGGCGATACGCCACCACCTCTTTCCTTTTTTCGCGTCAGAACATGCCTTTACAAAACGTTCGTGCGCTCGGTGGTCCGGAAATCGCTATGGGACAGCATTTATCAGCACCAGAAATCAACAAGATTTACCTGAGAAGTATTTTTCACCCCTCTTATTATCAGATTGCCCCTCGTTCGCCGGCGGATCAAGTAGACGTACCGAGATCAAGACAATTGTGGCGGTTTCCGTAGGCGCGTGCGGGGGATTTGCGGTCTCAATTTTCTTGTCCGGATTAAAGAGAAGTTTGTGGCGAGCGTGGCCTTAAACATTTTGTACAGTGCTGTGGTCGGGTAAGCCGACATTCGTTAGGCCCGCTTCAGACAAGGCAACTTTCTCAGCAATTTTGGTGTTGTTGATGGGTTGTTCCCTAGCTTTGCCTAGATTAACATGAATTGCTGAGATCAGGTCCAGCTCGAAACAAGCCAGAAACTTGGAGCAATTCGAAGACATTTAAAGCGGCTGCAGCCGATCAGAGACACAATATTTTCACGTGATATGTCGTGCCAGTGATGATGACAACTAAAGACTTAGTTCTGGGTTGAAGTTGATCGTTTTTGGAAATAAAACCATTTAAGAAAGATCTGTTAGTATTCTTAACATCATTTAGATTAATAAGAACATGTTTATAGCACGTTATTGTGTGTCTAAATAGTGCAAGAAAAATAAAATTTCATGATGATGATGGCAAATTGCAGCAATTGGTTGCTGCGTGTGAATGCGGGTGGCCCGTGTTGCTGGTGTCGCGACGTCAACTGCTGGTCGTAATTGCCCCGTCTGAAGCTGGCCTTAGGAACAAGCACTGGCCGCTATGCAAGGCGTCCGTGCCCGTCCGGTCGTGTTTGACATGAAACGCTTCCGCCAGGAACCTCACTGTAGCGCCACCGCGGTCTCGTAGCACACTTCGAATAGCCGCTGACAAAGCAAGAACGGCAGGGCACGTTTTTCGAATGCCTGACCTGCGGTCCGTGCTCCGTGCCTTCCAACACGCTCGTGCTCAAGGTGCACGAGACGCAGACGCGTTGTCGAAGGCAGGTGGCCCGCGCCAGAGGCCAATTAACCGAAGTTCCTCCTTGCAGTTCTAACCTCGTCAACGACTATGTTAACACTCTTCTTCAGACGCATCCACCCTTATTTACTAATCGCAGACGGCACAGCCTCATTGTGGCTAAAGTATGTAGGAAAGAAAGCGCACTTCCCGTACAAGCCGAAGTCCATCCACTCCTGCTCCTGCTCCTGCTCCTGCTCCTCGTCCTCTCTCTCTCTCTCTCTCTCTCTCTCTCTCTCTCTCTCTCTCTCTCTCTCTCTCTCCCTCCCTCCCTCCCTCCCTCCCTCCCTCCCTCCCTCCCTCCCTCCCTCCCTCCCTCCCTCCCTCCTCCTCCTCCTCCTCCTCCCCCCTCAAAACAAAATCAAGGCCTTTCGGCTACCGCCGAAACCGTCGCCGCAACAGCAGAACGCTTTTCTTTGGATCGAGTCAGGCGCCGGCGCCGCGCCCCGCCGGCTCTCAATTGAGGGGCAAACCACTCTGGTCAGATGTGGCCACGCGGTTCAATGACGTTGCCGAGTTTGCCGTGTGCCATAAAGCCGCCACAATTGCTGCTAGAGTGTCGTTGTGACGGCTGTCGTTGTAATATTTGCCCCTCTTCTGCACGTGTGGTTCCAGAAAAAGCGGCTGCGTCTCGGGTCGGGGCAAGATAAGGACTGTGCGTAAAGACTTTTTTCCATGAAGCTTGGGTGCTTTCGCATTTGACGACGGCTTCGATTCGAGCTTTTTCGGTTATCCCCGGTTTTGATGAAACTCGACCGGGGGGTGAACTTTCGAGGTTTCTTGGTATTTGCCAAGAATAAGGAACCCTACGATGTAACGCGCCTCGAGCCAAAAGAAAAGGGGATAGGTGCGCACGCCATTCACGCGACTCGTCGAGCTGTGCTGCACGGAGCGAGCGAGCTTACCTGGAAGACCACGGACGTCTCCAGCCCAGGCAGGATGTCCAGGAGGAGACGGCACGCCGCCGTACTCAAGGCTCCTCCTTCCCGATTCAAGATGTAGTTGTTGACCAGCTGGCAGTGGTAAGAAAAGAAAAAAAGAAGACGACAATGAGTCGGCGCATATCGAGGGGAATTTTAAAAAGTGAGATGATGGTAGGTTACTCTGCTACCTCGATCTGTGTCTCGATTCATTCGTTGCAGGCCAATCATGAGCTGGGCACATTTCATCCTAAATCTATAAAGCAATTTTCCAACATTTCCTTCGTCCCAATGTGGCACATGGATGTGCGTGTGTGCCAAGAATGTCCGTCGGCAGCTGGAATAGTGGGGTGGTGTATTCCAGCGGGAGACCCAAAGCTGCACCGGACGCACTCTGAGCTTTCACTTCGATTGCAGTCAAAGTTTCCTCAGGTTGCACGTGCGACGAAATAGCCAAAAAGAGGTTATCCCAGACTGCACAAGAGCTAAACATTTAGTCACGATGTGTTAAAAAAAAAAAAAAAACATACACACACACCCAAACTGCAGTGAAAAATTTAGTATTTTTTTAAATTATACTTTCAATTTTATTTGTCTTTTTAGACTTGCAATGGTGGCAAAACATTATTTTCCAAATTTCAGCCAAACCAAAGACACATGTTCATTTTGTTTGAACAAACTTCAAAGTAATTTATGCAGTATCCATTAAAATGCCCATTCATAATATTCAGCCAGAAAAAAAAAAAAGAAAGCCCAAAATTTTTTAATAAAAATCCTACCTAAAAAAGTGGTTGCATGTTTTTAACCAAAAATCTAAACTACCGAAAATAAACTTTTTTGTATAAGGAGGTACCCCACTCTGGGAACACCACGATATGCACACCACCCTCGTCTAAATGATAGTGTTGTACTAGGCAAGACGTGTGCGCTTACAGCTGCGGCTTCGATCGCAAGCACGACGAGAAAGAGTATGACACTACTATAGTAAGGAGTCGACGGCGCTTCAAAATGGCAGATGCAGCAATTGTCGAAAACATGCTCGTGTTAATCGCTTCTTTGGAGGTTTCATTTCTCAAAAACAAGCTAGGCCTGAACCTTGAGATACCACAAAGCACCGCACAGCATGCTAAACGCACGACAACATAAAGCTGGTGCCACCTGTTGGGCAGCCCTAGAACACGTCCGACGTGCGTTCAAAATAATTCTGAAAATGTTATAAGTGACCGTTTATCAAAGATGGCGCCAGTGTCCCATATGTTGTCGCAAGCAGTTACAAAGGCTAGATGATATTTATCAAAAGGCCTTGACATAACCATTTCCTCAATAAAAACGTTTAACCACCAAGCAGTTACATGCCATCACAATGCAATCAATCACACCCAAACGTTAAAAGAAAAAAAAAAAAAAAAAAAAAAAAAAAACAGCGGTGAAGTGTTTTTTTACTCGAGTCCAAACACAAAGCAGCACTCACCTTGTTCATAAAGTCGTCGTTCTTGAAGAGGGTTTTGAGCAGATGTCCCAGCGTGCAGTCCGGATGGGCTCGACCTGCAGTCGGAGCTTGATCAGTCGCAAACTAATCACTTAGCGCTACGCCGGAGCTGACCTCGTGCTCCGTTCGAGCTAACACATACGATGCCGGAGCCATTGTGTGCTCCGTACGAGTCGATTCTGCCGCACGCTCGTCGACAAATGCCGTAATCCGATTGGCCGCGGAGAAAAGACGAGACGCTCGAAACTTGCCACGCCCTACGTTTCTTAACAGGGCAGTGAAGTGCTTTTTGACGGGAGTACTTACATAGCAGTTTGTCCGGTGATTTGAATATTGTGCTTCAATTGGGTAGAATTAAACGTAAACCGCTTTTATTTGGGGAGAAACGTGCAGCAATTGACATGGGGTGTGCAGCAAACCTCTCTGCTGCCTGTTATCTGTCCAAAGCATCGTGACATCACCTCTGGCGTTTTTAACTCAGCTTAGCGGCGAGTGAGGGTCATCTGACCCTGCAGATGATGTCACTCTTGGCAGTTATTCTTTCCGCTCCCATACTCTCCTACGCAGCAACAGGCAGAGCTTCGTCGAAATTTTAATTGGCGATAATGGCACTTTTACTTATCAAACAGAAAGAAAGCTACGCACACAATTTGTAGGGTTCCTTGAATCAAACTTTTCGCAGTTTTTTGAAATACAGATGCCCCTTCAGCTTCCCTCTAAGCTATCGGTGCGCAATACCTATACATTTGTGCCTGAAATGCCTATACTGGTATCACTAGCACATTGCAACTTTACTTGATGTACCTAAAAAATAGCGCCGGAAGGAAAGTCGTACCGGGGTGCCGGTCGTCAAAGGGGTCGGGGTCCATCTTGAGGTAGGCCTCGGTCTCCTTTTCCAAGAGCTCGGCCATCCTGCGAAAAGACGAAAAATAGATGTTAGCAGCCAGTTCGTAAGAAGTTCCACTCGTACATCCGCCAGCAAAGCAAACCATAAGGACCAAAACCTCCCCCACACATAAGAAGTTGAAGAGGTTACTGAATCAAACAAAGCTAGGGTGGAGGAGGGGATGTAAATCGTAGTTATAACTGGCTCGGGGAGAAAATTCGGCAAATTACGGCGTGCAAGTTCGTCAGCCCCTCGCATACTGCGTGCACCCACATGATTTTGTTTCCCCCGACCTCTACCAATATGGGCGCGCATTTGGCTGCCTAGTCATCGCACATTCCCAGCGCATTCTCTATGTTGCTCTTTGATTGGTTCCCACGGGCCAAAGGCGCGTTTTCAAACACTTGTCCACCGTGAATATGAAGGAATTTAAAGGTTACAATGCTGGCAATTACAGAAAGCCATACGACTTTGGAAGTTTTACTGTGGCTTCAGAGCCGGTGGAGTGATTCCGATCTCCAACGGGCATGAGAACGTAAGGAGTGTCTGGAAGCGTGCTGAGTTGTAAATATAAAAAAAAAATATGATGCAAGTGCCCACTTCTTACAAGCGTCCACTAGTAACATTTCCAAAACAAAACATTTTGCTAAACACACCAAGAAACATAGCTGGAACAGTATCCAAAATACTATGCCAAAATAATATTTCTTTGCGAAGTTATTGAATTTAAAATTTTCGTCCTTGTCGTGTTTTTCAAATAAAAAATCTACTCGCAACAATGAAAAAGTGACGCCTGTGGCAGGCAGGGGTTCGCTCTTTGCACGGTAGAATTTGTTCCTAACTGATCACAAGCAGTTTCATGGTGTTGAACAAATGCTTTGGAAGCTCGTTCCGGTACCCGCGCTCCGGCACAGAACAAATGCTCGGCATATTTCATTTGCTGACTGCCTGCTCGACTGGCAAGCCTGCCCGTCACTGATGTCACGGCAGTGAAAAGTGTGGGTATATATAAATGTTGGTTTTGGCGTCATTTTTATTTGCTAATTTCACAATAACTGTTCTGAATTTCACTATACTAAATGGCATACTGGAAAGGGTAAAGGCCATGGATTCAGAAAATATAGTTAGTTAGGGTCGCCCAAAAAATCGCCGGTACCCCTTTCAGCACTTACCCCCTCTAAAGCACCTGCATCAGCTGAAAATATTCACCCCGTTGCAGCGGCCACGAGACCGCCAGCGGCAATGATGGACATATAATGAAAGAATAAATGTGCCCTCTCCGATTCCGTTCACGCTGCCTTCAAAAGTCTTTATTCACCGCCATCTTCATTTTTATCGAATTGATCGCACAAGCGCCCAAGTCTAGATTAAACCCAGTTTTCAATAGGGAGTTTTAGCAAGTCCTTCCAATACCTACGACAACGATACCCCATAATGATACGATGCATGCGCAAGCAGGCAAGGCATCAGCAGATTATTGGGTATCGTTATCGGAGATATCGGGACGATCTACTAAAACTCTCTGACGAAAGTAGGGTGGGCACTTCTTCGGTATTTCACGGTAGGTGTGCTATGCATTGTCGGTAATGCATCCTTTCTGTAGCATAGCAATGTACTTGTTATATTTTCAAAATTAAAGAGTGACTTCCGTTCCAAGTAGCGTACGAGGATTATCTTACTCATTACCATTTCATTCCACAAATTAAAAACAAACGACATTTGATATTACTTTACACAAGACGCCGGGTGGAGGGGAGCACTCACTTGGTAAGCAGCGGAATCGGATCGGCTCCGGATCCGTTCTCGGACTCCCACTGCTGCAGAAGCTGGAACAGCTCCGCCACGGAGTCGAGACCCTGCAGGGGATCCGCAGCCGCAGCAGCAGTCGCCGCCGCCGGCTCCATGACTACGCAGGCCCGCTCTACCGGCCCCTGAAATGTGATTCAAGCATATGCTCGCATGTAACCATCTTGCAAGGCACGCAGATTAAAGCTGGCTCACACGTTCGCATTCGAGAGTAATTGACCGCATAGCAGCCGCCTGCGAGCACTTCCCCTGTAACATTTCCGATATGTATGAAACTAAACCGAAGGTTTAGCAGTATTTGCGAGATCAAATTTACGCGCATTAAACAAATCGAAACCGTTCCAGGGCGACCCAACAGACGGCACCAGCGTATTTTTCCCCTCTTAAGCAGCTACGGGTGGTCGCGACGCAGTCGATTACACTTAAACAGAAATGGTTGAACCAGACTTCATAGTCGCTGAAAAGATGAAGGCAAGGAGGTCTCTCGGTTGTCTGACGACCTCAAGTACGAGCTTCTAGTTATCAAGAACAGATGGACGTATTGCGAGCTTCCGAGCGCGCACGTGCAGCCACAGCAAGGCAGGAAGCAACGAGCGCGTGCGAGGATGGGCATCTAAAAGAGGCGCCTTTTCCTTCTCATCCCGTCAGCGACTAAAGGTTTCTCGAACCTGACATCACTTCCGGTTAGCCTCAAAATCAAAACCAACATTGCCGTCCGCCATCCGTGCCTTGGCGCCACGTCGAAAGTGTATGGCGTCTTATTGCGGCGGCGGTAGTGCCGTAGAGCCATAGGGCCGCTCACTCCCCTGGCGTTTGCCTCACTCGCGTTTGGTCGATAAAACAGATTGGTCGCGAGTGGTTGACGGAACGCAGGTCAGAATAAGCGTGACTCGTGCTTAACATCCTCGGACAGCGCTTGATTGTGCGCATGGACTGCCGTCGCTCGGCATGGCAAGATATGCATTGTGTGCTAATCATCTGCGGTGACTGACAAGAAAATTAGTGCCGCCACCTATACGTGAAATTATTTGGGGGTCGCTGTGCAAAACCTAACAGCACTGTAGCCGGTCCTCAAACTTTTTGACTCGTAATGTGGATGCTTGTGCCTGTGAGTGTGACTGTACATCCGTGCTGTTCCATCTAAGTATTTTTGACTGGATACGCAGGTGGGTACTGGAGGTGCCACACGAATAATTTCATCTGCGTTACTTGCCATAGCCAATCGCAAAGATGTTCCTCACCTGACACAAAGTGCAGTCCACAAATCCCTAGTTGGTTTCGAAGCTTTTCTATCGAGATTGTGACGGCGTATCAGTCGAAACCATTTGTGACACTGACAAACCAATTGCCCAAGCGTCGCCTTGTCCTGGTTCCTAATGGCTGCTGGAATTTTAAACAAACCAATACTGCTGTCCATCATCTGTGCGCATGTGCAGTTTTATTCTTTTTTAGTGTTTCTTTCAGTAAAGGTCAGTTGCAAGTTACGCCTCGTCCTGTGCGCTTCTTTCTTTGTTCGTGCTTTTAGGCATATTTACCACCATCAATACTGCTGGTCACAGCTACATTTTGTTGCCAACCTTTACGGCTGAAACAATGAATTACGGTACAACTGACCATTTTAAACCTCCATTGAGAGGACAAGCTACAGCGTGAACACGGCCCCAAAGCACGCAAAACATAGCATAACAGCAACGAATGCCTCTAACAAATTCCGACCAGCACCAACAAAATTTCAAAACCGGGAGTGGTGTTACATTATGGTCTCGTGCAAGGAAGCTATGTGGAGAGCAAGTTCGTCTGCTTCTGAGCAGGGGTTGTGGTGAAGTCAGAACGCTGAGCTCCAATTGGCTCAGACTGGAAGGATACTGGGTAGACCCCAAGGCAGCTAGCATTCACGTCTACCCACTATCTCTCCATCCGAGCCAATCAGAGCTCTGCATTCTAATGTCGCTGCAACCCCAGCTAAAGAAGCAGCCAAACTTGTGCTTTGCATAGCAGATGATAATTCGGAGAGATGCTAAAGCGAACTTCAAGCTTTAGTACACTCTTTCTGAAATTCAGTCTGGCCACTTTGATCACTGTGGTCATCAGAGTGCATGGCATCTGCAGCATGCTAATGGCGGTTTTCTGGTGGCCGACGAAAGAAGAAGTCGGAGACGTGCACATACCGAAGCAGCTAACACGAAACCTGCACATTTTAATTGTTAGCAGAGTGGGACAAACGAATTGGATACAAGCGCTGCTTTGGTGCTCGTTTCAAACAGAGGTGCGATCAATGGATAAGCCCACACTCAGCCCACAAGAAATTCATTGAGAGCTTTTCTTAGGGTAAGTGCCTCGTACAGACTATTTGTTCTTTTGTTGCAGTCACTATTTCAACACCCACCATCAAAATATCTCAAAATTGTTTCGACGTCTGTGACGCCACTTCTGTAAAACATCAAAATAGTGGCTCCTTTATTTCGACGTCCGCCTTCAATGCAGCCGTCGCAGTGGTATGGTGGAACCTGTTTCGTTTCTGATGGTGTTGTCGGTGTTGTGTTGACGTTTTGATGGATGCATGTATTGCGTGCCGAAGAAGTTTCGGTCATATAGACCGCTGTAACTCAAGATAGGGCGAGGGAAAGGAAGGCCGGGGAGGAGCATGCAGACGAAACGCTAAAAAATGGAGGGGTTTCCTCCTCCTTTCTTTAAGGACTGGCTCAACAGTTGATTCATTCGAACCTGACATGCCCGGCGGTGATGTTCTGAACTCGCATGTTATTTCGGCACGCGTCTCACTTAAAGTTTTAAATCTACAACAGAGGCGACCTGGATGTGTCCACTACGATTGATCAAGTGCCACTTCATCGAAATACATTTTAGAGAATGGGCATGTTTTATCGAAGCACAGCTTAGAGAACGCAGAGCCTCAATTCAGAAAAACGCCGTTTATCGAAAAGGGAACGCTATTTAAAAAAGGCTTTGCGGTGGCAATCTATGGCGGCTCAGTACAAAAATGTTAACTCCTGTGACCCATCCGTACATGCCACTTCGCGGCGGCTGAATTCACTAATAGAGGTTCATCGCCTCTATTAGCGAATTCGGGATTCAATAAACTGGGGTTAGTAAAACGGCATTAGTTAAAACGAGCTTCCCTAAACCTCATGCCTCCAGAGCTGGAAATCCCTCTGTCTTGAATGCACGTAACAAATGCAAGTGCATACACTATGTAACACTCAAGAAATTTTTCTTGAGTGTTACACGCACGATATGCCCCCTCATCGCACGATATGGGGGCATATCGTGCAAGCGCAAAGATGCGCTCGCACGATATGCCCCCATATCGTGCGAGCGCATCTTCGTATGGTTGCAGCCTTGCTTTGCATCTGGCTTCCATACCGTTTTTATCCGAGTTTTGTGAGTTTGTTGTTTAGTTTAGATTTTCTGTTTGGTTTGGGGTTAACGAGCTGGTTAACTGGGTTAACTAAGAAATGATTGGGATGTTAAATAAAAGGTTGTAAATGCAAACATTGTCTCTTTGATGTTCCTTGACCGGTGCAAACGAAAAAAGGTTCTGGCACGGTTGTACAAGATACACCCATTTTCCGATCAACTGCAAATTTTATGACACGGCATACAACTCCTTTGTCTATGTAAAACATGCGAAATAAATTGTGAAAAGCAGCGGCGCTCCATTTTGTTTGGGCAGAACCAAGCAAACGTTCTGAGCAGCCTAATAATTAATGTGCTTTGAGAAGATTTTTTTCTTTTTGGCATTTTACATTACTTAAAAAGTTTTTTTAAAAATAGAGCAGCCTACTGTGTGACATTTGTTTTCGGAAAATATATGTCCAACCGTGACGCTGCCTGAAAGCAAGATTATATTATTTTTTACAGCCACTTTCGATCGCTCCCCAGTCCGAACTCGGGCTGTCGGGCTGGGGAGTGATTGAAGTTTGAAACATGAAAATAATGACAAAAATATTTTGACGAGGGGGACGTCAAAATGTTTTGAAAATATTTCCACATCTTCAGACAGTGGCGTCACAGACGTCAAAGTAATATTGAAGATTATTTTAAAAGTGGACGTCGAAACAATCACTGCCCTTCTTTTTTCGCACCGCAACTGAAAACACTCGAGAAGAAACTGTTTGGTGGAAAGTACATTTCTGCCTGGTGTTAGCTTACAAGAGTGAGAGTGCCTGAAAAATTACTGCATTTTGCCAAAAGCCAAATTTAGGCCCTTTGAAGGAGCTGAATTTCAGAAAAGATGCAATCTACAATTGGAAAACATGGAGGACACATTCCAAGCAATACCGACGAACTTCAAGTATAAGCAGACGATTTCTAGTATTTTGTGAATTTCATGATACCGGCAAAATCGTTATGATCAGTTTGTTGGCCAACGAAACCAATTCGTTGGCCAACAAACTGATCATAACGGTTGTGCCGGCATCACAAAATTCCATGTACAAATGTACAACGTCTAAGGCTAAGTGAGACATTGCTTCAATGTCCCTATGTAAGCAGTTCTGGGACAGTAAAAGAACACTGGTTAAAACAAAAATTGTTTTTCTTTTTGCAGCGCCTGTTTGTGTTTTGCATCCCCTGCATAACCATTGAAATTCGGAATTGAGAAACATGATCGTCGAAATGTCGAGTTAGCCAAAGTCGGCAACATGAAGTCGTAGAAAAAGTTTCAAAAACGGACAATTTTCTTTTTCTGTCAACTCGTGATTTATGAAAATCCAACACGTATCACGTGGAAAGCACACTCTCAAAACAGCAATTTTGATCAAAGTCCAGCTAGCCAACAACTGTACGAAACAAAAAATGCAAAAACGCACGCCTGCCAAATCAGAGTGGTCAGCTGACAGCATCAGCTGTTAAGTCAGCTGATTCCGGTCTTACATCGAAACCTCGAGCGAAAGCCGACGAACTTGAGGACATTTGGGAACCTTGGTAACAATTAAGAACGCGCTTTGTGAAACTCGTAATCATACGAGGTCCGGAAAATTCGAATCAACGAGCTGAAAATCCCGCCACATTCAAACCTCCAAACATGGACGCTCCTTTCGACTCAACACCGATCACGTCCAACGCGGCAAACCTCACATTTCCTGCCTTCAACCAGTCGAGATGACAAATTCCCTGGAGCTAGCGCGCACTTGCATCTAAGGTGTCATTAAACTCGAGATGAAAAGAGAAAGAAAGGCACTCAATTGATGCTATGTTTTTTTGTTTTTATCGTAACCCCGGAATATTCAGACGCCGGCTACGTATCACGAAAGCCGCTTGCTACCTTTGCGAGCTGACGGATCGTCACGGTCAAGCTTACCTATATTGTAGATAACGGATGATCTTAAAGCTACAGGCTATTAAATAAATGGCTAATTAGGACGCTCGTAATGAAAACCAAGTGCCCGATTCCGAACTCGCGAATGAATGGCAACAGCTGACGAGTTACACAGCGAGACGGATCTTTAACGCCCATCTCTGCTTTACTTCACCTTGGTGTGATGTTAAACGCACCGTTCAACATCACACAGCAACTTACGAAGTACGCACATAGCCTAAATCGGATATGGAGCTGAGCTTCAGCTGGGATTAGGCGGTAAAAATAAGAAAAGTTCAGCTGCTTGCGGCTAACCCTAGCTTATTGTCGGTGCATTGGCGGATATTTAGTGACAAACAGAGACGCTTCTGGGGGAAAATCGTGAGCATTCGTGATTATATCACGTAAGTGTGCGCAAATGACTTGCCTGTGTGGGTTCAGGTGGTCACTCCACGCGGTTTTAGCCCGGTATTTAGCTCCAAGCTCGAACGCACGACCAACGTACGACCGTGCACCGTGTGCCACGTGCTAAGCTTCGCTTACCTGCCACCATATGGCGCAACAATCGTTCTCGTCTGCGTTTGTTTTGAAGATATTTTCTTTTTTTAAGTCGGCAAACAACCCGTGAAGTGGAAAAAAATACTCTAAAAATACTGATTTTTAAGGCTCAAAAGTTTATATCGGTATTTTTTTAAACAGTTGTTATTCATTGCTTTCGTTTTGCTTCAAAGCAAAACCAACCAGCGCATGCCCTGTTAGGTGCATTCCGATTTTACGCGTTGAAGAAGTTAAAAATGATGATGACGTCACATTAATTTTAACTTTTTGACTTTTTGTTTTAAATTTTACCTGAGTGGATCTAGGCTACTCCCGCTCAAAGCGTGCTATCACGTGTAAGCACGCACTGAGAAATTTTATTTACGCTCGACGCGAGTAGGTTTTCGAACGTCAAGGGACTGAACCTTCACTCTGGAGTGAGAGTGAGTAAATTTAGAACACAGCCGTCGTCGTTTGCTTGAGTTCTGGTTTCGTTTTGAGAGCGGTGCGCACGCGCCTTCCGAGTTTGGGTTTCGTTTTAGCTTCGCTTTGCTTTCCGTTGTTACAAAAATGTCACAAGCTTGTCTATTAAAGCAGAAATTGAGTACTCATATTACACCAAGCATTTTAATTACAAAGGTATTGCAAATAATTGCATGGCGCGACTCCGTTAATGCGAACACGAGGGCGCCGACATACCTCAGTTTCCTCGCACGTCCTACTGCCATCGAAGCGACCTGTGCGTTGAAAAGTGTAGCTGTTTGGCGCCAACTTGAGAGGTAGAGTTTGGTGTGGGTATTTAATTTACACCAACTCGCTCGCGCTTTTGTTCTTTTGTGTTAGATTCAAACTTGTGTAGGTTAAGTTGCACTAAAGAGCCAGTATCGTTTCCCGATTGACAGGACTTTGACTAAGTGTAAACATGGTGATAAGATAACCATTATTTATGTTCACGTATGGCTTGTTTCTGTGTTTCGTTTTTTTCCTCTCTGCTTTTTTAACTCAACTTTTTTTCATGCAGCTATGTACGATAACAATGAATGGACGACAGCAAACAAGTACCTACCTTTGCAGCCGGGCGACAAATATATTGATAGCCGTTATCGAAGAAGGTGATCCGGTAGTCGCCATGCCAGCAATGAACCCGGGACTTCTGCTGTTCATTTCATCGCTCTCGAATGATTCGTTTGAACGCCATTTCAACACAAAATAAGAAGGTGAAATAACAAGTAACATTTTGTGTGTTTGTGTATTAGCAACGTTTTCATAAAGAAAAAAATGCTGAACTTTAAACAATTTTTGTGACGGAAGCAAAAAAGAAAAAGAAATAGTAAAAATTGCTGTTCGGTTAATACATTGGTAGTTAGGTTTATAAAGAAAAAAACTCTACATCAATATTCACAAAAAAAAATCTAATTTTCTGGGTGTATTTCGAAACTCCCGTTGGCGACGACCACGCCTCTCCACTCAACGTTATCTCCACCATACACTCACAAGTTGTTTGACGTCACAACCCTAAACTACCCCACCTGACACGCAGGTAACCTTCTTTAACTCCGACCTCGATTAAATAACCCAACGATATTTTTTTCTTCTTTCAATTCCCAATAAGTGAGCGCCGAGCCGACAAATCGAGCGCACCGCCGTATTCAAATATAGGAAAGGGAATATCAAACGAAAGAGAGCAGTGTTTGTAGTTACCTGCACTTCCTCCTTTCCACTCTTAACCCTTTCTCCCTTTCCGCGGCTTTCCCCCTTTCCCAAAGCAACTACTCTCTCCCTCCGTTCTTCAAGTCACCTCCTGGATCGTAATGGGGGCGAAATTTGAAAGAGACTCGCTTTGTTCAACGCCAAGTCGCCGAGCGAACGCGCCGGACCTACCCGAGCTGCCGAGGATATGCCTACGGTAAGCTCACACGTATCCGTTTCTCCCGCATATCTCTCCGCTATCGTTTACCGTTTCGGTTACCGTTCGTGCCGATTGGACTGATACCGTATGGTTCGCGGTTTGAGCCGAGGGTCTGGATCGTACGTTTGTTTACAGAGCAGTTTCGTACGCCATGTGATTTGCACTTTTTTTTTGTGGTTGTTTCATTATTTGTTGTCGGTGTTTACACTATAAAACCGGCTTATCCAAGTGAGCTTGGCGATCAAGGAAAAGGTGGTGTCGCGAAATCCAGGTCGCTTCTCACGGCGATACTTTTGCTTTCCGCGATTATCGTCTGCTACACTCTTGACTCTTGAGGAAGGGCGGTCGTGTTGTCCTGTGTTCGCTGAAAAAAACCCGGATGGCACCGCGAACGACGTGTTGGCGGACGCGCGGGAACTGCGCTCGGCTTGTGTTTCGCCTCTGGTCTAAAACTGACGAATTCGCGAACACGTCTTCCGTCCGTTTGCCTGCATGGCAAGATCACGCAGTCACGCATAGACGGCATTGCGTTCATTATGCCCGAACACGCGTTGCGGATCTTTGACCCGGTTTGTTTTTATCTTGCGTTGTATCGGATAGCGTCGCTGAGTGAGCAGACGAACTAATAGAACGCAGTCGAACCACCGTAAACCACGGAGGGTTTCCAATGGTCCGACAGAACCTTACGGTGAACCGTGACTTGTAATACGTTTTATAGCTTCGACAATGTGTTTGTGTATTTTTTTTTCTTTTTGTCTCGAATGGCAGTTTAGTGCCAGGCATTCTCTGCTACTCCTAAAAGCGTTGCGCAGAAGACAATTGAAAGCTATAGTTTGAAAAAGAACATTATTTACTGTTTTGTTAATGTTTTTCGTGTGTCCTCAACCGATGTGTCTCTTCGTCGCAGCTTCGAAAGCTGCCAGAACTCTCTTACTGCGGTTGCAAATGTTCATTTTCACGAAGCAGAAATTTAAAGCGGCGATCACACCACTAACACATCATACAAGAGACAGTCCGCACACATGTTTGAACAACATATATGTGTATGAAGCAATCATGTTTCGCACATCCGTGAGGTGTGTCCGATAATAAATCTGTAATTATGTCTGCAACGCATACCGTGTCTTTTGTATAATGTATATGATCGGTGTGCCCGCTGTTCAAATTATACTTGCCCAGTTGGCCCGGTTGCCCGCCCAAGTGGCAGAAAAGAATACCAATCAGTCATTCCGTTCGTATAGTTTCGTATATACATCTTCTCGTTCACCATTGTCTCGGGAGTTCAGCGCAGTGCCACATAACGTTATGAAACCGATAACGATCGCACGGAAGTGGGGCAGCTGTTATAGAGAGACGATGACCCTGGCGACGGATTAGGAACTAGAAATACAATGAGACGTTGAAACGAGGCGAGAGGCCGTACGATATTCTTGTCACAGGGGATTGCACGCGTGAACGTATATACGATATAGACGTTAGCAAGTATACAACTTCTGGGAGCTGCCATCTTGATAGTCCTGAGCAGTGTGAATACGGCTGTACTCAAGGCCCAGTGTCTGGGGAGGACGTTTCGGCATCGTTTCGTTCTCCAACCACAATGTTACGTAGAAGTCGGGTCGCCCCCTGTCGCAATAACTCCGCGCAGTGCCTTACGAAAGGCTCCGTCTGGGAATGTGCGCTTGTGCCCTGTGTGGGCGGAGGGGGGGAGGGCCTTAATGGTGCGACGGCGGGGACTGACTCGGACCGTGACCGCTTTCACGAGTCACGTGACCGTGACGTGAGTCACGTGGTGACCCGCCTGAATAGACGGTCCCCGAAGCGAGACGCTGTGACTAAGCGATCGAATCTTTTGTCTGCGCCGTCCCATTCGTTTGCGTGCATCGTTCGCTACCTTTGTGTTTTGTTTTTGTATTCCTTTTAGCGTGTCGTTTGCGGTTGCAGCTGCGCGCACGCGCGGGAGTCCAAATTACTCCCTCCGAAAGAAGAGAGGTGTAACGGATACACCCTTTAAGGGCGTTTACGCTGTGTGTGGCGTGCTTTCTGGTGAATGACAACTGCGCTCCCTTGAACCTGGTGTGAATGGACCGGCCGAAAGTGGATATTGAAGTTCAAGACTACGGGACGAAGCAGAAAATGTAATTATTATATACAATATGCACATAACACCAAGCAACTGTCTTCACTGGTTTATCGAGTGATTACTCATTCCGGAAAAAAAGGTGTAACGTGTACATTAGGGCGTTTACACCGTGTGTGACCTACTCTGGTGGCCGCTACACTCCCTTGACCGCGGTGTAAATGAACAAGTCGGAAGCCGTATCAGGCAATTCTATAAAACGCTTCATTTTTTTTTCACAGCGTCCGTCTCTTTTCCTAACTTTTAAGTAAAAATGGTGTCAAAAGGTGTATCGTTACACCCTTTGTCCCATATAATACACCCCAAAACTTCAATTCGACGTTACAGCGCCCTACAGTCGAACAGACGGCCCCAAAATTTAACAAGGGGCTTGATAGCCGTGTGGTACAACTTATCGAAATAATTAATGTTTGTTTTACTGACTAGAAAAAAAATGATCGGGGTTTACTTGGCCCTACTGTAAAAACTCGGTGTTTTCTTTATGTGATCTTTGATAGGTACTTTAGCTATTTAAAATGTTATATCGCACCGGTATCAAGCCCCTCGTAAAATTTGGGGCCGTCTGTTCTACTATAGGGCTTTGTACGTCGAAACGAAGTTTCGGGGCGTATTATAATGCCGCGCCCAGGGCTGAGAAAGCAACGCTCGGTCACGGACCTCCAGAAAGTTCTCGTTTATTCATGTACCGCTCGTAACTTCTATCATTTATTCCTGCTTTTGTCGCCGACTTCGACGCCCGCGACGCTCTGCTTTCTTCTGTTTCCTTCTTTATTTTTTGGCACAAGTTCGCCACATTAAACGTTTATTTCTTTCTGTTTATTTCCTGTTTTTTTGTTTGGTCACCACTCGTGACATTTGGTGGAGGTGCCGGGTACCGCATGCCCTTGCAGCGTTCCCCTCCCAGGACCCGCAGTGCAAGCCCGACTCCAAGCTCGCTGAGAAGACCACTCAGCGCGGAACCTGAAACTCGGACCAGCCGCCGCACCAAGGGAGAGGATCCGGAGTACGGTTTGCTGCTGGACAAACCCAAGCCGAAGAAGACGACGATGAACAACCAGTCGCAGGCCCCCACCGCTCCTGCCGTCGTCTACCTACCCGTCGCTCCTCGGACACCGGCTCCATTCCACGGCGAAAGCCACGAAGACATCGACGACTGGGTACAACAGTACGAACGAGTGGCCCGTCATAACGGATGGACACCGGAACAGTGTCTGCAAAACGCTTACTTCGCCTTGGAAGCCACCGCCCGGAACTGGTTCGAGAACCACGAAGCTTCGATCACTTCCTGGGAGCAACTCAAGGCTGAGTTGCGAAGAACGTTCATGAGCGAACACCGAAGAGAACGCGCGGAAGAGCTTCTTCAAGCGAGGATTCAAGGCCCTAACGAGAGCATCGTTAGCTTCGTGGAAGATGTCCTGCGACTGAGCAACCGCGCCGATCCCGAAGCATCCGAAGCAAAGAAGCTCAGAGTCTTGATGCGTGGCGTCAAGGAAAGCATTTTCGGTGGTCTTGTGCGGAGCCCGCCTACCACCGTCGAAGGCTTCATGACGGAGGCCACCAACATCGAACGTGCCCTTCTAGCACGAGCCACCCACTATCACCGAGTTCCCGGCGTCGGTTCCTTTTCGCCTTCCGGCTGCAACACCGCGGACATCCGCGAGATGATCCGAGACGTCGTCCGGGAAGAGATCAAGAAACTTCTACCTGCCGCCGCAAGCCCAGCCTCGCCCTCAATCGCCAAGATTGTCAGGGAAGAAGTCCAGCAAGCGCTGCAGCCTGAGGTTGTCGTCAGCACCGCTCCGGAACCACCGACGTTGAGTTACGCCGCAGTGGCCCGACGGCCACCGCCTCCTCGTCGCACCTATGTCACGCCGCCCCGACGTCAGTCTCCTGCGCCGCAGCACGACCGACGCCACAACGACCAGGTCCAGTACGCCTGCCCGGAGCCTCGCGCACCCCGCAAGACCGACGTGTGGCGAACGCCCGACCGACGCCCTCTGTGCTTTCATTGCGGGGAAGCGGACCACACCTACCGCCGATGCCCATACCGACGACTCGGGCTACGCGGGTTCCACCCGAACGACCCGCGCCCCCGTCATGGTGAACGCCCTATCGAGATCGACGAGTACCTGCGACGACCTCAGTCCCCCGAGCCTGCGTCCCGCCGAGAGTTCCGGTCGCCATCGCCACGACGTCCAGCTTCGCCGATGCACCGACCCCGACGTGAAAGCCTGTCGCCCCTCGCTCCTCGCCGGGGAAACTAGGCGCGGCAACCCCTGGAGGTGGAGTTGCCGAAGACGACCGACGTAAAGAGCCTCCAAGAACGCCGGAGCGCTCCCACTCTCCCGACGCCACGCATCGCTACGACGCCCCTGCAACGGTGTCCAACAACCTAAACGTCGTCATCGACGGTCACGACGCATCGGCACTCGTGGACACCGGAGCAGACTACTCAGTCTTGAGTGGGAGGCTCTCCCGCCGCCTTCGAAAAGTCATGACGCCGTGGGAAGGACCCCAAATACGAACCGCTGGAGGTCATCTCATCACACCAGTCGGGAGATGCACTGCTCGCGTCGAGATCCACGGTGAAACGTGCCCTGTCAAGTTCGTCGTTCTGCAAGACTGTTCGAGGGACGTTATCCTCGGAATGGACTTTCTCTGCGAGTATGGCGCCGTCATCGACCTCGGAACAAACCGGCTGACGCTACGAAAACCTGCTCCACCAGCGGAGGAACCCGAAGCGACGTCACCCACGGTCCGAGTCCTCGCAAACCACGTAAACCTACCACCGCGGTCGAGTGTTTTCGTACTTGTCGGGATCGATGAAGCTTCCTGTGGCGAAGTTCTTCTCGAGGGAAGCCTCCAATTGCTCCTGGGAAGAGGCATAGGCGTCGCAAGGGGAGTAGCTGAACTTGAGGATGGGCGGACTGTGGCCCTCGTGACGAACTTCCGAAACGAAACGCAACACCTCACGAAAGGTGCAGCCGTGGGCCACGTCGAGAAACTCCGAAACCCCGCCGAAATCACTGCGATCACTGACGAATCCTCGCCGCCCCAGCAAGACAGTACGTCGCCAGCGCAGCTAGACATTGATCCTAAGCTTCCGGACCCTGAACGGCGTCAGCTGGTTAACCTCCTCGCCGAATACCGCGACTGCTTTGCGACGTCGTCGAAGGTGCGCCAGACCGCGGTTGCCAAGCACCGCATTGTTACTGAGGACGACGCGCGCCCTGTGCATCGATCGCCGTACAGAGTCTCCGCTAAGGAAAGGGAGGTGATCCATCAGCAAGTTCAAGAGATGCTGAATGACGACATAATCCAACCTTCAAGCAGTCCATGGGCCTCTCCAGTCGTGCTGGTTAAGAAGAAGGACGGAACTCTTCGGTTCTGCGTGGACTACCGGCAGCTAAACACGGTTACGAAGAAAGACGTCTACCCACTCCCCCGCATCGACGACACTCTAGACCGGCTGCGCCACTCTCGATACTTTTCATCGATGGACCTGAAGAGCGGCTACTGGCAAATCGAGGTCGACGAACGGGACCGAGAGAAGACAGCCTTCGTCACGCCGGATGGACTGTACGAGTTCAAGGTGATGCCCTTCGGACTATGCACAGCGCCAGCAACTTTCCAGCGTGTCATGGACACCGTACTGGCAGGGCTGAAGTGGCAGAGTTGTCTCGTCTACCTTGACGACGTCGTAGTATTTTCAGCTGACTTCGACGAGCACTTGAGACGACTCCGAGCTGTTCTTCAAGCCATTCAGACCGCCGGACTCACACTCAAGCCGTCAAAGTGCCGGTTCGCCTATGACGAACTGAAGTTCCTTGGCCACGTGGTTAGTAACGAAGGCGTCCGCCCAGACCCCGAGAAGACTCGCGCCGTCGCGGCATTTCCAGCGCCGACAGATAAGAAGGCCGTGCGAAGATTCCTTGGACTTTGTGCCTATTATCGACGCTTCGTTCGGGATTTCGCAAGGATTTCCGCACCACTTACGAATCTCACGAAGGACGCCAAGAAGTTCGAATGGGCCGAGGAGCAACAGCAGGCATTTGACGAACTGAAACGACGACTCCAGACTCCTCCTGTGCTTGGACATTTCGACCAGGATGCGGAAACAGAAATTCACACGGACGCAAGTAACGCGGGACTGGGCGCAGTACTAGTCCAAGTGCAAGAAGGCATCGAGCGAGTCATCGCCTACGCAAGTCGGACATTGTCCAAGGCGGAGAAAAATTACTCCACAACTGAGAAAGAATGCCTTGCGGTCGTCTGGGCAATAACGAAGTTTCGTCCGTACTTGTACGGCAGCCCGTTCCGTGTAGTCACGGACCACCACTCGCTCTGCTGGCTTGCGAAGCTGAAGGACCCGTCAGGACGCCTCGCTCGATGGAGTCTTCGACTACAAGAGTTCAACATGACTGTGGTTTATAAGTCAGGCCGCAAGCACAGCGACGCCGACTGCCTGTCCAGAGCCCCCGTCGAAACCCCTTCCGGCGGCAGCGACGACAATGACGACGAGTGCTTTTTAGGAGCAGTGAACACCGACGATATGGCACGACGTCAACGGGACGATCCTGAGCTGCGCGCATTAATCGAGCACCTGGAAGGGGGCAGGAGTACCGTGCCACGTGTCTTCTCACGAGTACTGCCGACCTTCGCCATCCGACAAGGTGTACTCTACAAAGAGAACTTCGGCAACAACAACACACCTTGGTTGCTGGTAATCCCGAGTGACCTTCGAGAGGAGATCTTCCAAGCCTGCCACGACGACCCGACATCCGGACACCTTGGTTACAGCCGGACACTGGCCCGTATTCGTGAAAAGTATTACTGGCCGAAGCTCCCCAAGACCGTCCACCTATACACACGATCATGCCACGAGTGCCAGCGACGCAAGAAACCGCCAACGAGGCCGGCCGGACTTCTGCAGCCCATTTCTCCTCCAACTACACCCTTCCAGCAGATCGGAATGGATCTACTTGGTCCTTTTCCGCCTTCGACGTCGGGGAACCGCTGGATCATCGTCGCCACAGATTATCTCACGCGGTACGCCGAAACGAAAGCTCTTCCTTCGGGGACTGCTGTCGAAGTCGCCAAGTTCTTCATCGAGTCCATCGTCCTCCGCCATGGCGCCCCCGAAGTACTGATCACAGACCGAGGGTCATCGTTTATGGCACAGTTGACCCAAGAGATCTTGCGTCTAAGCCACACGGAACACCGTCGAACAACGGCATACCATCCGCAGACCAACGGGTTGACGGAGCGGCTCAACAAAACAATCGCCGACATGGTCTCTATGTACGTCGACGTGGAGCACAAGACCTGGGACGAAGTGCTGCCCTACGTCACGTTCGCCTACAACACAGCCGTGCAAGAGACCACAGGAGTGACGCCCTTCCAGCTGGTGTATGGCCGGGCGGTGACGACTATGCTAGACTCAATGTTGCCGCACGAGTCAGTCAATGACGGGAGCGATGACGCCCAGGTGGTTGCTCAACGGGCAGAAGAGGTCCGCCAGCTAGTCAGACTACGAATTCAAGACCAGCAACATGTCGACGCTCACCGGTATAATCTTCGTCGCCGCGACGTCCACTTCCAGCCCGGAGACAGAGTTTGGGTGTGGACGCCGATTCGTCGTCGCGGTCTCAGCGAAAAACTCCTGAAGCGCTATTTTGGGCCCTACAAGATCATCCGACGCCTCGGCGATCTGAACTACGAAGTTCTACCCGACGGAACGCGCCCATCTGCAAGACGTCAGCCGCGACCCGAGGTGGTGCATGTCGTCCGGCTGAAGCCGTATTACGAACGATAGGACTCTCCACTCTCGTCGACGAGTGAACTGTGGACTGTGAACTCCGGCTAGCAATTCTGCTGTCCTTTTGTTTTTTTGTTTTCCGTTTTTGTGCTGCATCGGGACGATGCACTTTTAAAGGGGGGGATAATGCCGCGCCCAGGGCTGAGAAAGCAACGCTCGGTCACGGACCTCCAGAAAGTTCTCGTTTATTCATGTACCGCTCGTAACTTCTATCATTTATTCCTGCTTTTGTTTTCTAGAAAGTGCGTGTTCATTCTCGGCCGATCACGCGACGCTCGAGCCGCTTTCGCCGAATCTTCGAGATAGCGACGCACTCTAGATAAGAGGCCGCCCGCGACCTTGTCGAGGCAGTCTCGCCCCAGCGCTCGATTCTGCTGACACGCCGACTTCGACGCCCGCGACGCTCTGCTTTCTTCTGTTTCCTTCTTTATTTTTTGGCACAAGTTCGCCACATTAAACGTTTATTTCTTTCTGTTTATTTCCTGTTTTTTTGTTTGGTCACCACTCGTGACAATATGGGACAAAGGGTGTAACGATACACCCGTTTACACCCTTTTTTCTTGAGAGTGGTTTGTTTCATGCAGACGACGCGTCGTTTTTGTTTAGGTGGAACGTACAAGCATGGCAAGTGGCTCCGTCGAAGGCAGAACTCGATTAGTTTGTCCAAAAACGTATCTTAACCGCATTATGTTTTTTTTTTTTTTTTTTTTATTCTGGAGTTATTTATAAATTCCTCCGGGATGATAAAAAAGAATTGACCGCGGTCAGTTTTTGGTCACCGCGCGACAGCGACATCGCGATCTAATTTCTCGCTTACTGACTTTTCGTGATCTTATATCTCGCTTACTGAAATATAAGAGACCTACAGTAGACCTTATACGCTATAGGGCGTATCGCCTTGCTTACGGGACCTCGTGTCGTTACTTCGAAGCATGTATTCAGCACGCACTCGCTATAGGCCCACAATCCGCAGCAAGGTCCCTAAAACTCTACGTGGTTCGAATACGGTCCTTCTGCTAAGGAAAGCAGAGAACGGGGTTTGCCTGTTACAAAGCGTCATTCAGACGGAAATGAGAAAGAAAACACCGTGGATCTTCTGCTAACAAACCGATAAAAAAAGAAAGGTCGTCTGCTATACGCACAATTGTTGGCACGGCAAAGTGGTATCGGACGCGACGCGGGTTGAAATTATGAGCGCCTTCTATGTAAATTTTAATTTTTCAGTCTTTATTTTACACTCAGGTGGGTGGCAATGCCCGAGTCCCACTAAAGCGACAAACAGAAACAACCGACAAGCATCAAGCACGTGCGTCATGCACGCGAAGGCACTTTTAGGCAGTCTCCCGGTGCTCCTGAAGTATACACACGAGTGATCGCGAGCCTGCCTCGTGGCTGCGCGGCTTTGTCGGTGTCGGGTTTCTGTTTGTCGCTCTAGTGGGACTCGGCCATTAGGGGACAGGGGAAAAGTTGCAATCTGCAGTTTGACAGGGACCCCTGCTCCCTACGTTTGTCAGCTTGGCGGGCAGAAAAAGGAACAAGCTATTTCAACAGGAATCGACGAGGTACATATGAGAAATAGTACAGAGAGAGAGAGAGAGAGAAAAGAAAACATGGTGTCAGCGCCTTTATGTTAGCAAACTTAGTGTGAGCACCTTGCTTGTCTAGAAAGTTCACTAGTGTGGGCAGCGTACACTGCAGCATCTGTCGCCTGTAGTTCGTTCTGGACGTGGCAATCTCCAAGATCCGACGTTCGCACACCGTATGCAATTTTTTTTTTTTTTTTTTAAGCTCTAGGTTAGCGGTTTTTTGCAACGGGTGCTTTAGAAATTTAAGACAGGCCGCACACTTTGGAGCAAGTTTATAATTGTAATACATTTTTAATTTTTTTTATGCCTTGATCGGAGTGTCACGTTAGAAGCCATTGACAACCAGCGTTTCATTTGCAAATCTGAAGTTGTCCTGCTGTCGTAAACAAGCTGATAGTGACTGGTAGATAAAGGAGCACGGCGGGATAAGCACCTCAAAAGCCGCGATGCCTCTCCCACCATTTCTGTGTAGGTGAGAACCTATCGCCAAAACACTGCCCGATCATGGACTTGCAAACACGCCATTGTTTTTGCTGGTCTTGCGGCCAGCAGAAAGCTCTGACACCATATCCAGTTCGCGGTCGAAAAAGAACCCACTCCCACCAGTGACCGAAATAGTGCCAGGCCATCCGCTTGAGGGGGGGGGGGGGGGGGGGGGTATTTGTGGGCGAGGATTGACTCCCTTTCATGCTTGAAGGGTGCATCCGCTTGAGTGGGGAGTATCTGTGGGCGTGGATTGACTCCGTTTGATACTTCAGGAGTGTATCTTCTTGACACAGTGAGTAGCTGTGGGTGCACATAAACGGCCTTCGATGTTTGCTTGAGAGGCTGTGCCTACCTGTAAACAGGCTCATTTCAACTTTTTTTTTGTTAGAGCTAAACGAAGAGAATATTTAATTGCAGAACAGTTAAATTTCCTTTAACGCTTCGAATCTGAACAGTTGTACGTTCGAACGACGTGTTCGACAGTTTAATCGGCTCGTCGCGTCAACTCATTGGTATCGTTGTTTGATTTGCTTGTTTTTTTTTTTCTTTTCTGGAAGGTCACGAGACAGAGAATCAGGCGTTGCTCATTGTAAGGCCGTCCAGTGAAGGCCAACGGGTAGAAAGGTCGCCTCCGGAGAGGCTTTTTGTCCTACCGCCATCAGGGGCCGCTTTCATAAAACGGATTCGTGGAAACCATGAAACGATGGTCGACCTCTTGAACACCTGACGCCGAGGAACAAAAGAGGATGACGACACACACACATACACACACACACACTTATCGCTGAACGGCACACCTGTGTGAACGCGTGCGTGCGTGTGTATGTGTGCGTGTGCCGTCCCCCTTTTTCAAGTTTCCAAGATGTTGAAAGTTTGCCAGCTGGCCAGCATGTTTTCATGTTATTTACATCAGACGATGGCCCCTTCAAGAGCCCGCAGCGTTTATGTAGTTGGATTCCCCTAGGAAACTTCTACTCGTGAAACGTCGGGCATACATGCGATGACGTCACCAAGCATAGCTGTGTGGGAACAACTGTTTCCTAGTCGTATTGCGAACCATGGCGGAGTATACGCCAACCAGACTTCAGCGACAAGAGCGCGGCGTCAGTGTTCCGAGGTTCCAATCGGTGCGCTGCGTGAACTTGGGTTCCCAACTTTGTGTTTGACCGGTCCGGGGCCCCAGTCAAGCAATTTGGGGCCAGAACCTCCAAACTCGTCAAACACAAAGTTGAGGCAGAAGTTGACGGAGCGCGTTGATTGGCCTATCACGACGATGACTTGGCACTTTTATCGCCGAAGTCCAATCGGCACGCTCCGCGAACTTTTGGCTCCAACTTCGTGTCTGACGAGTTGAGAGCCCCAGGACTCGTATAGAGCGACTAACGGCGAAGGCTGTTTAAAGACACGTCGTCAAATACACGGTCCTCTAGACGCGTGTGACGGATCCAAAAAAATTGGCTTGCTCTTTATGTTTATACAGCCTTGATGGAGATGCGCCTCAACGGGTAATCGGTCTCTTAGCTGCAGATGAGAAATTTGGCCAGTGCGGTACAACCGCTAACCTGGGGTTTTTAACGTGCATCACGCAGTAGTGATCACACGAACGCGTGCCGGTACGCAACTCATCCAGATCGAAACGGGCGGGGGCGGCGGGGATCGAACCCAGGTTCCCAGCGCAAGCTTTCGCTCCACGCTCCGAGCTGAGACGCGTTAGCCCACTCGGCCACTTCCTCCCCTGTGACGGATCCGCTCCTGTGCACGTCTTTTATGGCGATAGCTGTCATACACGTGGGACACTTGGAGGTTTCGTGCCGTGGACCGCGCGCTCCATATCGACGCGGGCCGTTTTCGGCCCTCCGCCTAAACAATCCACGGACCGCTGATAACAAGATAACATGCATGGTAGCAAGATTACATGCGTGGTCAGTGAAACAGTCCCCACCGGGCAATCTGGCAGTGCACTGAGATAGGTGTCCACGTGAGCCAGAGTTAGCACAAACGACACTTCTCGGGAGATGTATATAGCAGATAAAACTGCCTTCGGATTTTACGGTGCATTTTGCATCAGAAAGCAACCGCGTGCTTTGTCAAGACACTTGACAACTGTTTTTGTTTTCTTCTAAACGAATAGTTAGAAATATGTTATTAATAGTGTGCGTTTGTTTCAATAAACCTTCATTTGAGAGTGCACTTTGTAATGAATACCTATATACCTGTCCCTGTTTATTCGGCGCTTTTCGTTTAGCACGTGTGACTATTTGTACGGAAGTGACGTACGGAACCACACTCCGCTCTTACTCAGACAGCTCAAATACCCAATGCTTAATGCACCCTCATTGGTTCCAAAACGCTGTGGATTTTAGGTCCGTTGCATTACTCGGTTTAATACGAAAGGCCTACGCGGACTCTATGGTGCGCGCTCGTACCTTTACCGTTCGTTCAGTCCATCTACTCCGAAATGACACATTAATTAGCGGCTCCGAAGTCACTCCTCAGTTCTCCCTGTGTTTCACCTGACGGGGTCCGTAAGTGCTCACAATTTTTCGTGAAAGCTTTTGGTAAAAATATGCGCTCGACCTCGTAAAACGGTTAATAAGGAGTGATAACCAGGGTTCCGTAATTTCGATAAACCCTGCAAGGTATAACGCGCGATCCGATTCTATAACCCCCCCCCCCCCCCCAAAAAAAAAAAAGAAAGAAAAAAAAAAAAGAATATATATATATATATATATATATATATATATATATATATATATATATATCGAGCAAGAAAGGTTTTGGTCAAGCCGAACACAAGGAAAAATCAGTGCGCTTCAGTGCAACTCAGAGGGTTGAAGTTTATACTTCTACCTTGCAATGGAAACAAAAAAAGTAGCGTCAAATTGCGAGCAAATCAAAACGCAAAAAAAAAAAAAAAATATCAAATCAATCATTACCAGCAGTTGTTTGCACTCTATCAATGCTTACAAATCGAATACATTTTTTTTAATTTGCTATAAAATGAAGTTGCTTTCGTTCTATAGTTGACAGGGTTTGCGTCGCTGCTAATTCGACTGTTAGATTTACAGTCAATCTTCTTCGTTATTTTCAGCAATCGAACGGGTGTTAATCAATCAATCTGTCGATGTTTAAAATGTAAAGAATCACAATTTTCTAACTACAGCGAATAAATCAAATTAATATGATTTAAATCAAATAAATCTAATTTACTTCATCAAACAATTTTTTTGTACGGTATTAGCACGGTATTTAAGCACTCGGAGCCAAGCGCACATTCCCTGGAGGCTGGGGTTCCCTGGAGGCTGTTACGAATACCTAGAAGATAATCCCTACCGATAAAAAAAACCGTAATGACGCGTGTGGTTCCGATGAATTAATCGGCATCGCCGACGACAGTTCAGTCGGGGTTGTGTTCCGGACATACTTTTGCACTGTGTTAATTACGGCTCATGGAATTACTTTGCGATTGATTACTTTTTTAAATAATTTTGTAACCGTTTGATTACTTTTATTAGGTAGTATAGAGAGTTTTAGGGAAGCGTTTTTGAACGTCCGATACGCGACGATGCGCCCTCAAGTACGAAGCTCTCTTGCTATTGCAGAAGTCTCGCCCATTCGCAGTTGATACCAGAGTGCCTGTCGTACCCTATCGGATGTACAGAAACGCTTCCCTAAAAGTCCCTAGTAATCGCAAGACAAATCTGACAAGAACTTAAATTATACTTGTAAAAACCTTTACCATTCTTTGCCTCGCCTCTCTAATGGCGTCCTTTGTTTATGTAAGTGTCCTGCCAAGGAATCCTTGAACCAAGCCTCCGACGGAAGGATGGTGTTTAACAAAATTTGACGTGTTAAAAACATAATTAGTATAAATATAATTCGCTTATTATAATTCAATAATGGACAGTATACATGCCTTGCAAGTGACGTCGCGCTAGGGAACATCTGGACGGGATCCCGCACCATACTGGTGGTTGACTTCACACCGCGCGGATGCGCTTACCAAGGCGTAGGATGCCGCTATCGGCCCGGACATGCGCTAAAATGCACCACATTTTCAACAAAGGTATCGTGAACTTAGAAAAACGTGCTGAGCTTACGATGATGACGTTTATCCAGTATGTGCGGAATTTTTCGACATTTGTGCGATTGCCCTACGAGCAAAAAGTTTCGAAATGCCACCGACGAAGTTTTGACGCGAAGGGCTGCCGTGTCGCCAAGACTGCGCGCTTCATTATTTGACGAGTGGCTCTAGAAGTCGCTTGTAGAAAAATTGTTACGATTTTGCGAAATATTGGTAAACAACGCAATGTTACCGTCATAACCTTAACCCCGAGAAAAGGATAAATCAAATAACGGACAAGAAACTCTCATCGTCTCTCAGGGCTTATATTATGATATTATCCTAACCGGCTCCTCTGCATACTTTCGCTCCTTGCAAAGGTTACCGTCTCGCGGACGGCACAAACCGGTGACCCGGCGGCGGCGGCTCGGCGAGCTTGCACATGTGGGCCGCCGCCGACCGATCGCCGTCGGGCCAAGTTCGCGGCGCGACACTCGCCCGGATTCGGGCGGGAGCCCAGAAGGTGCGCTCGAAGGGTGAAAACGGCGTTATGCAACGAAGGTCAAAGGCCGTACACACCACGAAGGAGCAAAAGCCGATGCAAAGGCGTGCGCGAACGTAAACAACGGTAGAAAAGTGCCGTCGTTCGCCGCTATGAAATGCGTCCCGCAAACTCGATAATTCGCGGCCGCATCCCTTTCCTGCCGCTCGCACTTTCTCTAACTTGACGGCTACTCTGTCTCGCGGGGCATGCCGACGAAACGATCGGACTACCATCGGGATACGGGGTAATTGCTACAGCCGAGCACGGCGCAGTTTACCATGGCTCTCGCTGCGAAGGGCCGTCGAGTCAACCACCAGCATGGTAGACACCGGTGTTTGACGTCATCATGTGACGTACGTGCAAGGCATGTATACGAAGGACCCGCATATAAACCGGCAGCAAAATCTGTCGTTCTTGAAAATCAGAAAGTAATCGGGAAAGCATAACGGTTAGTTTTCAAAGTTAGGCCAATTGCATTTTTCTTGGGTAATCGAGTAATCTAAATATATACTTTACACCCAGAGCAATTGTGATTATAATCGATTGTTTGTTGACGTGTACGAGGCTGGTTCCGGATAAACAGGACAGAATGTAGATAAAGATGCTTTTTTTCCCCGTGAAGATTACGCTTTTTCTTAATCAAGAGCAACTCAAATAGGTTTCTTTTGTGTGTGTGTGTGTGTGTGTGTGTGTGTGTGTGTGTGTTTGTGTGTTTTTTCATGATTTTTGTTTTATAGACTGTAAAAATTTAAAAGTTGAAATTTTGAGCAGTGCGGGCTACTTATGGGTTCAGACTATGTACAAGAATATGGTTCACAAGACCGTTCATTATGACGAGACGTGACAGATTCTGTGAATTATAGCGCCTGTTAATAATAAGTCTAATGTTAGCGCGATACAACCTGCTTTGTGCGCTAATGAAGCAGGCATCTGTCTGCTTCATTATAGTTTCTGTCGAACCGGGTATTTCACGCGGATTGGGAGCGGACTGCATAGTTAAAAATCCAATAATCTTTAGGGTTTATCGGTATTTAGCGAAAACTCGATGGCTTTCGCGTAAGTCCCGATAAAATCTTATTTTCGTTCGACGTTGAAAACATACACCGAAAAACACCGAAAACAAGGGGATTGGATAGAGCATGAAATTTAAACAAATACCTTCGAATACAAAAACAATAAATTCAGAAAAAGAGCAAACGTACTTATGACTAAGGCCACAGGGCTTTTGTCATAAGGCTTCTACGATTGCCACACCGTACATCGTGCATACACACAACTGATCCACTGTGAAACCTCGCCTATCCACACCCCCAGAACAATGTATAGCCTAACGGCCGCAAGGCGCATAAGGCTGGGGGTAGTACGTGTCTCCTAGCTTCGTTCCTCTTTTGACTTCCTCTAAGAGCTAACGATTTCCGAGAGAGCGGCCTTCCTCGGAAGGCGCGTGCTCCCTTGCCAAGTACTTGGTCAGCTGGAGCACGTTACCCGGTTCTCCGATCCCCTTCGCGATTAACCCAGATATATCGAATACCGCGCGCTCCGATTAAAGGCCGGTTTAGCAGACCGCAAGTTGAAGGTCATTCGATCCCCCTCGCGACGAAGATTATTACGTCGCGACCGAAGCTCGCTGCAGAGGTGTGCGCGTCCTTCGGAACGTGGGATGAAGCGACCGTACACCGCGCACGCACAGAGGGAGTTCAGGACCAATGACCTGTCCCTTGCGATCGGCTGCGCTCTGTCAAGCTCATGCGTGAGCTCAAGCCCTGCGATGTGCTCAGAACAACTCTCATTGGTCCTCGTTTAGTCAGCTTAACCAATGAGAAGCGTGATCGCAATCATGCCCTATAATGCCTTCGCAGTCTTGGTGACAATACGACGCTGCAGAACCCAGGGATCCTGGGTTCAATCCCCAGCCCTGCCCGTTTCGACCTGGATGAACATCGTACTGGCGTGCGGTCGTGTATCACTACTGCGTGGTGCACGCTAAAGACTCCAGGCTATAGCGAAACGTTTTTCTGCGATTTCAGATAAAGCTTCAGATAACTGGCAACCATGATATGAAGCACCAAGGTGGCTCAAGTGTTGTCACTCTGAAGTGTAGCTTATTTAGTGGCTTTGGTCTATGCGGTCGTATACTGGTTAAACGGTCCTGATGTTTGGATATGCAGAGTCCGTTGGGCGCGTGCAATGAAGATTTTAAATTCATTTGTAGAATGGGAACGTGTGCGTGAAAGTTTAGTTTTAGTTCCTTCCTTTTTTAAACAATTGTTATATATTTTGCACCATGGTTTTTATAGTTTCAAATAACTACCCGAAAAAACTGTCCTGCTATGAGTTTGAGAACGAAAACGAAGTCATGAGTTTGCGCTGTGCTTGTGCCTTTCGTCTACTTGTTCTTGTGTCCTTTTTTTAGCGCTGTTTTTTTCTGTTATTTGGACAAGTCATATGCTTCGTTTCAGATCAAAGGGGTAATGAAACGATGTCGGGTTGGAACGTTCATAACTTTGCAAAGGCATTCTGGTCCTATAGTCTGGCCCAAGTATATTCGCACAGACCTCCACTGATTCAGAAGATTCTTTGTCGAATATTAATTGCGAGGGTAGAAGTCGACTAGTTTGAGCAAAGCCTGATAACGTGATTGCGGGATCGGAGCCACCAGTCTGACGACAGACGAGCGCGGTCCATGAATTGGACACAAAAACTGCGTGAGCAATCAATTTCGACTCGTATATAATCTGTGCCTCGGCGGACGCAAGTTTATTCAGTTATTAACGTTAGCGAGTGATTCTAAGTAGTATTTAGCGAAAATAGAAAAATCGTTTCATGGTTCCCAGACGCAGCCGACGGTATACGAGCTAATGGGACCGATAAAGCAGCTTCAAAAGCGCAAGTCACTGGGCATTTTTTGTTTATGATTGGTTCAGCGATGATAGGGCACGTACAGAAACTTGACGAACACCATGATGGTGCGCTTTTGTCGGTCTCTGATTGGTCGCATTAGCTCGAACGCGCCAATCACAGTGCCGAAATGGGCCAGTTGGCTTACTCCACAAGCTTTTCCGGATACGCGGCCGGGCAATGTGGAGCGCGAGTTCGTCTGCTTCTTTTGAATGGGTTGTGGTGACGTCAGAACGCAGAGTTCTGATTGACTGCGGTTGGAAGTATAGGGGGTAGACCTCAAGGCAGCTAGCGTTGAGGTGTACCCGCCACTACCCTTCTTATCGGAGCCAATCAGAACTCGGCGTTTTGACGCCACCACAATCTCTGCAAAAGAAGCAGACGAACTTGCACTTTTCATAAGGTTTGGTTAGACAGGCAGCGCTATCACATATGCGGAATTTTCGCAACTCCGAGGCGCTCTGCGGCCACAATAATTGGACGCCATCTCGAACTGGACCGTCCGAGTGCCAAGTGGCCTGCCAAATTGTGACGCAAAGCACGCGTGCTCGGTCGTTTGATGACCTGCATGGTCTGCCAAAAGTTGCCGCGTTTGGCCACCAGTCGCGCTGACTAGCGGCCGATCAAGGCGGCGCCTTCCATTCGCTGCATTGACCCCACTATATTGATCCGCTGGGAATTCGACTCGTGGTGATTTTTATTCTCGCGAAGTTCTTATGCATAGGCATTAGTCGCTAAAAAGACTCAGGCCTTCAAATGAGTTACCAGCAGCGTGGATACTTTGTTTTGACCATTTTGTTCTTAATTTTTCATGAGCACCTTTGGGTTATTACTCCGGACAATATAATCCCCAATGGACATGCAAAAAAGACGTTTATGGGATTCAGTGCTGATGCTTCGACTGCGCCTGTGACTAATGGAGGTATAGAGCAGTGCCGGGCTAACTGAGGACGGCATTCGTAGCTTTCTGGTTCGTCCCGGTCGTTCTTGTCTCGTTATGTATACTGCGATTTCAATGGCTAACCAGAAAGAATGAGATGACTGAAGCTTGCAGCCGAACCTTTGTGAAATGAAGTGTCTAATTGAAAGCATTATTGTCTTCTTTCTGACCATGCCGAACTTGGCCCGTAAAAAGATTAGAAAGTGTCATCTTGCGAAAATTTTGATCGGAAGGGGATTTGAAGGGACTAAGGTAACGCCATTTAAACGTGATTTTGAAGAAATCTGGCCGGCAGGTACGCTCAGAACTACGAGACAATTGAGGTTTACATCGTATGTGGAATGCTTGCAAGACAGTCCTCCTTTGATGCCATATCTTAAGTTGTAAAATTAGAAAATGCTCTCTCCTAAACTGCATATATTCAACTTTAGTACGTCTGCGTGAGTGTCTGTAGAGACGACTTGAGTCCATGGAACTTGCTGAAGCCAGAAACACTATAAGGAGAGGGCATGACGTCAGCGGCGTAGCCTCCACAAGCCATGCTCCCTTGACGCCTCACCTCTTTCTCATTTTCCTCCTTACTCTCCTCACTTATCAGCCCAACATGACCACATCACGTGACCGTAGCTAGCCTTCGTCTAGCCTTCGATCTGATAAAACCTACCGGACGGAGCGCGCGCAAGCCTGCAAGAATCCTCCTACAATCAACCATCCATCTCGCATGTGACATGTCACGCGCACCAATCGCCAGAGAGATCTTGCGGTCACGCTGGGCACAATATCGTTTAAACTTTTTATGACTAGGCTTCACCAATATTGCAACGTTCCCCCTCCTAGTACTTCTAACCTTCAGCCTGACTGTTCTTTATCGGTGCATGTTTAATCATTTATTCAATTCGCTGCTGCCTGTAATATAGAAAAAATTTGGCCTATGTGCTTCTATTTCTTTATGGCCGTTGGTTACGACTGCTTAGAGCCGTCAAAATCCGCGCCAGGTAATGGCCATAGCGATAGGTTTTCCAATATCGTGAACACTTTCGACTTGCTAAGTACGTTAATCAAATAGTTGTAGCCGAAATCGCTGCGCAGATTGTCATTGAAATGTGATAGCATTTTACACCGTCTCGGGACCCTATAGACTCGTTAAAGACGAAGTTGGAGCTGAACGTTTACGGAGTGTGCCGCTTCGACTTGGACGACAAAAACGCGGCGTCATTGTCGCAAGAGTCCGATCGGCGCTTCCAACTTTGCGTTCGACGAGCTCTATAGGGCTCCTGTACTGCGTAAAAGTTTCTTAACTAAACTGTTTAGGATGTGCTGTGGAAATTCTAGAAGTATATTTTGTTAACATACCCTAGACGTATATTCTATCACATTTAAAAAAATCAAAACAGTTCACACACTTTTCTGGTCTAACCCTCTATACCTCCCGCAGACGGGCCTCACACGACCAGCCAACGACTTTTGTTGTAGCCTTATATAGCAATTCAAATGATTCTTTATTACTATAAGTATATGAACAAAATAATAAGACCCTCGGCGACTACTTGCCGTTCAGAAGCTAATATATAATATCACATTCGTTGGACGCATTACCGCAACTGCAGTGGGTATATACAACAAATGTGTGCCGCCATCTTCGCTGGTTACAAACTGAAGGACAGAAACGGAAGTGCGCAGGTTTCATTCAGAAATGCTATATCGCATTTAAAAAAAGAATCGCTCGCTGTTCGTGCCGACGGAACGATTCGGAAAGCTTTTCTTGGTCTCTCAGTCAGAAGTTGATGTCGGTGCCTTTGCAGAAAGTCTTTCACCGAAGATTGTTGGCGTCGGAGCACTGTAAGGGGGGTTGGGGTCAAGGAACGATTAGGAACGGAAAACCTGTTTGAATGGACGAGGCGGAGCCCTTCTTTTACGATGGCGAACGAAAGGGTGTATAATGCCATGGAAGCGGTCACGTGTAGTGTACGCCCAGCAATTGAATGGAGATTGTGTTTTTGCTTTGTTTTTCTTTGCTGGTGCGAGTGTCAGCGACTCCGTGCTGTTTGCGCTTCTGCTACGTGGAGGAACTTGACTGCGGATATGCGAGATGTATCGGATGCGGAAGTGCTTTCAACGTCGATAGCATAAATTATTTCAGGGATTCCGTCGAGTGACTCCGGCTCGACGGGGGTAGAAAGATAATACGGTCAATCTTGGAAATTCTTGAAACGTGCGGCCGAAAGGCAAATGAAGGGACATGGGTAGAGGGATACATTATCTAGAACCATCTTGTCGTATTTCTCTCATTTCGTTTACATTCGTCGCTTGAGTTGAGGATTAAAAGATGTTCGAGTACTGCTATTTGCCTTTCTATTCATAAACTAATTTAGTATTGCTGTTATTTCAATACTTTTTTTTTTTTTTTTTTACAATGGTGTTGCGAATTTTGCGATTTTAAAACAAATATCGTATTAGGGGCTGACACGATATTTGTTTTAACCACGGGGTGATACCGCAAAATTTCGTGATCGGGAAATATTCCCGAAACCTACAACTTCGCGGAACTCGCGAAATGTCGAGCCCTCGAAAAAGCAGTATTTACAGTATGCACGGCCCGAGACGAGATAACCCTGGTAATATGTATCTGCCTAATATGAATGCAAAACAACATTTTTTTTCGAATCCTCAGACGTCTCTATCGCATATCGCTCGCCTAAATATTTGAATACCACTTTACATAAAAAGTCACTACGAGACTCGCGAATTTTTTTTAGGGGCTTCGGAAGGTACGAACTCGAAACAATAGGCACAACCGCATTATCATCGTCATCCGCGAGAAATGCATCCGTGTTATCATCATCGTCGTCATTCGCGAGAAGAAAAAAGTAATAAAAAATTGTATGACGAATTGCTGGGCAATTCTGTTGCAAACATGGAATTTTCTAGCATCACGTGACGTCAGTTCACAGGACGTCAACTTCACCGCCAAATTTAGCGGGGAAACTGAATCGATGTTTAGGTCAGGTGACGCTAATTTTCACGCAAAATACAGAGCAATTGAATTACCGTATAGGTCACGTGACATGATCAGGTCACGTGACGTCAAATTCCCCGCTAAATTTAGAGGGGCAACTATAGATTCGTGTGCACGTCACGGGACGTTAATTTTCCCGCTAAATTTAGCGGAGAAATTGATGACACGTCACCTGATGTCACGTGACTTATACACCACTTCAACTTCCCCGCTAAATTAAGCGGAGGAACTGAATTGGTGTGTAGGTCTCTGACGTCCCATGATGCAACACTGTGCGCGTTGCATTGTGGGATACAGTTGAAAACGAGCGTGTTGGTTAATAGAAACAAAACTTGAAAGTATAAAACAGAAAGGACGAGGACGGGAACAGGACATCTGAAAGATGTCCTGTTCCCGTCCTCGTCCTCTCTGTTTTATACTTTCAAGTTTTGTATGCATTGTGGGACATCACAGGCGATGGTTTCACGGATTGCGGCTTCGTTAATGTACGGAAATCGCGAGGGTTCCATGGCTGCTCGGTAACTGGCGCCAGTGCATTCTCTCGTCCAGAAACATATATTGCTCTCGTCGTAACTTCTCGTAAGAGGTGACGAGAGGTTTTAACGAACTCGGTCATAGGCAGTGGCAATGTATGTCACGGAGTTTACCAGCTGTCGCTGTAAAAGTGTAGGGTCAGAAAGCTGGCGCGTCGATTCCAATATGTCTATCGACGCCAAGAGACCGTTGTCAGCGCGCGACGAGGTATATGCGATACACCGGGTTCCAATCGTGGGCCGACGTTCTCGAGCACACGCGCGGCCGAGTGTTTGATCTCGTGATAAGGCATCATATATCAGATCCTTGGCCGGAACTTTGTTGCCTATTGACGCGTTCTGTTTATGTTCGATGTTTCTCCGCAACGATCACAGGTTCGATGCGGGGCTATCGCGGTCTCCCGTTGGTCGTCGATAAGGATTGTTCGCCCGAGTCGGCTATCATAAACAAAATAAACAAATAAATAACACCAAAAGTCAGTTCGAGTGCTTGGGTTCCGAATGGACCTTTTTGATAAATTGCCCAAGTACGATAGAGAATGCTGGGAACGTAGGCACACAAGCCTCACGCGCTCGCCGCATCTGTATAATAGATTCCAAGTAAGTAACCGAAATAAGGCGTTGACAAACTCACCTGCAGAGTGCCTTTTATTTTAGACAGTTTTTTTTTCCTTTTTTAGAAAACTACTGCATATCCTCCGAGATTCCTGGCACGCAAAGTTCTCTTCCAACCGTTGCATTTGCCCCCCCCCCCCCCCCAAAAAAAAAAAAATAATGAAAAAAAAAATTATTTTGCGACACGCAGGGAGCAGCGCTTGCTAACCGGATAGTGAAAAAAAAAAAAAAAGATGCTTTCGACAACACACATTTCTTTCCTAGGAAGCGGTTTTTTTAGATCCAAGGTTTGCTCTTTTTGAACCGGGAAAGGTGTAGAGTAGAATAAATGCACACATGATTGTCTTCAGACAAACTGCGCGTCCAATCAATTTGATCCCAGAAAAATAGAGGCGAGTTAATTACGAGCCTAAATACCGTTTTCTTTGTGAGACTGAGCAGGCGAAACATCGGGCTTCAAACCAGCGTGCAGATCGCGTTAGGCTGGGTTGGAGAGAATAGAGTTTTTTTTTGGGGTCTCGTCATTGGCTTGGGACTTCAGGTGATATACATAGTTTATTTTGTGGTATATTTGTAGCTGTTCGTTTAACTTTCTCTCGTCGTCTTCGTTCTGTCGCTCGTCGCGTTTTTCTCAAGCTATCCTGAGACGCTGTCCCGTCATGTATTTTCGGTCGGCAGGGCTTTGTCCGGTTCGGCCCTTTAGCAGCAGTAAAATTTTCTGCGACGCACTTTCTCGTTTTTTTTTTTTTTTTTTTTTTTTAATTTATTTTTGCTGATGATCAGGGCCGGTTGGATGAAACGAGAGTGCGTGGACAAAAAGAAAGAAAGCAGAAGTGGTGGGCACTCGCCTTTAAATAATGTTGAATGTAGCAATCACGACTGGTCTACACAAAGGACTGCGGATGGAAATTATATTTCAACAGACAAACGTTTTGCCGATCTCCGTTTCATTTCTCGCAACTGGATTGCGCCAATAAAATGTATACAGTCATCAGCACGAGCTGGGGCTAAAATTACTGATCGCCTGCGATGAAACACCGTTCCGACGTTGAGAGGGTCGAATGCTTGCTGTCAGCACGCGTTTAACCGCAGAGCACACACCTATGGCCGCCAGTGAGTATTCATAGATGGCGATAGCTCTGCGTTTGAGGGTCGCCATATTGATTTTTGAAGAGTCGAAATTCTTTCATGGCCAGTTGGATTACCCGCAACTCGCCCTGATGGAGAGGGGAAGGGAATAAGTTTGTCCTCTTTTTTTCTCCTACTCCCATCACAACTTGATGATTTTCCTCAGAAGGGTGCAATATGTAACCCTTCAATAAATAAATACGAACAAAACGTCCGAGGACGACTAAGCACTTATGAGTTGTGAATGCGAAAGCATGAATGTCGTTCTTCAGCTCCCTTTCCGTCTGCAGCGTAGTGGTGTGGACGGCCACGTTTCCCCGGCGGACAGCCGAGCGTGCGCTCTCATGAAGTGGCCGCTCCGTGATGAGCTCGGCCGTGCACCCTCGCTGGAGTTTGCCCGAGCGGGCTCTGCCAGCTCTGCCGCCAGGTCCGCACCGCCGCACCGCTCTTACCGGCGGCCGGGCCGCTGCGTGCGCTGCGCCGCCACGGAGAGGGCTTTTCTGGTGGCTTTTTTTGGGACTACGCCGCACGACAGCCAATGGGAGCCTCGTTCCTTGATGACGCACGCCAGCCATTGGGAGCATAATCCATCAAAGATCGGCTTCACTTCGCTCCATTGGGAAAGAAGATTTCAGGTGCCGTTAGGCCAACTTCTGGCGTAATTTCAGAGCTCATGACGTCGGTTCACTCCATGGGACAGGTAATGCTTTCGCGTTAATAACGCCCTGATGGCGGTGTTGGTGGCCGTGTGTGATAGCGCACCAAAGCTCGTATCCGCAGAGCGAGTGCTTGACAGCATTGCAGAAGCCATGAAATTTCGCGAGTTCATATTCCCCACCCTTGTCCGTTTCAATCCATGGATGAGCGTCGTGCCGGCATGCGTTCGTGTAACGCCACTGCGTGCAGTCGTACTGCGCCGGCTATATTTTTCACCCGGAGACAGCAGACGGCCATAGGGGCTGCCTCGCTTCCAGCTCTATAACTGATCATCTGACCATTGATCATCTGATTCGCTACGCGGAGACTGCTGCCCTGCCCGCCGCAGATTCTGATGAAGTCGCATGCTTTCTCTTGAGCAATATTGTACCGCGGCCGTGATCGAGGAATTGTTTTTCTATCACAAGTCGTCGAGGACATTCTGAGAGAGTGTAATGCTATTCATTTTTGCACCCGACATGTTTTCGATGTATGTCTCCCGGGACTATAAGATAACTGGGATAGAATTCTTCCCTACATTACTTTCGCCTACAAAACCGCTACTCAAGCTCACGAATAACCGCGAAGTATCATGCACGCTCGATACTATCTTACCCTATCGGCCAGATATCACTGAGCACATAACCTTTGATGAAGCATTCAGCCGAGCTGAAGAATGTCGTCAGTTAGCCCGTTGTCGTACAGCTGAACCCTGCAGAACGACGAAAAGAGTCGTTACGACGCCCGTCACCGCTCTGTCACCTACAACTACAGTGATTTAGTGTGGACCTTGATGCCCATCAAGAAGCCCGGACTATCTCCAAAACTACTTCGAAGATACCATAGCCCATACAAAATGCTGACAGCAACATCGCCGGTTAACTACCACGTGGAACCCATTCCTCTCCCCACCGGTCGCCGCCGTCACCATCGAGAGATCGTTCATGTGTCGCGAATGAAACCACGTGTGACGCCCGACCTCACCTCCTCCTCTACAACTACTGCCGCCAGAATGGCAGCCCCCTAACCACGGGGCAATGTAGCGAAGAACACAAGCCTAAAACAACAAAAACAACAACTAAAGCGTACGCTAAAGACACGTAAGACCGCTTACGAGTAGGAATGCGAGAGCAGTCCTATATGCAGCACATTTCTACAAGCAGCGCGCCACATCTTCCTTTTTCACACCGCGCTCCGGCTATGACATCACGCTCCCTCACTGCGCAGGCGCGGTGAACCCCGCCGACTCCACGGCGTCAGTGAAGGTGCATTCACACTGAGCAAAACACGCGCGTTGTGGTCGCCGTCGAAGCCGGCGTCGTAAAATACGAAGCAGTCACACAGGGCCACCCGACGGCGGCGTCGTCTCGGGGAATCTCGCGTGTGTCGAGAGAACACGGAATTTTTTTTATTCGTCTGCTTCGCTCGATCGTTGTTGCCTTGCCTTCGCGATTGCGTATGCGGTGGGAGACGACCGTCTTCACAGAATGAACAACGGCGATGATTACACTCCGGTTAAATGCAGCATTGGCGAAAGGCACGGACTCGAGTGGGCAGCTTCAGAAAGTGCCTTTTGCCGCGTTTTTGTGGAAACAAAGCACGGTGCTACGCCGGCGCGCCCCAGAGCCTTCGCGTCCGTCCCTTTAACACTGCACGCAGCTCGTGCGAGAGTGTTTCCGATGGAGAACTTTTGCATTCTGTAGTGGTGGGTGCACACAAAGACTACACAACACATTGGGAGTGATCGTTCCCGCACAGTCGAAGGTCGAAACCGTCGGAACACACCGCGAACTTCAGTGGCAGCTTCCGCGCAAACCATGAAGACTAGTTTCACGGCGTCGTACACGCATACAAAACACTGCTCACAGTCAGATGTTCCAATCGGCTTGCTTCTTTGCACGCTGAAATGCTTCCAGCCACGTTTGGCGAGTGCACGAATCCCCTGACCCCTCTGCCTTTTCGCCTTCATTGTAGGTCGAAAATAAAAACAGAGAAAACATGTCCTAACCGGAAAAGGGCGACACCTCACGTCCGGACGCTCGCTGATTGGCTCAAGCGCGCGCGTCGAGGGAAAAATTGGGTTCCGAGGCGTCGTCTCCCTGCGTCGTCCTCCTCGGCGCGCGACTTTTTTCAATAAAAAAATAAGCAAAAAATTCACCCCACGACACGCGTCTTTCCGTTGTGTGAATGCGCCTTGACGATGCATCTGCGTTGCTCTGCTTTTCTTTCTGTTCTATTTCTGAGGCACGTCCGCTTTGACCTTCAGCGCCCCGCCGGCTTCCATGACGAAGCATCTGCGTTGCTGTGCTTTTGGCCAATGGGAATTTAACTGCCGTTTCGCTGCTACAGACGGTTACAGACAACGCCGGCTTGGCACCATGGGACCAGTTAATGCTTTCGCATTAAAACAGAACAACGATTGCGAGCGCCTTTTTTTATATAAAAGCCCGTTTAGTTCACACTAGTTCTCTTGCCTCGATATCTTCCTTCACTTCAATATAAACACAACACAATTGGTTACTTCACCCATGACAACAAAATATAAACGCCTCCTCTACATTTGCGCATACACATTCATTGCGGAAAACGTATCACTTTGGAGGCGGTCGGGGTCGCCATATTCGTTGTTCGCTGGCATTCTGCGTTGACCGTGGCACGCATCTACACTCAGGCCACCCTGACACTGCTACGAGAGCTACTATACGTGTTCGTTGGACCAGACGCACGGCCATCTTTCGCCACGTGACCACGCTCCCACCCACAGCCAGGCGCAGAAAGCGTGATCAGGTGAGGAAAGGAAGGCGTTTGATTGGTCCGCGAGAGGATGGAGCGTCCACCCCAAAGTCAGCTTAGGAGTGAACGGGACATAATCGGGTAGTGTGCTCGTTAAATCGCCTCGTCTGGACACCTGCCATCGTTTGTTCTGATTCGTGCGAAGCAGCCACTACCTTCTTCGCGAGAGTAATCCGCCAAGCGACTGCCATTAAAGCGAAAACCGCATTTTTTATTCTGTCACGCGAAGCTTACGCTTTCCTGCTGCGGTCCGCAACCGAGGTCTTCTCATTTTCTTCTTTTTCCTCTCTCTCTCTTCTTGTCTCTTTACGTACCTCTTGTATATCGTTATGTTAATGCTGAAACTGGTTTCCCCAAAGGCTGTTTGTGTAGGTTGTTTTGTAGCGAACTTTGATTAAACGGAAAGCGAATGTCCTTTCAAACCGCGTATGTGATAAGGAAGATCTATGGATAAATATGTGCTTTATAGGAGTAAACGGTTAACCAACAATGGGAAACATGTGTACCTACAAACCGGCCTTTGCCCACACCAGGGATGGACTGCGCGTGTGCAGAAACAAAATTCGTTTAAGATAAAGCATATGCCCATGCGCAGTACCGACAGCAGCGCCACCGCAGTGGTGTGACGTCAGAGGGTTGAATGGGCGTGTGTATACATGCCTTGCAAGTGACGTCACGCTATAGGGAAGGAATGGGCCTTGCATTATACTGGTGGTTGATTTCACACCGCTCGGATGCGCTTACCAATGTTTAGGGTGCAGCTAACTGCCGGGACATGCGCTGACCTGCACCTTTTTTTCAGCAAAGGTACCTATAGTTGTGTTACATGTGAACTTCGAAAAAACGCGTCGAGCTTACGATGATGACGTTTAGCCAGTACGTCCGGAATTTGTCGGCATATTGGTGCGGTCGCAATACGAGCGGAAAGTTTCGAAATGCCGCCAAGAAAGTTTTAACGCAAAAAACTATTGTGTTGCCGAGAAAAAAAAAAAGAATTGCACGGTTTAGAATTTGACGGCCGGCTCTAGGCGTCGCTAAAAAAATTGTTACGATTTTGCGAAATACAAGTAAACAAGGCAAGGTTACCGTAATAATCTAAACCCTGAGAGAAGGTTAAATCAAATAACGGACAACTCTCATTGCCTCTGCCTCAGGGTTTATATTATGATGTTTCCTAACCAGCTGCATACTTTCCCCCCTTGCAAAGGTTGCCGTCTCGCGGACGGCGCAAACCAGGGTGTCGACCCGGAACCGAACCGAACCGAAAACCGGAACCGAACCGTTATTTTTAGCCGAACCGGAACTGAACCGAACCGAAACCTTCGCCGCCATCTTGGAACTGAACCGGAACCGAACCGGAAAAAAATATAACGGTAACCGGTTCAAAACGGTTCAAGGTATTCTTTTTTCGTTTTTGTTAGTATCACAAAACGAACATATGGGAATATGAAATTGGCGGCTGTATTTCTATCTATTGTTCGAATTGTCACATACAGAATTGCAATATATGGTAAACTGTGGGTTTTCGTGGCGCTTTTGTACTGGCACTATGATTAACCATGTGTCACGTTGTCACGTGACGTCATGGTGTCAATACATGCTGTCAAATAATGTCACGTGACCCTGTGACGTCACGTGACTCACTGCGTCAAGTCGATTTAATTTGAGAAAGTCACTAGATGGATTAACCTTGTTGACAGCGTGACGTAACATGATATCACGATTTTGCACCGAGTCACGTGACACCGTGACGTAAACAATTTTCATAGCCCCGAATCGAGTGCTCAAGTTCATGCCAATCAGCATCGCCAAACATTCGGGCAACGGCTTGTGTTCAATTAAAGACGATAATAGCCCAACTCTAACAATATCTGAAGCTCCAGCCCAAGCTTTTGCTTTCTAAACCCTAGCGCATGACTATGATGAACACTGACGGTATATAATTAGCGTCAGATCACGTGGCTGCTTGTTCAAATTGCGAGTTGAGGAAGGGATCGACAGCTATTTGTTTCTTTATTTTCTTTTGCATCTGCTATTTTTTTTTCTTTTCGCAAGCTATCAACGTCAGGGGTTACTTCTTAACAGTATTTATTGAAAGTACAAAAACAAATGTTGCACGACCAATTTTACATTATTGAAGCACCCAAAAATGCTTTCGTTATTGGGGAGGAGGAGCGACCGTGACGCCCCAAGCGGTTAACTTTAGAACTACACGGATGGGGACAATGAATACAATGACTCAGCGCTCGGCCGACATAACCGAACGCGGCGTCAGCGTTCGGCTGGAGTTCGTGTTCTCCGGTGAGGAAGAGGACAAGCACCACGGATTTTGGCCAAGCAATGGCCAATGTCTGGCGATGGTCTTTTGGCCAGTGGCCAGAGAGTGGCCATTCATTGGCCAATGCTTGGCCGATGGCTTATGGCCAGTGACCATTGGTCAATGGCCAGATAAAGGCCAGTCACCGGCCAGTCTCTGGCCACTGTCTGGCCACTGTCTGGCCACTTGGCCAAGGACCACAGCCAGTTACTGGCCGATGACTGGCCAACTCTGTGCTGCTTGGGGGTGCTCTTTTGTTTCCACTCCGGCCTGCGTGAACAATGCAGCATGCATGGTCCCAGCTCAGCACAAAAGCCGAAGTGGGCCCAGCTCGCATTCTCTGAGGATAGATCCGACACTTAACGTCGCTTCGTCGATTATTAGTATTTTTTACATTAAACTGTGCCTTGCGCTCTATTGTAGAAGATGACATGGACATGCACATAAGGCCTGTGTGCGCGTGCAGAGGCCTTGTGTTGAGTAAACACCTAGGTGTGGGGAAACAAACGGGTAAGAACGCCCCCTATAGTTCGATCGCCTGCTCAATTTTTGAATTGTACGGAAAAAAATACTTGAAAGAAAAAAAAATATTGACCTCAGAGGGAGAGTCGTACATTGGCAGTCGCTTTAAGGCTGTGTTTCAAATCTTACCCAAATGGATCCGAGTTACTCCCGCGGGTCATGTCACGTGACATCACAGATTGAAAAGTGCTGGACGCGGCTAGGTTTTGGAACGCCAGAAAACAAAACCCTTACTCTGGAGTAAGATCATATAAATTTTGGAACACGCCCTAAGTCTCACACGAGCGTCGTTCTCAAGGTTTCTACCACCTCTGTATTTTGCTTAAAGGAACAATACAAATATTTCTATACATTCACATAACGCTGCTTAAAATCACTTCCTAACGTTAATAACTAAATAAACTTGGCTTTGCTCTTTTTTTTAGGAAATGGCAGTGGCCAAAAAATTAGAGAAATATGAGCATCGTTGATCCCCTCAACTCGGAGCCAGAAGCGGCCTCCTGGCCTGGTACCTATCTGAGGCCGCCAACGTTAATCATGCCCCCGTAGTGGGGTTGGAAAGGAAGAAAACGCCTGCTGGAGCTCCAGGCATTCTTAGAGTTCGGCTAATCTCGTCACCGCAGTGGTTGGACACAAGCCACTGCCCGAGTGTCCGCCGAGGCATTGATTGTTACGAGCCGATGTACAGTGCTCACGCAGTTCTCGTGTCTCATCCATGAGCCGTGCTCGACTGTCGTCAGGCGGGTGGTTTCGATCCCCCAATTACGTCGTCAAGCTTTGCGAAGACAATACTGAAAGATATAGTTCCCTTTTATTCTCGTAATTCCACCGTGGCAAGGGAACTTCTGAATCAGTGGCGGCCTGTGCGAGTATAATTGGGTCAGACTAGGACGAATACGCCTCTGAAAATTCATGAACATTCCAACCCGATATCATTTGATGACCGCTTTAAACTTCGCGGGGTGCAAAATAATACAAAAAGAAAGCAATGGAGGGTTGCTGTTAACAAGTGACAAATAAAATTGTGGATTTAGCACACACAAACGGAGGAGGCAATTCCTCAGGAATACTTTCAGCCTTTCCACCTTGGTGAAGAAGGAACACCAGCGAAGCTGTACTATGGTGGGAATGAAGTAATGGGCCAGCCGCAAGTCGGCAAGCCAGAGTGCAAAGACTGGAGAGGTTGTCGCCATCAATGCGCGACGGCGGCAACCATACAACCGGGAAGCCGGTTGTATGGTTGCCGCCGTCAATTATAGATGGCGGTAGCTGTCCAGAGTTTTGTGTCATTATTTGTTTGCTGACTGACATGATGGGAAACTGACCCTTAATAGCTCCGCTGTAAAAATAAGCGCGTGTGTGTGCGTGAGTGTGTGTGTGTGTGTGGGGGGGGGGGGGGAGGTAGTTTTAAAAACATACTCTGTTGTAAAGAGGGTCCTCTTTCCCTCATCTTTGGCGGAGACCAAAAAGCGTGGGCCCGGAAACTACATTGTTTGCAAAAACACTCTTGCCAAAAAGCACGTTTTTGTCGTGTTAGACGGTCGCGCAGTTCCTCGCGAAGATGCCCTACGAATAATAATACGTGCCTTTCAAATACTTGGCTTTCACTGAGCTTGAATTTCCTGCAGCCTGCAATTTGCACCATCGAATTTGATTTTCTTAGCAAGAAGCCACAATCACTACTAGCATATAGTATGATGACGTCACGTGCATGCCATGCTAAACAGTTCAGCTCTCTGGTGAAATGTGATGTTCGCAACACTAGCAATAGATGTCCTACTTGTAAAGTTTTCCAGTATTTATTGCAGTCTCGCTATGATAGATGGCAGCCCAGAAAAATGTTAGAGCGCATGATTATTGAAGCACAGTATTGTAAAGCGAGGGCCCAAAACAAGTGCAGGTAAAACCGAATGTAACATTAGCCTCGCGAGGTAGTATTTTGCGAAGTTTCGAGCTCATGCAAGCTGATGAAATGAGATTTATATTAAGATTTTAAACATTTCATCGGTCCTTCGCGCTATTCGTGTAAAATTATTAATTTCATTGCGTGCACCTTTACGCATCTCTTTTTGCAGTAAGGCGTTCTGTAAGAGATTATTTAGGAAAATACCATTATTTTCTCTTTTTTTAACATTTCGAGTATTTGCTTTCAGATCTGTCTTGTGAACACAGAGTCCTTTTTGGCGTACCCTGCAACCCGATGTTTCACACTGCCAATCAGCAAACAGAAAAACACTTTTACGCAGACTCAACAGCTCGCGTAGTTTCGAGTATCTTCCTTCCGTGTCGGTCTCAAGCGGTTATGTGAACTTTTAAGGTAATATTTATTGATCATTATAAAAATATATTACAGTGTTAGCTGAATATTTGACAACATAAATGAATGGCCGACCACCCAAAAGCTATGCCCCCCAAAATTATTTGAACTGTGTTCTGCCAATCTTTTCCGGCGTTTGTAACCTCGACAGGCAGGTTGAAGGTTATTTGGGACAGCTTTACATACATTTCTGATTTTGAAGCTAATTTAAACAACAATTTGTTCCTCACATATATAACTTCTTAAACATATAGAAGCCTGTTATTGCCTCTTTTATGTGGTAAACATTGCTTTAATGTGTCTCTGGGCTGGACAAAAACAAAGTAAACAGGGGCGCGCGGCTGAACCGTGACGATTACGCACGCAAACTGTCAGAAAATATCCAATTAAATAGCTGCCATTCCGAGAAAAACTTTAAATACTACTTCGTTTTACTTAATAAAGAAGGTACTTTGGGGGACGCTTAAGCTTCGGCTTTAAAGTCGCCTCCTTACTTGCCGCGCAAGTGCGCCTCGGTTGCCTAGTCAGGAGCGTCTGACTCGCAACCGAAGGGTCGTGGGTTCGAATCTCTCCTAAAATTCTTTTTTTTTTTTTCTTTAAGGCAAAGACAAATTATTAGAGACATACGGCGACCTGCAATTCACGTTACATGTCATGTTTTAATCACTTTCATTCCATGCGTGATGTCACGTTTCACGTGAGCATTGTGAGTTGTTTGTAATTCTTGAGCGAGGGCATGTAGCTCTGACGTCATGACCTTATCGACCATTCAGGTTTTTCCAGTCACGCCACCGAAATCGGCTTTTCTGCGACATGTGCTTCTCAGTGCTATTGCGTTAAAATAATCAATTAGCAAGGGTGATGCTCATTTGCAAATTAAATTGACCGGCCTCTTGTCAAGAGCAAACTTCAATAGCCAGGCTATGCCAGCTTATCCTGTATAAGAAAATGTTAACTAACGTGGGCAAGCGCTATTTTGGGCCAGATTCGATCTGAGTGCGAATGTGCATATAGATTAGACTGAACAATTTTGATTGCTCCTTGCTGCATCGCATGCATCGCGGTGCTGAGTGTAAGCAATGTTTGGTTAAAACAACAAGCATTTTGATTGACGCTCGGCATTTCTTTAAAAAATAGACTGAAAAGGATTATCGTAGAACTTTCGTGACATTTTGAAAATTTCAGTTCTTTTTGCTTAGTTGTGTCGTCATCATATACATATATATATTGTGAAACATATTTAGTAAACAATATTTCACGATATATATGGCCACGAGGCGCCCATTTCATAATTTTGTGCAGTAATTACTTCATTAGTTCGAGGACACAATCACGATTTAACTTTTAATACTGCGACACAAAGTTATACAAATCAAGGGTATTTTTGGTGACCATGCCACACTTGGCGTCAACATTTTATACTGTGTGAATAACTCAGCTTGAATTTTAGAATTTTACTTAAACACAAAGAAAGGACAGGAAAAGACGGTATAGTTCTAAATTCCAAGCTGATCAATTTACAGGTATGTACCAACAAGCTCAGCTCCTTACTGTTATACTGAAACATTTGGATTCAGGTAAATATATGTTACTGGTAATGTGTATGTTATGTCGTATGAACACGCCGTTATGTATGTTAAGCAATTAAAAAAAATGAATTTCATACTTTTGGTATTTGAAAAAAAAGTTAATGGACCTTTTCCAAATACCGACGGCACCAGGCGGTGGATGCACGAACTAAAAATCAAGGAAGTGACCTACCTGCGCTACCATCGATAATGGGAGCTACGTTACCAGTTGCTTCGCTCTCTGAGCAGCGTCGCGTGCCCAACGCAACGAGGTAGGCCTAGCGCGACTTTAAAGAAGGAAATCCGTAGCGTCCACCCAAACGTCGTGTTTTTCTTTCCGTCCACTTTCTTTTTTTGTGTAACACAATTATATATATGCTGCAATTACGTGTTCTACTCGTCGAATTACAGCCTCATTCCGAATTTCCTCGATTTTTTCGTGCCGACTTCCACCGCTTGGCATCGGGCGCTCGCGCGTGCGCAGAACGCTTCTCGGAAAAGGTCCATTGCACAGATGAGAGGAGAAACTATATAGTTGATTGTTTCACGGCGTAAATAGTGTATAGTGTCAGAAGAACGCGGAAAATATATTATCAATTTAGCGGTTCAAACCGGTTCGAACCGGTTCGAACCGGTTTGAACCGTTATTTTTTGCTCCCCGGAACTGAACCGGAACCAAACCGAAAGCCGTGAACCCGAATCGAAACCGAACCGATAAAAATTTCAGTTCGACACTCTAACCGATGCCCCGGCGGCGTCGTCTCGTCGAGCTTGCACACGGGGGCTGCTGCCAACCGATCGCGTCTGGCCGGGCTCGCGGCGCGACACTCGGTACTCGGCCGGAAGACCCCAAGGAGCGCTCGAAGCGTGGAAACGGCGTTGTGTAACGAAAGGCAAAGGCCATCTACACCACGAACGGACAAAAGCCGACGCAAAGGCGTGTGCGAATGTAAATAACGGTAGAAAAGTGCCGTCGCTCGCAGCTATGAAATGCGTTCCGCAAGCTCGGTAATCCGCGGCCGCATCCCTTTCCTGTCGCTCGTACTTTCTTTAACTTGACGGCTACCCTGTCCCGCAAGAAACGCTGACGAAACGTTCGGACGATCGTCCGGATACGTAGTAAATGCTACAGCCGAGCGCGGCGCAGTTTACTGTTGCTCTCGCTGCGAACGGCCGTCGAGGCAACCACCAGCACGTCAGAACGGGGACCTCTGATTGATTCTGAATGAAGGAGAGTGGGTAGACCTGGAAGCATCTAGCATCGAGGTCTACCCACTATTAATACGAAAGTATTAATTGTCTCATGGAGCGAGCCGACGTCATCCACTTTTGAAACCGTCACCTTTTTTCGGTCCCATTGGCCGCTGCGCGTCAGTTTGTGTGGTGTCCTCCTGACTTTGTTATCACACTGTTGTGTTATAACTAGGGCTCCGTGTTTTCGGAGTTTATTTTTCGTCAAATTCGGAGGTTGTTTTTCGGAGTTTATTTTTTGCCGAAAATTTGGAGTTTATCGGAGTTTATATTTTTTTTTTATTTCCGATTCTCCGAAATTCGGAGTTTAATTTCGGTGTGTTGCCTATTAAAATAAATAAATAAATAACCGAATGTAAACGTATGCCAGATAAAAAATAAAACGCGCTTGTATCAATTGATATATCTTCAGTTGAATTTGGCGTTAATACCATTTTCATTGGCAATACTAATTTATCCACGAGAAAAGCCGCACAAGTGGCGCTTCGATAAACGTCGATACCGTAAAATCAATAAACTCCCGAAGGTAGTCGCTAGGAAGCTCGTAGTCATCCCATCCTATTTCATCAGTCTAGCCCACGGCCGCGCGAGGTGGAGTGGTTAAGGAGGTAATAGAAAGTTTGAACTGCCCCTCTTCCCAATTTTATACAATCCCTATGGTCCATATATATAGCTTTCACTGTTACTAAAACATACCCTTTTCTTCCTCTAAATCACAAATCGGACGGCACAAACTGGAAATCAATACAGAGGCTTTTGTCGTGACACGAATTTACAACGAATGATCTGTTGCCCTGAATCAACCTTGAAGAGACAAGCAGCAAGACCCCTTTTGACAACGGTCTGAGATTTTCCTAGGACCTTTAACTCCGTGCTGATCAAACTATATAAAAAAGTATTTTAATTTTTTTTTCTTTTGCCCGGGGGGGGGGGGGGGGGGGGGGGGAGGGAGTGTCATTGACACACACATATTCGGAGTTTATCGGATAAATCCGAATTGACCAAAATTTTACCGGCGGGTGTTTTTCGGAGTTTTTCGGATTTATCCGAAAACACGGAGCCCTAGTTATAACTTATCAGTGATCACCGCGTTCGCTCGATCGCCTGTTCTGCCGGGAACTGCGTTGCTCTCTGTTCCTTTCTCGCGCCGCAAGACACACGACAGTTTGAACGATCGCTCACCCGATGGCGCTGCGTGTCCGCGAGGCAGCGGCTCCACCGTTCCACTCTCAAGGTCAGCGCGTTGTACGTCGCAGATTAAAGAAGGGAGCGAAGAGCGGCGTGCGTGCTTTTACATTCACAACTCATAAGAAGTGCTTAGGTGTACCTCGAGCCTTTTCTTTCAATCGAAGCCAATCATAGCTCGCCGTTGTTCTGACATCACCGCAACTCCTCCGCAAGAAGCAGACGACTTGATCTCCGCATAGCTTTGCGTCTGCCCCACTAATCACTAAGAGCTCGGCGTTCTGAAATAGGAAGCTCGCGTTACAGGCAGAATATATGAAGCTCCTCTCTGTCGTTCTCACCTTGTCGGTGTGTCCTGATAATCTCTTCCCTCGTATCTGGTGCCAGAGTCTTACAAAAAGTCTTGTTGTTTTTAAGTTTTGTGGGTTCGATAAAGTACAATATCTACGAGAGGATAATTGACAATAACACGATTAAAACTCGCCACGAAGGAGAGAATCGATCAGGTGTAACGATCGAAACACTTGGGTTGCGCATGGCCAAAAACTTGAAGCAAGAAAACACTTGAACAGACGGTATCGTGAAAATGGCATGAATGCAGTGGTCTATTTTTGACAAATTTTATCCGATTGTAGTGACCCTGAACACGAAAAACACTCCTCGCCCCCTAAAAAAACAAAAAAAAGTAGAGAGTTTAATTTTGAAAGCCACGTCACGCTTGTGGCGCTGTTGTCGGCGCGACGCATGCGCAAACATTTAATTTCACATTGGTCTATAGAACGTTGGTCTATAGATTTTTAGTGAAACACGGCCTACAAGAACCCAACCAAAAAAAAATCCAATTTAAAATCATGTTGGTTTTTTTTGTTGCTGTTTTACGTGCAACTACCAGCCGATCATCGAATGGCTGGCATATCGATTCTCTTTTTGTCGGTTAGCTTTACGATTACGACACAGAACTCGAGATGTTTGTAAACATTTTAAACCGCGCTTCCCACATCTTCAATAAAAAAAAAAGCATATTAGAACCCATTGAAAACATTTTTGACGACCAAACATCGGAAATATGTTGACTAATACAGAAAAGAGACACCATTCTAGGTAACTTCCGGAATCTTTGACGCGTTTTTCTCTCTCAGCTAACTCAAAACTTCGGTGTAAAAGAAAATTAATGGGTATGGGATCTTGATATTATACTCTAACACTTTGCACTAAGAAAGATATATCGTTTTCCGTCGTCAGCACAAAAAAAAAACATTTCGGCGGAAAAGAAGAAATATGTTACATACATTATTATCGTCAAACTTTTCGGCAGGCGCATCTAGTTCACTTATTTGTCCCCACGTGGCGTATTCACCTTTAACATTCACGCCGTGTGCAAATTCTCGCCAAAGGTGTCGCGTATGAACAACAGTACCACCAGAAAAAAAGGAAAACGAGTGCCTTGCGGTAGCAACACACTGAACTCTTTATAATTCTTCCTTACCATTTCACCCGATTAAGGAAAAACACCGGAACTTCAAAACAATTTCGAAAAAGTAATTGCAAGCATATCGATAGTTCCTATATAGTTTTTTTTTTTCTGGCGACGGATATACATGTCTGTGTATAGATAAATGTGCCGTGAGTGAGTCTAGGGCGTAAAAAGCACGCTATTCTCAGTGGTTCATTTCGTAGACGACGTATCTTAGGACGAATTTTCGGCCTATGCATTTCAGGCACATAATTTTCTACGCGTCAATTTGTAACTCCTTTCCGCCAGAAAGTGTAGCTCACGCAACATTTACACCACGTTCGAAAATAATATAATAATAAATTTATTACATCTATATAATATACGCAGGGTATTTGTGTTAGGCTCTAAAAATTGTTTAAAAAAACAATCAATGGAACGTTTTCACTATGATGACGTTTATGCGGGTCAGTTATGCGACCACGGGGAAGTAACACGTCACGATAAGGTAACTAAAATCTGTTTATTAATTTTTTTAATTAGGAAAAATAAACATTTCGTTCAAACTTGAAAACTTGGTGACTGTCGTCGAAAACGTCTGAATCAGTAAATTCTAGAGACCATTGGAGCGCATGGGAAGTGCGGTGTCGCGCTAAAGTCACCACTGATGCAACAGGTGCGAGGCTGCCGGTTCGAAAACGCGCGGATGATAATCTAATCTTATAATTAGGGTTACGCGTTTTCGGTTTCTATTTTTTCAAAATTCGATGTACTTTTTTCGGTGTTCATTTTAAAATCATATTTTCGTTTTTTTTTTTTTTTTGGCGTATATTTATTTCCACAAAATTTTATCCGCTTTTTTCGGTGAATATGAAATAAACACCAACGCACACCGAATATGATGATCCTTGTAGCGCTGATATTTGTGATCACTCAAAGAATAGCGGCACAGATGCATTGAAAAATAAATTGACACTTTATTTGGGAATGTGTGCAACTGTAAAAGAAAAAAAAACACAGAAGTACAGACAAGTTATATATGAAGCCTATGCCCAAAAAACATGGAACTTTACCTTCCGCACATCCGGATTACGTGATCTTATTATAGTACACACACACGTACTTTCGCATGTTCTCGTTGATTCGCACTCTTTATTTACTGTTAATATGACCCTGAGCTTCGAAAATGCTCTCTCAACGCTAACAGTGCACGGGCACGCTGATAAGATGGAGCGCTGCCTGAGCCAAGATCGGCCGGTTAATCAACCAATTGTGATCACCAAAAGAGACACTGTGCGACGTTTTGAAGCACAACACCACAGGCAGAGCTTGCATCAAGGCAGTCTTCTTTACAACGAGTTTGAAAACATGCTCGCACACAGGGGCGGATTTGGAGGGGGGGGGGGGGGGGGGGGTCCGGATGTCCTGACCACCCCTCTTGATCTCTGCATGTGTAAAATTTAGGGCGTAAAACGAAGAAGAGGGGGGGTTCCTAAACATATGCTACGCTGACCAACACCTGACCCCCCCCCCCCCCCCCCCCCCCTCAGGAAAATCCTGCCTCCATGGCGGAGTCATGGGGCATTTCGCACATCACGTTTCGATTGATGATGCGTACATTAAACCAAAACGTCGTGATGGCATCCGTGTATCCCATACATTCGGACTCGTTTCGATAGACACTGTCGTTCCACTTTTTCGCCACGGCTCTGCGGTACGAATGAAGGTCAAGGTGACCTTTTCCGGTTAAAACTGAATTTAAAAAAAAATGGAATCGACATACTTTTATTGGTTTAAATCGGAAGTGCCGAACCTAAAAACCGACCTTTTTCGGTTAAAACCGAATTTCCGAAAATAAATTCGGCGTACTTTTATCGGTTTTTATCAGTTTAAACCGAAAACTCCGAACTTTACTTATAATGCGCGTTCGCCACGGCGAATCCTCGCCGATGAGAGCACACCGGGAACTGATCGTCTCAAAGTGCGACTGCTCGGCTGGTTTTATCTCGTTCGTTCATCGTATGAAATCTGAGTACACCCGCGCCTGGCCAGGAACTTTTTGAGAACAACCCACTGTCTCCGACTATGGGCGGAATAGAAAATGTACGGCCGTCAAGCACGTCGTGGTACTATGGCAAAGACTTCAAAATAAGTCCTTAAAGAAAACGATTTTAATATCCGCATAGTTAGGCAATTTTCACGCATTTTCTAAATTACAAATAGCGCTAGGACAAGGACAGGAGTCTGTCCTTGTCCTAGCGCAATTTATAATTTAGATTGTATAACCAACTAGCCCGCCAGAATATTTTGATTCACGCATTTGTTTTATCTTCGGAAATTTGAGCACCCGAAACTCACCCGGAAACCTTCTGAGATTAAAACTAAGTTCCCAGTTAAGAATAAAAAATAAAAAAAGTTCAGGTTTTTTGTTTATGACAAATATTGCGTCAGATTTGTCAGAACCTTAAAGAGCGTCAGGAATTGTCAAACACAGATTAATGACTACGCTCGCAATAATGTTGACGGCTTAAGGGGATGGTGAACCGAAACTTGGATTTTAGAAAACAATGCAGGGGTTGTTGGCAGCCGCCTCGGTGGCTCCGAGGCGAGAGCGCTGGCCTACGGATCCCCATGTGGTGGGTTCGAATCCCGGCCGAGGTGCCCGCAATCTGACGGAGGCTTATTGCGGAGAAGGCGCCGAGTAACCGAGCTTTGGGTTGCACGTCAAAAGATCCCCAGGTGGTCCAAATTAATCCTCAGTCCTCCGCTGGGGCGTGCCAGATGCTCGTCGTAGGTTTGGCACGTAAAACCCCCAATTTTTTTTTTTTTTTTTTAGGAGCTGTAGGCGGGACGCTACAATACTTACAACACTACTCGTAAGGCGATATCTCGAATCGACGGCCGCATTTTTGGAAAAAAGGTTCGAAATTGAATGAGGTCGACGACGCGCGTGACGACAAGAAGGCGCGAGGCCGTTCCCTCCCCTTCTCGACTCTTCTCGGAGAAACAAGACGTAAACATATCTGTCGAATGCGCCTCCTTTTCTTGTATCGTTGTATGAGTGATGTTTTGATGTTTGTAGCATCCCGTTGCATGTTTTTTCCGCAGTGCTTTGTGGAATCCAGATTTCAGTTCAGCATCCCTTTAAATGCGGAGGTGAATCCTTGTTCTTTGACCGCTTGACACGATGTTCACGCATCGCTTGGTTAAGCGCAACTGGATGCCTAATCAAATCTCCACTGCATCATATGCTTTCAACCTATTTCCCTATAAATGTAAACTCCCATTGGATTACAACCAGCTTAAGACGTTTACTGAATAAGAAAAAAAGGTAATTTTAAAAGCGAAAGCTTTTAAAATTACGGTGACGATAACGGTGACGATAACGATTGATCCTTTTATCGCGTGTTCAATCAAAATCGGAATAAAAAAAATCATAGAAAGCTAAGAAAGAGTTGTATGGCACAAAACTATCGCGCCTTTTTGGTACCCACCCTCGTAAGTTTTGGAAGGCTACGAATCTGAGTCATAGTGGAATTGACCCAGTATTTAAGAGATTACCATTGTCAAATGAACGACCTTGCAGCAGCAGATTTACTTAATTTGTCTTCTTTAAGCGTGTTCAGGTAGTTGCCCCTTCCTTCAATTTCGGAGTAACCTGTTGTTAGCATGATTTCTATTGAATTCAATAGCGGTGGCATTCGAAAGCGAATAGAATCGCCCCCGACTAGAAACGCTCCAGAAGGCTTCTGGTCAAAATGTCCATCGAGACGAAATGTCCATCGAGGCAAAATGTCCAATCGGGTCAAAATGGCCACGTCAAAGTGCTGGTTGAATGACTGCCCACTCCCCTCTGTAGTGCCTTCGCGGACCCGGTTTAACACAGAAGGCGCAACATTCTTTCGTTTTCTCTTTCGTCGGCCAAGGTCAGTGGAGGCACAATTTTGTTCCAGGGATTTCACCCCACTGTCGGGGACACTGGGTCCGATCGGCCGGTGACCTCGTTTAACACAGAGGGTGCTTCTCGGTACGAGATGATTTGACCTGTTTTGCGCACGGTCTGCCTTCTGATAATGTTACCAGTGACTGATTCTGACGGGGGTGCAGTCATCTGTCCCCTTTATCAAGGGAAGGAAGCTAGGATATCAGCGAACAAAGTATGCGATGCCGATGGACGACTAAAATAAGGTGATGACGAATGCACGTGCAATGAGTAATCTCTTCTTGAGTCTCGTTTGAAACGCTTCTGCAGCTAACGCCCGCATGTCAACTTTGTAGACCTGGACAGGAAGCACGCTCTTTGGTTTTTAAACATCAAAATTGGCTCAATATAAAATAACATTGTAGAGATTACGAGGAAAAAATGCAAAAAGATTCAGACAAAAAACACATAGAACACAACTTTTTTTTTTTCGTTCGTGTCTGAGTTTTTCATTCCTTTTGGTTATGAACCAACTAGCTAATCCAAAGTAGCACAATTTTATCTTTGCTTCGATCACCTTAGCCTAATTACAAAATATATTATTGCATTTGCTGCCGTTGTTATTTGTCAGTTTTAATTATACTGCCTTAGGTGTCACCTAATTTTCAGGGTGTTAAGGAAGGAAATCCTGTTTTAAGAATCACAAAAATAAGCTGGATATCACGATGAGCCTCAACTCCGCCAGTATATAACTCCAGCGGTCGGAGCAAGGAGCCCAAGTTTTGAGAACACAGCGCAGTCTGATTCATATTAGGCAATGCTTAGATCCTTTCAGTGCTGCAATGGTGGTCATAAGAGCCCGCGAATACGTGATGATGAGTAGCGTCCGGGAACGGGTCCGATTAGGTAGTTATTTGAAAATTAAAAAAATAATAATCACCCCCAACCTTTTAACCGGAGCACTAATCTGGAATTTGACATTTTCTTCCAACAGCTAGGGTTACATTTTAGCGTATATTAGTTTTTTTTTTTTTTTCGCGATTAGAAATGGTTTTGTTTTCTCAAAAAACGTATGTAACATTTCCGTAAGTCATCGCATTACTACCCCTTTAGCGAAAACCCAGGGCGCGTGTAAGTATTCGGAATATCTAAAGACGTCTGTCTCAGAATTATGCAGCGTTATAACCTGGGACAACGATGCAAAATGTTCAACAGGTCAAAATTTCCATCGGGTAAAATGTCCAAAAAGTCAAAATATTCGACGAGACAAAATGTCCCATCCGGTCAAACTGTCCAGAGTCAAAATGTCCACCGCGACGAAGTGTCCAATCGGGTCAAAATGTCCAAAGAGTCAAAATGTCTAACTAGACGAAATGTCCAACCGGGTCAAAATGTCTAACGAGACGAAATGTCCAGCGAGACCAAATGTCCAATATTGGACATTCTGACCTATCGGACATTTCGTCTCGTTGGACATTTTGACGTGCCATCCTCCACGAGAGGATTCCGTACCGGGGAAGTTTCGGAACACAACAAAAGGTGTAATATCGCCTTTGTTATCTAAACTATTCCAACAGAGCCTCGGCTCCGAGGATATTCCATCCAATTGACCTTCTGCAATTTTTAAACCCATTAAAAAAAAAAAAAAAATCAGGTGACGGCCGGGTCAAATTTGTCAAGTTATCGTCCCATAATTCCCACAATTATACTTGTAAGCTAATGGAACATGTCATCTTTACGAACATCATGGCACATTTAGATTAAATCGATTTCTTATGATGTTAGGTTTATTGATTTTGCGAAGGCATTTGACACAAACGATTAATTAAAAAATCTTCATCACCTTCAAATTAACCCATCCACCGTTGAATGGATATCGGCCTTTCTTCAATCAGGATAAACAATGGAGTCTCCTCATGTACCCATAATCTCTGGGGTTCCTCAGGGAAGTGTCCTCGTATATTTAATATTTTTATATATATTAATGACCTCCTATTAAACACTGAATCCACCATCAGGCTATACGCCGTTGACTGTGCGCTGTATCGAACAATGGAATTCCCAAGTGATCACGTAGCTTCTCAAATTTACCTCAGTAAAATCGACCAGTGGTGCCCTACTTGGCAAATGAAAATCAACTCAAGTAAATGTCGTCTATTACAAATAAGAAAATGACATCATCTTTCTAATATCCTATTTTAAACCAAGATATTAAAAGTGTAATTTCGTATAAATATTTAGAAATCCATTTCACTCTCAATTTGTCCTGGAAAATGTATAAACAACGCACAGTCAGTAATTTAAGAAAGGCATTTTTTTAACGAAACATTCATTCTGCTCATAAGACAATGAAACTTCTTGCGTATAAAACAATTATTCTTCCTAAACTAGAATATTCTTGCATAATATGAAATCCACACCAAAACTATTTAACGCTACAACTAGAAGCTTTTCGAAACAAAGCTGCACATTTCATCTGTAGCGAGTACTCTCCCCAAATAAATATCACGTTCTTAAAAAAAGGGGGGGGGGGGGGATTAGTTTTTTTAGAAAGCCGCTTGCTCTTTTTCATGACATTTATAACATCGAACCTCTTTCCGAAACAAGCTACTTCATACCCGCCTGGTTGATGCATCTGCCAGGGTTGATTATTCACGCAATGTCGAACCAATTAAATCACGAACTAACTTGATTTTTTTTTTCCCCTGACCCTACCCATAAGGGCCGGAGTAGTCTCCCTGAACAAATTGTCACTCGTTCAGATCCGATATGGTTTAAACTAAGTTGCGGAGAGCTTATTTGTGAACTCAATATTTTCTTGGTGGCTTTTGTATTTTTAATAATATTGCTTTTGATGCGCTTGCGATGCACGGAGTTGAGAAAAATGTATCGCTTTATCTTGAGTGTTTCGGGTTTTTATAATATTTACATCGTTACATATCTAGTGCTGGCAGTTCACTTATTAACATTACTGTATATAAGTATATATACTATGTGTCACAGCATTTATTACTAGCTATTTTTTTCTTTAGATGAATGTATATGTCATTGTAGATGATGTATATGATTACGACTTCTCCCAATTTCTTGCTTACACCCTCATGTAATGCATGCATGTAATGCATCCTTTAAGGTAAAATAAATGAAATTAAAAAAACAAATGCAATCCTGGTGAGGTCGACCTGGCTGGAGGGGTCTGTTAGGAACCATGGCTAATAGAGTGGAATCATCATTATTCACTGCGTGCTTGATACGGCCGTTGCAAAGATTGATAAGGCGCGATATCTATACTTATATATGCTCTCTTCGATTCTTTCACGCATTGTGAACACTGTTCGGAATGCATAGGAAAGAATGACAGATAATACTTGTCTCGTACTGTTCGGCGAACAGTACCAGACAATAGCAGCGGAGCGCGACAGGTGGTGTGATACACAGATTGCGTAAATCCGAACTACGAACCAATCAGATTGCTACCCATATAATTTGGTCTGTCTAATCTACTGCTTTTGTTCTTTTTTTTATTTTTATTTTTTTCTGGGGAGGTGAGGTAGTGTTAGAAACGCTACAAATAGTTGTTTTTTTTTTTTATTACATGTTACCCCGCAGCGCCAAGAGGCATTATAGCAGGGGGGGGGGGGGGGGGTGAGGATACATTTGCACAAGAATTACAGTTCTGACATGCAGAAACACACAGGAAAAAAAAAAAAGAAAAAAAAAACAAGTTCGCAAAAAAAAAAAAAAAAGACTAAAAGCAACAACAATTGTGTTGCAAAATTATAACCCCTGAACAAATGGATCCACAATGGTATAAAACTTTAGCCAACAGTGTAATTTTCCGTACGAATAAAGATATGAAGACAGATAGCACAGTGTTACAGACCGAGCGTTCTGAATGCACATTCTCAAAGAGAAAATTCACTTTCCTTACTCCCAGCTATCACGTGACAGTTTATCAAAAAAATTATCAGACGATGGAATTGAAATAGTTTCCTCTGGCAATTCGTTCCATTGTTTAACGGTATTGGGGAAAAATGAGAATTTGAATATATTAGTCCTAGCTGAAAATTCTCTAATTTTTTTGGAATGATCTAATCTACGTGACACGAAGTGTGGCAGTTCAATGAATTTAGTTTTATCCAGTCCTGTTTGATCATGATAGATTCTATGTAAAAATTTTAAACGGAGGCGGCGTCTTCTAGAGTTCAGAGGTTCCCAGTCTAATTGACATTTTAGGGCAGTAACACTTTGTTTGAAATTGTAATTTTTTGTAACGAACCTAGCAGCTTTGCTCTGGATTTGTTCTATTTTCTGTTCTAGATAGCGTTCTTTAGGGTCCCAAAGCACGCAAGCGTATTCTAAAATAGGCCTGACATTAGAAAGAAAAGGGGTATTTTTTAAATTGGGAGGACAATCGTGAAAATTCCTCCTCAAGAAATTTAGCACACGGTTAGCTTTGACCGTCATGTAGTCTACATGCGCGCTCCACGATAGCTTTTCCGAAAACTGAACGCCTAAATATTTTACTTTGTCCACCTTTTGTAGTGGGGCGCCATCAATTAGATAGCTAAAAGAAACAGGTTGTCGTTTTCTGGTAAATGTTATGTGATTGCATTTGGGAATATTTAAATTCATTTTCCATATTTCGCACCATCTTGTAAGGCGATCAATATCTTCCTGTAGCTCTAAACAGTCTGGATATGTCTTTATTTTGCGGTATAAGACGCAATCGTCCGCATATCTCGGTGCCAATAGGAAGCTGAAACTTCCTCATCATGACAAGAATCCGAGCACCGGAAAAGCGATATAAGAGCGAACCCGATCCGCTCCGTGTGACAAAAGCGGCGAAAATCTTCGCTCACTCGAGGAGTCTGACGGCGAGCTGAACAACGGTCCAGGATGCGCGCTAAGGTACGTCCTCTGTGCGAGCAACGATGCCCTTGTAATTTGAAGCGCGTAATTTCAATTTGAGCCGCGTAATATATTTCTTCCGTATACTTACAACTTGAGGAAGACGGAACTTAATTATGCACGCAAACTGTTCCGCGACGACAGTGTAGACTTTTAACTGAGACTTGAAGAGTTTCATCGATGTTATAAGAGACCTCACTAAACCTGAAAAGTGACACCTCGGAAGCTTCAAAGTGGCAGCCCACGTAAACATTTTCACGGTTAAGTATTTTAGCTTTGGAAAAGCCAAGTTTCTTAGCAAAGCATAAGTATAGACCATCAGCTGTACTCTTTCAATGTTTCGGTAGAATGTCTGAAAAACAACATGGTGGTTGCTAGGCGAGTTGGTGCTGAAATTTTGAGATGGTGGCGTTTTTAGACGGGTGAGAGGGGAAAACAGGGCAACACAATGCGCTAACTTTAACTGTTTATTAAGAAAAAAAACATGGTTAGAAATACTCTGCGCCATCGCGTCACCCAACCAGTACCCTGCCCCGCCGCTGTTTGCAAGAAACGGGTCTCTTTATCCGCCAGATCGATCGAAGCCACGTTGAGATCCCCGTGACTTGTTATCGGGTCTGCCTCTATCATTTCTCGTACCGTTTTATCCTTGTGTCTACTGATGATCGTGCATGACTTGAACCCAGGTTTGCATCCTGTGTCACGGCTGTGAATGCATATGGATGCAAACCTGGGTTCAAAACTCAAGGAGTGTCTGAAGAAGACACCCAGCAACAAAGATACGTGACGTGGTAAGCAACCATAAGTGGTCAAGTTTTATTGTCTTTCTTTAAACGCTCGCAAAAAAGAAAAAGAAGCGCTGATGCGCTGTTTACACCAGTCGTGGTCTGTGGTCCGATCGGGACCTCACGTTGGAGAGAAAAACCGTTTCATCCACGAGAGCGGAATGCGCTTTTCCTGGGAATCCGGCGGTCGCGGTCCGTTCGCTCATTTGTATACGCAGCGGGGTGAAAGAGAAGCGGTAGCAGGCAGCCGCTCTCGTCATCAGTCACCCGCTGACAGCCCGGAACGACGAAAGGTGTCATCCTGCGCGCGTCGCCACCACACTGGCTTCGACGATGTCTCCGTGACACCTTGACCCCGCGCAGCGGGAATGGCATGCGGTGCCCGAGCTCACCTGTATGTTGATTGGGGAATGCTCTCGGAGAACTCTCCTGTGGAATGTTTTCACCGCTTGCCCCCTTTGGGCTGCCTTCCATGTGCATGTGTATCTGTTTAGTTCGTTGTTTAGGTAGGACGTCATCGGCAAGGACGCGTGGAAGCGACGACTCGACCCCGAGAGAGCGACGGTCGACGCCATATTTGTTTTTCTTTCCCGGTTTTTTTTTTTTTTTCAGAGGTAAAACAGAGTTGAGTAGTGAGAGAGGAGGGTGAGATGAGTGGCAAAGTGTGCTGCCGTTCGGAGATAGGTTCTTCTGGTTCTGCCGAGCTTAAAACTCGTTGTTGCACGGAAAAGAGCAAACCAGAAGCTCTTCTGAGGCTTCTATGAAAGGGTCACTCTGGTCAAATACGAGCACTCCCAAAATATTACACTAAAGGCCCGTTCACACTTTTGCAACCGAGTGCGACCGAGAGAGACCAAACCGGTTTTTAAGCCTCTTGCGATCTCTTAGGACCAGCTCCGCTCAGTGCATCCGGTCCCAAGAAGTCTTTCTCGGTCGTACCCGGTTGCAAGAGTGTGAACGCGCCTTAATGTGAACCGTGGTCCACCCTAAAACTCATATTAAAAATGCTACCACCAGCTTCTCAGCGGGCATTCACGCCTTGGCTGTTTCTCAAGCAACCTTGTGCCCTGACGTCATCTACTCAGGGAGGTTACCTGTTCGTACTGCCACTTCTTTCGACGTGTTTTTCTGCTGCGTTTTCAGCCGTCCCAAGGGACGATTTCTGCCTGCTATGTTATTGTTTAGCGCCGTAGTGTGTAAAGGTCTGTTCACACGATGCATCTTTTAGGCGCGCAACAGTTTCGCGACACTCAAGTTTCGCGAAATTTGCTCGTTCACACGTACCGCTTCACGTGCAACAACGATGACGTTTAGACTCGCGAAAATAGTTTGGGTGTTGACCATAAAGTGGCGCTTCAGTTGAAAGCCAACATCTTCATCATCACCATTAGCCATTCAGCGTCGTGTTCTCCATCTCCCGCCACATTCTAAGAGTCAAAACGCAGGCGAGCTGGTGAACAATCATAATTAAGAAATAAAACCTTAAGACAAGGAAACTAAAAGGGACATACACACCACCGTCTTAAAACCAGCACAGCATACCTCCAGTGGATCAACATGGCGGGCAGTCGCGTGTTTACGCTGCTCCGCGTCTGCTGCATTTTCGCTACAATTCTTAGACTCCGAATGGACAACACATCACTGCGTGACTGCTGGAATGACTTCGACCCCCTTCGCGTCAACTCAGCGGCCAGTTCAGCCTACATCCGCTTTCCCCCAAGCTTTTCTGTGTGGTCGGCCGTCGGACCCACGTCCGCTAGGCCTAGCTCCGCAACGACGACGGAACAGCGCTTCTCTCAGTCACGTCGACCAGGCCGCCCACCGTTTCCGGCCGGCATCCTGGGACAACGCCTTCGCCATCGCCTCGTGTGCTGTCTGCTGCTGGCGGGGGATATCGCTTCAAACCCCGGGCCGCCACATCCTTCCTGTGCTAGCTGTGCGACGCGGGTACGGGACAATCAAGCGGCCGTCTGCTGCGACTCGTGCGAGGGATGGTTTCATCGCGGCTGTCTCCACATGTCGCTGAGCCAGTACCGCAAGTTGGGTACCAGCAGCGATCCATGGTTCTGCCTTGTTTGCTCACTGCCTCCCTTTTCAGACGACTTGTTCGACAGTGCCCCCGACCCTCCCTCTCCCATTGCACCTGGTGCCCCCGACGTTTCGCTGCTGTCCAGGTCAGCTGGCATCAACAAAGGCACCACGTTCTGGTACAATAACTGCAGAAGCGTGAAAAACAAGATTGTTGACCTGCAGGCTCTTGCTTGCTCGCTTCCAGCGTGTTCTGTTATTTTGCTGTCCGAGACCTGGCTCGACGACAGCGTCGCCGATAGCGAATTGTTACCCCTCGACACGTACAGTGTTCTCCGTAGGGATAGAGGAAGTCGAGGAGGAGGGGTTCTCATGGCAGTTCCTTCGTGCCTTTGTTTCAACCGCCGAAGGGATCTCGAACACACGGACCTCGAGGCGTTATTTGTGGAGTTGTTTTTCCCGAGAGGGACCGTGCTTGTGTGTTGTGTTTACTGTCCGCCCGCCACCCGCCAAGAAGCGTACCGCTTCCTCGATTCGTCTCTAGAGTCTGTTGCAGCTGACCGATACGCAAACATTCTCGTGTTTGGCGATTTCAACGCCCATGTCGACTGGTGCACGTTCGATGATCCTGTTCCACGCGACACCTCTGACGACATTCTCCTCGAGACCATGTCTACCGCAGGCTTGATTCAGGCGTGCCGACAACCCACGTACGTGACCCGCGATGGCCTCCAGAGTCACCTTGACCTTGTGTTTACCTTCGACGTGACTCGCATTGAGTCCGTCAATGTGTCTGAGGGCCTCCATGGCAGCGACCATTCAGCCATAGAACTGCGCTACGCAGTCTCCTTACCACGCACGGGCCATTCTGCTCAGATGCTTTCGAAGTTCGACCAAATGGACTTTGGTCACATGGCCCAACTCGCCCACCTGGCACCTTGGTGCATGACCACGTTAGGGCCCGATTGGTCATCAAACTACGAACTGTGGTGCGATTTTCTTTTCGCCATTCAGAAAGACTGTGTTCCCACAACTGTGTGCTCGTCAAAACGGAAACGTGCACCCTGGATTACTTCCGACATAATTAAAGCCGCTCGCCATAAGCGAGCTCTCTTTCGTAGAGCGCATCGTTCCAAGTGCCCCACTGCACTAGAGTTGGCGAAGAACCACCAGCGAGCATTGAAGGCCACTATTTACCGCGCCCATCAAAAATGTGTCCGCAACATTGCTGAGAAGGCCAGAACTGATCCTAAGATCTTCTGGGCCTATATCAACCGTCTGCGCTCAAAATCCCAGCGACCCTGCTTCAAGCTGAACGGGAAGGTTGTGGACACATCCCAAGGTGTCGCCGATATGTTTGCTGATCATTTCTCAACCATAAACGGTTCTTCCGGCACCCCTCCTACAACACCATGTGTGCAGCAAGCAACAGCTGCCCCAACTACTCAGCCAGTTGCAAGCAATGACAACCGGCCCGAACTCCCTTCAGTGACATTCAGCACCGAGGCGCTGCAAGCAGCGCTCTCCAAGGTCAAGAACTCCCGGAGTGCGGGGCCAGATGGCATTACCCCCCTCTGGTTTAAGGTGTTAGCCTCGCAGGTGCTACCAACTACGTCCAGGTTGCTGCAGGGGATTTTCGACAGCGGAGTAGTTCCCGAGGAGTGGCGCCGAGCTCGGGTCTTGCCGCTTCACAAAGGGAAAGGAAAACCTGTCGACGAGCCGAAGCACTACCGCCCAGTCTCGATTACCTCGATTGTGTGCCGCACGTTCGAGCGTGTGCTGAACGCCCAACTCCTCGAGTTCTTGGAGACGACCGGCTACCTGTCCGATTCGCAGCACGGCTTTCGCTGCAACCGTAGCTGCGAGACTGCCCTTGCCACGGTGACGCATTTTGTAAGCAATCACATGGACAATCGCGTCACTACAGATCTCATTCAACTTGATTTGAGCAACGCATTCGATACGCTAAGCATCAAAATTCTAATTGAAAAACTCACTAGAGCAGGCATCTGTGGCCCTCTTCTTGTCTGGCTCACAAGGTTTCTTTGCGGCCGGAGCCAACGGGTTTTGTACGGAGGTTCGTGCTCGGTAGCATCTGCTGTCTCGTCGGGAGTTCCTCAAGGCTCGGTGCTAGGCCCGACCCTGTTTTTGCTCTACGTGAACGACATGCCTCGAAGTGACAAATGCCTTCTAGTTCAGTACGCAGACGACACGTCCATTGTGGCACCAGTCTCGTCGCCCGCTGACTCTAATTGCCTTCAACTATATTTGATGGAAATTGAGAAATGGACACAAGCACAGCACCTCCAGATCAGCGCGACCAAAAGTGGCGTAATTCGATTTACCAACAGTAGAAACAGTAGAAAGAGCGACAGTCCTTGTTACACCGTGGCCGGCTCCCCACTTGCAGTCTCCGATTCCATGTGCATTTTGGGCGTCACACTTACGAAAAACCTGGACTTTACGGCCCACGTTGCGGGTGTTGTCTCGAAAGCCAGGAGAACACTAGGTTTTATAACCAGGGTCACAAAACCATGTGGACCAGAAGCTCTGCGGTCGCTATATACGGCCCTCGTTCTCCCAACGCTGGAGTACTGCTCAGCAATCTGGTCTCCCGCTCAGCAGCACCTTCGTGAACGACTCGAGAGCGTCCAGCGTCGGGCGACCCGAACCATCTGGAGCCGGTCATCCGGTGCAGCGGACGTCTCCTACAACGCACGCCTTGGGGCACTCCAGTGGCGACCCCTTGGACAGAGGAGGCGGACATCACGTGTACGTGCGGTCTGTCGGCTGCTCGACGGGTCGCTTGCGGGGTCCCACCTCGCGTCACTGGTGCGTGTCAGCAAAAGGACAGGTCAACCCGAGCCGCTCCGCGGCCGAACCACTCGCCATAGCGAATCTTTCATCCCCGCCGCCGTCAGAGACTTTCTAACTATACCACTAAACGCTCGCAACCCTCTACCAGCATCAATTGATGACTCCCGAGAACTGTGCAGGCTCTTCTCCCGTCAAGTGGTGTCGGACGCCTCATGAGCTGCGGCACCATAACCACTGACCACTGTTGTTGTTGTTCTGACTATTTATATTTACCCAAATTGTTTTTCCCCTTTCCCTTTCCCCTCATCCACGGTGTATGCGGCGACCGACTAGCAGGCGCACAAGCGTAAGGGTTGTTACCTTTCTGCCTAGCCTCGCACGTCGTCGCATATACACCATACTTCTTGTGCAAATAAATTACAATTACAAATAAATTACAATTACAGCTGTCATTTACTTCCATTTACTTAATTTACTCTTAAATTGTCATTTACTAGTTGTTGAATTGTCATTTACTGCCATTTACTTTATTTACTGTTGAATATGTATAATTTGGATGGAGGTTGACAAAGAAGAAGACTGTTGTGAAAGTAAATGAGAGCTGTACGCTTTGCTAGTCTTGAGACGGTACTGTGTACGTCCCTTTTTGTTTCCTTGTCTCAAGGTTTTATTTCTTAATTATGACTAAAAATAGACGCGAATTATCATCGTCACCAATTGCGTCTTCGTCCATCGCTGGTTTTTTTTTTTTTTTTTTTTCCGATACGCTACTCACTTTCCCTTCAGTGGTGCTTGACGTGCTTGCGGAAGCGCCGGCAGGATCCATCGTTCGTGGTTTTGTTTTTTTTCGGATTTGGCTCGGCTACAACACCGGCAGTGAAGTGGTCTTCTCAAACAGCTCGCTCCCCCCTCAAAGGCCACGTGAGAGCGTTTCTGAGCGGCCATTGGCGGCGCCCTTAGAGAGATTGACAGGCATGGAGAATAGAAGGGTAGGAGAGGGCATGACGTCGGTCGCGTAGCCTCCACAAGCCATGCTCCCTTGACGCCTCGCCTCTTTCTCATTTTCCTCCTTACTCTCCTCACTTACCATGCCAACGTGACCACATCACGTGACCGTAGCTAGACTTCGTCTTGCTGTGGGGTACTATTCGCGTCTCCAGCTCGACGCTCGCCCTCCCGCGGCGGAAACGGGAAGCACTCTAGTGAGGGTCCCCCAATTCTCCTGCTCAGCGAGCTTGGCGGAACTGCTCGCGATCATGGCTCGCGAAATGTCATTTCCGAAAGCAAACAACACTCTTCACTGCCCCAACGTAGTGCTGCAGCCGGTATGGGATTGTACCTTACTGGAGAGTTTTAGTAATGCGCATAGAAGCAAACGCAAGCGGTGTGCGTTTGCGTTCGAGCTGCGTGCCCCACGTTTTGCGTGCGCCTCATCGCCATGCGCCATCCAAGACCGCGATTTCGGGCTCCGCGCACGCGCAGTGTGGAACACGCAAAGCTAACGCAAACACACAGGGCTTGCGTTCGCTCGTATACGCAATATTAAAACTCACTACTGTTTCACCGGCTTCCAACGCCAACGAAACGTGCTGCAGTGAGCAGACGAGCAAGCAGGTAGGCGTTCCTTCGAACGGGAAAGGCTGAGATTGGCAGAAAGACAGCGAGCAAATACAAAAGTAAATAAATGTTATGAAAAAACTAGTAATTAAAAAAAAAAAGTTTTTTTTTTTTTTTTTTTTTCGGCATTGGGTTTGGAAGTATATTGGCGGCGACTTTGGATGTTTCGCCGATTGTCAAAAGTCACGACTTTGATAGCACAATATACTTTACCCATAGAGTTATTACAATAAACGCTAGAGCCTCAGCTGGCGCTAGTGTGCTGTTGCAAATTGAAGCAGACAGCATGCAGTCAGAAATTGACTTCCGGTAATGCATTTCTATGGGAAAAAGCGAGTGCATTTTCTCTCTGCGCTCGATTATAAGAGAAAATATCACGAATAATTCGTACGTACTAGGCACATTGGAACATTTCTCAGTCACGCAGACGAAATAATTGGTCAGTTACAGCATTTTTATTTGAAATTCGCGGCATTAAAAACGGTGTTAAAACCGCTTCGTACGTGTATTTATGTGCACTGTCGGACACTGTTAGCGCGAACACGGCGTCGACGCTTTCCAGCATGGGGGATATACGTGCCAAACGAACGAACGACATGTGGAAAACCAAGAGAGACGGCAAGAACTACGCAGTAACACTGGATAAGTAACTCCTTGTGCTTGCAGACGATCAAAATATGTTGAAAGTCACGTAATATAGTCCGATTTGCAATAAATAAGTACTGCTTTATTCTTTCTGCTCATGAATATGTGCGAAGATGCTTGTTCTGTGTTCAAATCATCACCCGCACGCTCCAAATCTTTGCAAATAGGGGGAAGCCAGAGGACAGGTGCGCGATAAAATCTGCCCAACATAGGAAATAATAAGAAAACACACCTTTCGTAGCCCACGTACTTTATTCTTTACGTTTCGAACGTTTTTTTTAACCGCTCGTAGAGATGCACGACGGGGTCATTTTCATATAGTGAGAGGACAGGCATATTAGCAATATATAAGCACCAACGGAATGCTGGCGAACTTTGAACACACTCTACATTCCTTTCGATCGTTATTTTGCTTAGAATCGTCGCTCGTTTCTACATACCTGCCATGGAACAGAGGTTTGGGCCGGAAATATAGCGAAGTTTAACATCGTTCAGTGGTAAAGGAAAAATGCTGCAACTAAAGCAATTACACTTTCACAATATTAATAAAGGTACATACTACCCGGTACAACCGAAATAACAAAAGTTATTAATGGTATTTTCCGGCGACGAGACAAAATTCACGCGCGTTTTCCCATAGGAATACACAGGGGGACTGGAAAAGTAGACTGCATGCTGTCTGCTTCAATGTGCAACCGGAAGTCCCATAGACACTAGCGCCAGCTAAGCCTCTATCGTTTATTGTAATAACTCTATGACTTTACCCACAATTAATGTAATTAATTTACATAAATTTCTCACATTAGCTAGAATGTTTTAATTGATTTTAGACTATTTTTATTTTATTGGTAATTGAAATGCAGCAATTAGAACCAGTGATGATAATTAGCACAATTTTGATTGTCATATGAAAATATGACAATAAAAAAAATATGATATTTGTGCAGCGAGAACGCACAGATATCAGCACTGATTTTTTCAACAACTACAAATATCAGCCTGAATCGAACAGTATGTCACAAAATAAAGTTTCCGCAAACAACTTTTCCAAGGAAATAATTACGATGTGAGACACATCTTGAGTCATGAAAGAATCCGAAATTACGACCTATATCGAGAAATTAAGTCCAAAATAGAGGTAAGTTTCGGTTTCGCTCCAGAATTAAAACGCGCATCCTTCCGTAAATAATACGCTAAACACCGCTCTTGTTTTCGGGTTAAAGAGGTGACCTGCGCTTAAAAAACATTAGCTTCCTCGTATTACCAGAAATAATTTATGTCGCTCAGTGAAGCCAGCACACTAGACAGGCTCAACGGTGGCACGCATCTCTGACCCTCACTAAACCCGCCATCCTGAATGAGTGGCGCCACCTACAGTTAGTTGGAGTCGCGAATACTTCGTTTCAGCTTCCGTCCGAGCGCAGCCAAAGCTACGCGTGGCCGGAGCCAATCACACGCCGGAAATAGGTCACGCGATCTCGCCTGCACTTTTGTATTACTCCGCTGCGCCGCCGGTCGGCCGCGCCACCCGCGCTCGCCGAGTATTTCGTCTGCTACGGGTGTATCAACGATATCGTCTGCTACAGGTTTAAAAAGTGCTCTTTCACGTTCTGAAACTTAGTCACGGGGGATGTCAGTACGTAGGCTGGCCGCTGGCATGCTTTCCACCAGTTCGGCATAGTTTCGAGTTGTAAGTACACGTTGCGAGGTCCCCGATGACCCGGCCGTTGATGTTTCCTTGTATTGTTTGGATACACCAGGGCTCGAGGCGCAGTCCTTTCCACCAGCTTCTCGGTGTTCAATTTGATTGGCAGGTAAAGGGGTGCCCTGATTTCGCCTCGTATCTTAATTGTAGTGGCCCGACGCTTTGCTTGTTTACAACACATTCACGGTACGACACGGCAGGAGTGTCCCGCCGAATTTGAAAGTAGATATTCTCGCGCCTGACGCCCGAACGTGCCTTTGCGAAAGTGTGTTTTGAAGCGACTCGGTGAGGAAAGCAGCGAAACATATGATTCGGCGATTACGGGAACGAAATCACACAGAAAAACCGAGCGCTGCAGCCGTGTTGCCAGCGGATGATACATGTTTTCACCAAACCACATGCATTTACATATATTATTAGAAACATAAACTTCAAAGATTTGATTCGTTTAGTTGCAAATCACTCTCAGCAGTACACATCTGGAATATTGTGCAGTTTTTACGCACAAAACAGTTATTTGAAAGGAAATTACTTTTGTGAACTACTTCGTGGTGCGTAGGAATGCTGTCATATCCGCGCAGGGCTCTACCTAAGATTCATGGCGCCGGTCGTCTTTGTGCGTTCTATTTTACCGGCTTGACCAACCACGCACAGTTAATTACGCTGGGATCCTACGCGTTTTTTTTTTTTTTTTTTTTGCGTTTCGGCGCTGCTTGGTGTGGCTCCATCGGGTCGTGTAGTGTCAGCTGCGGTCAATCTTTAAAGTGAAACGGAGTTTAGTATAAAGGACCGCTATCCATGCTGCGTGCTCGAATTCGTACTAAGTTGTTCCACACAGTCGAGGCTCATAGACCCTCTTCTTCGCTGACACCACCAGGTGGTGCTCCAGCCTTTGACGTCCCAGCGAACTTCCGGTTCCCATAAAGAACGGACAAAGCCCACCGTATTACAACACCGCTGGTTGAAATGTCAGTTCTCCAGGCGAACGCCAAAAGAACCAAAAAGCGCGGATCTGTTGGGATTTATCGAATACGTTCTCGTAAACCAACTTGTCTCCTCTGAGACGTTGAAATCGTACAGCCGAAGAGCCCTAGCTAAATCTCGTACTTCGCTGTCCGTGTAGCATTTGAACTGTCTAGCACTCGTGACATAAGCAAGCTCGACAGGCTTGCAAAGACGGAGGGACCGGAAGTCACTGGGGACGCAAGTGGCGGTTCGTGTTTGTAATCAGTAAAAGGGTCTGTACAACGCGGCACTGATGTTAGCAGAGATTATAATGCAATGCAGTGGTCGTGTCTGTAGTTTCAGTGCGAAAAAGAAGAACGCGTCGTTTTGAGATGGCGTGATTATGCGGAGCAAAGGCTGCGAAGCGTAGTTACCACTTGGTCACCTCTTGGGACTTCAAACCCGTTTAGTGTTTTACAACCACAAGCCGTATCTTGCCTCCCAAACGACTTCCGGTCGCTTCGTCTCGGTAAGCCTTTTGCGGCCATTTGCGCCACAAGAGGTGCTAGAGAAACGACGAAGTTGAAGATTAAGCAAGGTCCCTCTGCCATGTTGGTCAACTGATTCTTTGGAACTGGTGGTGACATGGGTGTGGGGGTTGCCTGTCCTCGCACGAAGCGGAAATTCGCGACAACGTAAAATGCAGCAGCGCTGCTTTTCTGCGTGTGAAATCAGCGGAAGTCTTTATGAGCTTCTGAGACCGGTAGGCCTTTCAGGACTGGTGCAACTGCCCGATCATCGGGTGTCATGGTGTCATTTCTGGGACTGCCGCGTGTTCCTGTCCACATGTTCCGACCACAACAAACCGCAGGGAAGGAAGGACGTGCACCCTCCCCGGCCGTGCGTCTGTCGCCCCGGAGGTCGGCGTCGCCCAAGGGGCAATCGTCTGCTTCTTCGCAGCACGTTGCGCGGCAAAGCTGCCTGCAGCACGACAACACGAAAACGTGCGCGGCGGCCAGCCTCCAAACCGGATTCGGAGGGCGACTCTCAAGGACGACCCTGAGGACGTCGAGAAATGCCCAGCTGCTGCCACGGGCTCCCTCTCCGTGCATGCAATCCGCGGGGTCGACCCCAACGCTAGGCCTAACCCTTTCGCGCGTGACGGCGGCGTGCCTCGCGCCATGGCGTGCGTCTGTCTGCTGCCCTACCTTTTTTTCTTCGGGGTGGGTAGTTATTATGACGGATGGAGACGGGGCGCCGCGGGCCGTCGCCGCAGCGCTGACGCGCGTGACGGAATTTATCGACAGACCTGTAAAAGATAGAGAATAAAGCGATATGTTTGTAAACATGTGTATGTGTTATTTGAAATTACAGTGACTGAGGCTCGCTTTTGGACCACGTTGTGATGCAGGATTTGTTTTGACTTCGGTCGGCTCTGACAGTGATCGAATGACGCTCGCGGTTACGTGCCTGTTTTTCTTTTTCGTAGGGTAGCTGGTAAAAAAAAACTACTATTACCTTTATTATTTTTGTATAAATAAAAAAAAGATTATGTCTCTATTTTTACGTGCACATATTTATTTTTCTTGTTGCATATGGCTAAATTATGTTGGTCAGAATGTTTGGTAAAGTCAGCGATATGAAATGGCTTGTTTTGACATTATAACGAGTCGGGGCAATAAAAAAAAGAACAACTATAGTTGCTAAACAAGGAGAATATTATAACTGAATAACTGTTACCATCGAAGAAAATAATAAAACAAACTTAATAATTGCTATTAACAAGAAAACTAATAAAAAAAACACATAATAGTTGTTACAAAAAAAAACAAAACAAAAAACACCACCATGAAGCCTAACTATAACGTAGGAGCGACAAGAGGGCGTGACAGTCTAGGTCTCCTTCTCCCAAAAGTAATCTGCTTATCACTGGGCTACCAATGAAATCAGAGCATCGCCTGATAACAAGTATTCAGAACCATTTGCGAACAGCGGTCTGTTTTTTATTCGTTAGGAGCGACTGAAATCCAACCACACGTTATACAAGCAATCCTAATCTTTATTTCTTATAATACCGATGCGGAGATACATTGTGAGATGAATCCATGGCCAATCTGACGAATCCATCAAGAAGTAATTATATGAGAATGTTTCGATTCAACATGGTACACACAAGAAGCAACATCTTTGAAATTTGCTAAACACAAACTGTAAACATATAATTAAAATAACGGATAATCAATTTTTATTACGAACAAGTGATTACATTACGCATTTGATTAGACAACGAGGAAAGTCATATCCGGAACCTTGAACCCGAGCCACCACATCATTGACTCTTCCATATCTCCCAAGCTTGTTTTAAAACTTATTCAGGCACATTTGATGATTACTCTTGGCTGAGCCACGGGCATCGTTGTTTTGTATTTCCCTCCACCTTTGGTTACGTAATAAATAATTTCATCATCGCATAATTATGATTAAGGTGGAGTCGAGATGCCTGTCCGTTCGTGGCTGCGTGGGCTAGTAATAGAGATGACGTGCACGCCAGGGCGGGCTCCGCATTTGTCCTTATTTGTCCAACTGTGGATGCTATTCACGCGTTGATGTTTTTGTTGTTGTGAAGCGTAGTAGGAACGCTCCACAACCTTGGCCTTGCGCACCGCGTGCTATCTTAGACCATTGAAAAATTTCGAAGCGTATACTACATCAATGATTCAAACAAAATCCGAAGTTCCAGAATTTACTCTATCTCACTCTCGGGTAAACGTCTTGTACCCGTTGCGTTCGAAAACCTACCCGCGTCTAGCATTGTTGTATCTGTCTTGTCACTTGACTTGATCCGCCGGAATAACTCTGATACATTTGAGTAAGATTGAAACACGACCCCAAATGTCCCCTCTGCTGACCGTGATCTGGCCAATATGATCTGGCCCACCTCTGGGCGCAGCCATCTTGACGTCACGTGATCACTAATGTGGCAAACAGGCAAGATGGCGGCAACCGGGGGGGGGGGGGGGGGTGCCATTTCCGCTGCAGGCCGTGGGTTCCGGTTTACCGCTCTAAGGTAATACTCAAGCTCATTGGGTTAAAGGCATGGTTGGATGGATCGATACATGAAGCTGAACCTGTTGAATCGGGAGGCAGCTTGCGCCACCTAGTCAGTGTTTTTTTCCTTCTTTTTTTATTCTAACAATTATTTAACATATAGTTATATATCTAGAGATTTATTCTTAAAAGCTACAATCGGTTTGTAGGGCGGAAGGAGCCACACTCCTTCCGCCCTACAAATTACCCGGAAAAGAATAAGAAAATATTCACCCTTCCCTCGACCTATGCCACCTCTCAGATAATCTCTTTTTGGTTATTTCAACCTTACCCATGTCTATTGTGTCTCACTATCCTTGAATCCCAGTGTTTTTTTGTTTTTTTTTTATTAGTTGTTTCTTTAGTTACTACATGATGAAGCCCCTTACAGTAAATTATCAAGCGCTCAGCCGTCTCCTCATCCCCTTACAAAAATGATCAATGAGTTTCAATTGACTTTCTATTGTGTTCCTATAGAGTCAATTGAAACTCGATATAAACTCAATGTCTAATGAGTTTGACCATTAGAAACTCAATTTTGATTCTATTGAATTCACTCATTAAAAATGCAATTGAGACTGATCATAAGAAACTCAATATCGATTCTATTGACATTACTCACTAGGAATGCAATTGAGTTCGATCATTAGAAACTCAATATCAATTCTATTGAATTTACTCAATAGGAATGCGATTGAGTTTGGTCATAAGGAACTCAATTTCGATTCTATTGAATTAACTCAATAGGAATGCAATTGAGACTGATCATAAGAAACTCAATATCGATTCTATTGACTTTACTCACTAGGAATGCAATTGAGTTTGATCATTAGAAACTCAATATCAATTCTATTGAATTTACTCAATAGGAATGCGATTGAGTTTGGTCATAAGAAACTCAATTTCGATTCTATTGAATTAACTCAATAGGAATGCAATTGAGACTGATCATAAACAACTCAATATCGATTCTATTGACTTTACTCACTAGGAATGCAATTGAGTTTGATCATTAGAAACTCCATATAAATTCTATTGAATTTACTCATTAGGCATGCAATTGAGTTTGGTCGTTTGTGGATTACTGCACCCGTGTGCACCGAACGATTATTGCTTGTACCAATGTTTTTCTATTAAGGGATAGAGTTCAATGACGTCGAAACACTGTTTATCATCTATGAGACACTCAAGGAGGGAATAGGAAACTGGGAACCTTAGTAGATGCTGAAATGGTCACCGGCCAAATGAATACCTTCCTTATGTAGGGTATATAAGGCGGTGGGGTAGTCAAGGGAGTACGATTAGTGGGTTGTGAGTGCTTAGTTACGATGTTTGTGTTCGTTTCCTCTATGTGCTTTGTTTCCTTCATGTTGCATGCTTTAAAGAATTGTGAAAAAGAATTCTCAACCAGAGAATATTTTTTTAAATGCAGTTGCAATAAATTCTATTGAAGCACGTTGCAATAATTCAATTGAAAGTCAATTGCAATATTTTTATTAAAACTCAATAGCAAAAGTTCTATTGAAACACTATTGCCAAAATTCAATTGAAATGCAATTGCTAAAAATTCAATTAAGACTCAGTGGCCAATAGTCTGGGACGGATCAATAGCGACTCAATAGAAAAAGTCAAATAAGTTTCAATTGAGACTGAATGAGGTCTATTGAGTGAGTCCTTTACACTTTCAATTGAAAGTCAGTTCATTTTTTTGTAAGGGTCTCCACAAGCTCCACACACCGTATCTACTTCCTGAAATCTAGCTCTTTATGTCTTAGTCCGCAACACCGCCGTCCTCACCCCGAACAGCAAGGAGCTTACCCTGGAATTGCCCAAGACAGGTTCCTTAGTAATGTTATACTTAAACCATCTGTAAATTTCCAAGGACAATTTATGCCTGCTATCGCTCATATACTTAGATCTAAGTTTCCTAGTCCGCTTTCTCCATTTTGTATCGACGCTATGTGTAAATAGCTAGGGACTCTTCGTGCCTATCGTTCTGCATCTACTTCTCTCAGCTTATCTTCAAATTCTATCTTACTGCTAGCTTCTTTACCCTCGAATGAGGACCATCCCATATCGCCCTGCATAGACGCTTTAAACACGTGCCAGATGGAGCTGCCATTGCCGAACTTCTCTTGTCTTACCGAAGTCAGACTTGGAAGTAATCCGTTACAAGTAAAGGGATTACTTGTAATTAATTACTTTTCTTGTAATTTAGTAATTAATCCGTTACTTTTTTGAAAATGTAATTTGTAATGTAATCTCATTACGTTTTTCAGTAACGAATTACTGAAATTACTCGTTACAATTCTTTCATCTCTTGAAGGAGGGCGATACAACGGCCTTCGCTCTTTTAGCATGGTAACACAAGACTCGGGCGAGGTGCTGGTGAGGGGAAGGAATTCACGGAAAGCACGAGAGCCCAGCCAGAGACCGTTTCTCGACTCGTTCGTGCGGTCAGCCCGGCTGGGAGGATTCGACGATCTACAAATAGGCAACAGGCTTTGACTTCTTGGAGCCACAATCCTCCGCGCCTTGTTCCCCCAAAAATTTTAGCGAAACCGTGCTTTGCTTGTTGATGTTTCCGCCTATACACACGCTCACCCCGCAAACAGAGAGGCAGCCCTAATGAGACCTCGACCCTGCTCATCCTTGACAGCGCTGTGAAAGCTGAACACTGGCGGGGCCAACCAACTATGTGGTTCCTGTCGCTTGACTTCACACTGACGGATGTGTACGGCAAAAACATGAGAGATCCGATTGCAGCAGTGCATTGGAACAAAGAAAATCTAGCATAAACCCTGCTGTCAGTTTAAACAGAAACTTTCGACAGCCGGGACTGCTGGTCGGGGAGCACAACAAAACGGCCTGGGACGTCGAAGCCGAGCCCGCATTCTTAGAAACGAGAATGCTAGAGTTCTCGTCAGCGGATTGGGCCTGCGAGAACTTAGACCGAAATTTTAGGAAAAGGAAACATAGCCCGAGTTTGCTGAGGATAAACGGTGACTCACTTGGACACTGGAGTTGTAAAGCCGCCTACCTGTAAACGCGTGAAAGACATGGAAGCGTGCTGTTCACTGAAAATTGGGCTTTTTTTAAATCATTTCTAGACGGGAAAGTCAGTTCAGCTGAGAGATTTTGCATTAATATTTCGCCTGACGTCTTGGCTCTGATAAGTTTGGTGATCAAGAAAGAAGATCAAGTGGGCCCCATTCGGTCGGATAACAACCTTCATCAACGAGGAGTCTTTAAAATGTACCCAGACGGAAGTACTGCATCTTGGTCTCACAGCCAGTCCGTTTTAGTAGGTAAACCAGCCCCTACTTGGGCAACATGCAGCAAACATAAAAAAACCATATCTTCAGGGAAATCCTGTTTTGAAGCTCGCCGACGCCAAACTTGGATTAATTCGAATGGTGTGCGTGCCTCCACCGCCCGAGTGCATTCGTCGCATATGTTTATGGGATTTAGTTCTGTCCCGGTTGGACAGCGCAAGGCTCGTTTATCTTGAGCACCTGTTCAAGTTCTTTCAAACTTTATAGATTCTTTCTCCAAAAATTATTAACCTAAAATATTGGGTAGAGATTAATGAATATGTTTTTTATGTATTAATTTTGATGGGCCCCAAAATTTTCCCCTTCAAACACGCAATATATACTGTCTTTTTCGTATTCCTTTGGAGTAACGCAAAAGTAATCAAGTAAAGTAACGAAGTAATTAATCGATTACTTTTTACGGGGAGTGATTTGTAACGGTAATTCATTACTTTTTAGGCCAAGTAATTGTAACTGTAATTAATTACTTTATTGAAGTAACGGGCACAAGTCTGACCGAGGTACCGAGCCAGTGAAGCGGGCGGTGACGAGCCTCCACAAAGGTCTATGCTGGGGAGAAGGACAGAGTAGCATTTAAAGTGGCAATAACCTGTCCTGGTGTGGCAATGATGAAGTGAAGCGAACGGAACAAGACGAAACGAAAACTGAAAGTCTGTTATGGCGGCGCCCATGCACAGGTGCCTGAAAGCGTCTATATTTTGGTGCGGTATTTTACAGAGTCAATCTACCTACTCCACATTGCTTTATTTCTAGCCTTGACTGGACGCCCAGTTTTATGCACAAAAGTGCATTTGAAAAAGTCAGGCTCGGAACCATAACTCCTTTCCAGATCTCCCTCACCACCTCATACCTGTTATAGTTTGGTTCTATTTTTATTTACAGCTGTACTTTTGTTGCCCTTACCAGTTATACATTTTGCATGTTCGGTGAGGTGTTTTGTACCCTCGGTAATTCATAATCCTAGATACTTGGATTTATCGACTCGCTCGACCTCTAATCCTTGTATCTTTAGCTCTGCAATTCTGTCATCAGTGAACACCACGACCGCTGATTTATCATTACTGAATTCTAAGCGTAACCTGTGGTCCTCTGCACCACGTATATTCGTTAGGGACTGAAGCTCTATGTTGCTATTGGCCATTAGCACTATATCATTAGCACACTTAGACCTGGTAGTGACTGTTTGATCTATTGACCTTGCCTTTCGTATGAAAGGTCAAAACCAGGTGTTTTTTTTCTAACTTTCTAATCCTTGGAGGTACAACATGAACAACAATGGCGACAAAAGGCATCCCCCCCCTAAGACCCCATTTTATCTCTATTGGCTTTGTTCTCTTTCATTCCCATGTTATTAGTACCATGTTGTCTTTGTAAATATCCCTTAAAAATGTTCACATTGGACGACGAAATGTTCCACAAGTTGCTTTGAATAACATTGTCATTGAAGGCTCCCTTTATATCTAAGAATGCTAACCAGAGTGGCCTACCTTCGTTTTCTCCTACCTCGATAAACTGTGTTAATTCAAATAAATTTCCCTCCAACCTCCTTTCTTTTCGGAACCCCTTTTGTAGCTCTCCTAGAATATTATCACTTTCCACTCATGCCTGTAAACTCTCCTTGATAATTTGCATTGCAAACCTACAGATTACTGATATTACTGTTACAGGACGATAGATATAGTTACTTGTGTCAGCTTTGTCCCCTTTCCGTTGTGCATTAAACTCAATCTGCTTAGCCTTCATTGTCCCGGGGTCACTCTTTATGCTAATGGCGCTTACGGCTTGTTTTAACGCTTCCATAGATTTGCACCCTAACTGTTTTATCAACTTTATTGGTATACCGTCTGCACCCGTCAATGTACCCGTTGGAACTCTTCGTTGTGCCCTTTCCAATTCTTTTTGTCCGATAACCTTATCATCATTTCTTGAACCATCCTCCACTGGTGAGGCGCTTCCTTTGAATCCTTGCTACTTGAACTTTTCTGTAATTAATGTTCCTATTTATTCCATTGCCTCATATCCTTCAAGCTGATTACCCTCAGGCATGACAATACACTTCTGTTTTGACATTGTTTTATGACTTAGTGAATTCAACTAGTTCCAAACATTTCTGGTTGCCTTTCTGCATTTTTTATTTACTTTAGACAGCCATTGCGACCCCTCCCTCTGAATCTTTTCATCAGTCAAGCAGAATTGCTCCCGTATACTTCTAATAAATCTATCCCACTTTTTGTTTACCTCACTTTCTGGTTTCCCATTGCACTTAGAGTGTCTGTGCTCTCTGGAAGCTTCTTGGCGTTTCTCTATTACCTTCTTTACTTCATCATCCCACCAGCCCTTACCGCTCATTCCCACTGGAAGCGGATCCGCGTTCGCAAAGCGGTTGCGAACGCGGTTGTATGAAGATCCAGTACAATGAACCTTTTCCGAGAAGCGTTCTGCGCACGCGCGAGCGCCCGATGCCAAGCGGTGGAAGTCGGCACGAAAAATCGAGGAAATTCGGAATGAGGCTGTAGATCGACGAGTAGAACACGTAATTGCAGCATATATATAATTGTGTTACACAAAAAAAGAAAGTTGACGGAAAGAAAAACACGACGTTTGGGTGGACGCTACTGATTTCCCTCTTTACAGTCGCGTTGGGCACGCGGCGCTGCTCGGAGAGCGAAGCAACAGGTAGCGTAGCTCTCATTATCGATTGGTAGCGCAGGTAGGTCACTTCCTCGATTTTTAGTTCGTGCAGCCGCCGCCTGGTGCCGTCGGTATTTGGAAAAGGTCTATTGCACGCGCACTTCGTGTCATCGAGTGCGCGTGCAATTGTACTGGATCTTTATACAACCGCGTTCGCAACCGCGTTGCGAACGCGGATCTGCTGAATGAGCGGTTAGGCCGGCGTGCGTCTTCGTTTCCCCCTTCTTTTATTGCATACTGCAGACAGCTCTTGTTCGAATAGCTTAGTTAGCGTTGTGTGATTCAAATCCGTGTATGTATGCCCAGAAATTATCTCTTCTGTTGGCTTAACGACTATTTTCAACTATTTCTTCTTTTTTTTTTGTATAAAATGTTTGATCTGGTTGTTTGTCTTGCTCTGTTCCTGCGTCTGCATTCCTAGTAAATTGGCGTCTCTCTCGACAAGAGTAGCAACATTTTCTACTCGAAACACGAAAATTTGGATGCTCCCTATTTGCAAAACTAACTACGATGAACAAATGTTAAAATATGCACTTCCTCGACTGCTTAATTTTCTTGTTACTCACAGCATTGATTTTCTCACAACATCTGTAAAAAATCTCCGAGCATTGCTTTCTTTTTTCAAATGTGATTGCTTAGCTGTCATGTTTCATAACCTTAATTTTTGCTAAATCGAATAATGCTGTGCTTGCATGTACTTTGTTTTTGTTTGCCTTTTATATATAGCGGCACCTTTTTTGAAATATTGTCCTGTTCTTATCTCTGAAATTGTTATATTTTCTCTTGGTTTTCTTTTTGGATTACTTGTGTCACTGCTGCCATGCATCTAAGGGGCCGAGGGCCCGTCAAGCTGCATGATGCAGCTTTTTTCCTCGGTCTCCCTCCGTCATTTATGTTTCGACGGAAAATAAACATTATTATTAATTGGTTTGTGATCACTACATAGGCTTTTTGAACCTTCTTCATTTGTTTTCATTGTCTCTAACCTGGGGTCCTAAACTCGTCGAACACAAAGTTGGAGCCCAAAGTTAGCGGAGCGCGCCGATTGGACGCCGCCGAAAAAAGCGCCAAGTCATCGTCGGAATCGTCCAATCGGTGCGTTCCGTGAACTTCGGCCCAAACTTTGTGTTCGACGAGTTTAGCACCCCTGCTATACATTCTATTTGACATCAGAGCGTAATCTATCGTAGAATGTAAGCTACCCATTTCCGATGTTATTAGCCCGTCGCATTTCTCACCGGTATTGCATAAACATAATTTATGTCTTTTAGACATTCGCAGTAGCATGTTTCCTGTTGAATCGGTGTACACATCCAGGTGTACATAAGCATTCATGTCCCCTGGGATAATTAATTCGTGATATTCTCCTAGTTCAATTATTTCTTTTGAAATACATTCTAACATCTTCCTGTTCTCCTCTTTAGCATTTGCTCCTGTCCAAAAATACAAGTAACAAAAAACTTGTTTTTTTTTTTTTTTTGCGAAAGGTTTTTTTTTTTTTTTTTAGTTATAAATGTCCTGTGCGTTATTCTCTGACTCCGTGCCAATTTGCAGTTTTTTTTTTTTTTTTTGTAAAAGTGCTTGAATCCCGCCTCCTCTCTTGCTGCCCTCCGTTCCATTGTATTGTTACCATACGTAATCAAAATTGCAAGGAAGTTGCTCCGCGTCTCTAAGATGCGTTTCAACTAACCCATATACGTATAAATCGTCCTGTCTTAGTTGTTCTTTTATCTCCTCCCATTTTAACCTGTTCCTACTACCCTGGTCATTTGTGTACACCTGCCCTACCTTTGCACCTAGATAGATGACGCCGGCGCCATCTATCGGTAGCCTTTGAACACTTCCGATCTGCGTATATTTAGACTGAAGGTCTTCGCGGTATTCTATGAGACCAAATCACCGCACTATCTGCGAGAAATGGTCGCTCATGAATTTGTCAGAGTAATGTCAAGCCCGTGGTGAAAAAAATAAGGCATGCAATATGCACAGATCGAAAGTGTTCCAGTGTTACCCGATAGCTGGTGCCAGTGCCGTCTTAACCGGTTGCAACGCGGCAGTCGACCGCACTCAAACGCAAATATGTGAACCAACATCTAAGATTTCAGGCTTTTTGTTCCCAGTCTCGGGTGTTCAAGATGTAGCAGCCTCACTATACTGGCTAATTTTCCCATCTACTGCTGAGACACCATGGCGCCATTTCTAGGCAGACCAACTTTCCCCTGACCTATGCGGAGCTCAAGTTTGTCTGCTTCTTGCACAGGGGTTGCGATGATGTAAAAACGCCGAGCTCTCATTGGCTGATTGAACAACATAGTGGGTAGACCTTAAGGCATCTGATATTGAGGTCTACCCACTATCCTCCCAATCATAGCCAATCAGAGCACGGCGTCGTTCTGACGTCACAGCAACTCCTAAGCAAGAAGCATACGATTTTCTCTCTGGATATACGTCCATGATACAACGAATGTGACACCATCGTATATCTTTTTATTTTTGCCTGTTCTTCGGTCAACAAATATGTTTTTGTGTTTTTTTTTTTTTTTGGCACGATGAGGCGTTATAGTTTATTAGGAATGATGCTTGAGCCTGGAGCACCGTTGGTCACGAATAAAGAACCGATACAGGAAAGAAGAAAACGGTGCATTTTGACGACACTGGAATGTCAAAAGGGCCGTGCCTCGAGAGATACAATGCACGCAAGAATAAGGAGAGAAAAAGGGAGAAACAAAAAGGGCGATCCGTTTAAACAGGTTTCTCGGCGGTCGCGTGTCTCTTTGTTTCGCCCGCATTGTTCCGCGAGTGGACGACAACGACCAGCTGTTGACGCTCGCGCCGGCTGCAATCGCAGACGACTGTTCTTCGGCGGCACATGCCACGGCTTTGTGGGGGGAGACATACACACCGTCGCGCCCGTGCCGAGATGTGTGTCAGGAATGCGAAAGTGGTCTGTGGCTCTTGAAGTTGCAGGCACTTGTGAAATAAGTCTCCCTCTGACTGGAAAGGGAAACCAGTCTCTAGAGGCTGCGATGGCGAACCATCTTGTTGACCCCAAGAACCTCTTGACCGTGCACACAGGTCCCTTTACCGAGAAAGAATTGTTGTGATTTGCTTTCAAACGTATTTATGTCTATGTCAAGAGCACATTACACCTTTTTTATTGCGAGGCCGCCACTTGGCAGTAGCAGACGACCTTTGCTTGCGACGTCGTGGCCGCGTGCTTCGAGACACTTGTGGAAGCAGGCCAATTGCCTTGAGTTTTGTTGCCTACAAAAGAAATTTGTGCAACCTACTGTTTTTTTTTTTTTTTTTCACAGATTACTTACGTGGTTCAACCCAACGTCCTCTTATATCTTTATTATGAGATACGAAACTTAATTCTTGTTTGTGCTTATTACGTTTTGGTCAAATCTTTGCACACTGATGCCGGCCACTCCGTAGATCACTACGTTTATTACTGAGGTTCCTTTCATATCAGCGAAGATTTCAGCGAGTCGAAGCAAGAAATAATATACTGCAAGGTTTGACATCCATAGTGGTATGGTTTTGACTCTCTTTTATAAGTCATCTCATTTCCGAGCATTTCGTCGCTGCTATATTCCGAAGGCCATATGCGATCGAATCGCAAGTTACACGTGTATAGTTTATCGTCAATTTTGAATGGCATGTTGTTTCACACGTTCAACTGCAATATGGCGTCGACAAGTTCAAAGAGCCGCACTCAACCGAACCCTAAAGATCAGGGTGTCGAACCGGAACCGTACCGAACCGAAAACCGGAACCGAACCGGTATTTTTTCCGGAACTGAACCCGAACCCGAACCGTTATATTGTTATCGCGATGAACCCGAACCGGAACTGAACCGGAAAAAAAATAACGGTTTCCGGCTCATGTCAAAACGGTTTGGCCACGCGCTGTTGACAATGAATGTGCTATCAATGCCATTTGTTTTTTAAATGCCGTCAACTGACAGTCTGACACACACCTCGCTTACATATTTTTCTTCTCCACTCAGTCTTAGGAATATAAACGCTGCATCCATGAACCTTGACAAACGCTGCATCCATGAATCTTGACATAGGAACCAGTATTGCGCTGGTCGCGGCTTGCGCGGAAGAAAGAAAATTGAAAGGCTGTGCAAAAAAAAAAAAAAAAAAAAAAAATCGCGTCACGGGATTTTATTTTTCTACAATCTCGTAAATCCTAAATGCTGCTGTGTGCTCATTTCATAACACGTTTCTAGAACGCGCGAGTTCTTGAAGCTTGCTTCCATCAGAATGAGAAAAGAAAAGGCTGTGGAGTTTGATAATAATGCATCCGGTTTCGTATAGGCACTTAGAGGCTAACATATTTGTGAGACAGCGAATTGATAGACGTGCTGCGCTGCGAAGTTCTACAGAACAAACGCGTGACTAAAAATTGAAAATGAAAAGGATGAGTTTACTTTGAGATGAGGAGAAACACAACGAGACAGCGAACTCTTCTATTTTAATATTTATCCTATTACGTCCTTCTGGCGTTGCGTTCGGTGAAGTGTTTTTCATATTCCGTATCTTGTTTAATGAAAACTTCTTTAAGGGTCTAATTTGAGTTACCGAAGGCTAGTTCAAGTAAAGAAAGCTGTATTTTCTCCCCACTGTTCCTTCAATTGCTTACACGCCGAGGTGGCGGGATAGTTAGCGAGTTCTACTTGTAAGTGGGTTTGTAAGGAGGTCGCGGATTTTACAGCTACTGCGTCGGACCGAATTAGAATAAGTCCGAATGCATAAACGTCGGTGAGGTAACATTTGAGTGCACATAAAGAAACCATTCCTGGTAGAAAGCCCTGAGCCTCACACTACGATGTATCCCGTTTCGTATGTGCTGATTTCAGATGTTTTATTTGTAATTTATTTTGATGTTGCAATTTGTCATTTATAATTTCCGAACCGGTTCGCGAACCGGTTGAGCGCCCCGAACCGGTTCGCAAACCGGTTCGCGGATCGAATTAATCGAACCGGAACTGAACCGGAGCAAAATAAATTTACCTGAACCTGAACCGTAACCGAACCCGTATTTTTTTCGGTTCGACACACTGCTAAAGATAAAAAAAATTGTTGAGCTATACGTCGGTACAATCCGGCAGAGAATAAACAACGCGGCAGGTAATTACTAAATTGTCAATATCCTGTAGCGGGAAATAATATAAAATTACCCTTGCTCATAAATATTTACAGTAATCGAGCCAGCGCCGATTGTTGCTTTCGAAATTGGCATTTGACACGCCATCCGTATAGTATACGTGCGCCCGGACCACAGAGGTGGGAATGACATTCGCATTTTGGATTGAGAGGGACTCTTTTCAAGTACATTAGTGATGATGAGACTTGCGCAAGTATTTTCCCATAGAACTCCCTATAAGGTTGCGTATAAGGCTATCCTCGAGGTTTAATTGTACACCACGCAGGCACGTAGCCAGGATTTTGTTTCGGGGGGGGGGGGGGGGGTTCTATGGCAAAATACGAATGTCATTCCCATAGATGCTGTATGAGGGGGAGGGGGAGAGGAGTCCCCAGCAAAACGAAAGATTTTTTTTTTGGGGGGGGGGGGGAGGGGGGGGGGCGCCCCCCTTTTCTGGCTACGTGCCTGACACCACGAACAGTCAGGATTAGTCTGAATTCATAACGGAGAGCGATTAGCAAATGTAAAGTTACACATATCGAACATTTCAGTCAGGGGTTTCCCCAGGTATTGAAATTAGGGGGGGGGGTCTCAATTTTTAGAGGGGGGGGGGGGTTGGGGGGACCTTGAGAATAGAGGAGTTGTTGAGAATTAAGGGGGTACCTTCAGAAAAGCAAGAGAAGTGTGCACCCCCCCCCCCCTCCCCCTAGGGGGTGTGTAGGGAAATCACTGACATTCGAGTGGCAGCTCGTTTACCTCGTTTTAAGGCCTGTTACGGTTATAATACTTCATGCCTCGTCGCGCGATTATTCTCCGCGGTCGACCTTGTCGTGTGTTTCCAGCGCGTCCAAACGCGAACCTCCGCGTCGGCACCGGAAGATAGTGGTCCTTTTCAAGAAGCCCGGAGGCGTGGACTAAGTAGTCTTTATGGTCCTTGACCGAGTAAGGCTCCGCTCGTGTATTTTTAATTGCTTCGTTGACGACCATATTTTGAAGTGAACTTATTTTGTGTGTGGATTTCGTTGAAAGGAAACGGTCGAACTGAAGGCTGGCGGTGCAAAAAAACCCAAATGATAATCTTGTCACTGGCGTTACCGAATTGCCAGCCTTTCGTCTGTTGTATACGAGTGGTTTCCTTAGTGCACTCCCGCGTTTTACCCCACCGGTTCGAATCTCTCAAAAATTCCCTGATTTGGTGGTTTTCGATGACGCTAAGGAAGTTTCTAATTTGAACCGTACGTTTATTTTCACTAGTTAAAAAGGTGATTCTGTGAGAAATGGTCGTTTTAAACATTGTCAAACGTTTCTTCAGGTAAAAAAGATAAGAAAAAAAAGGATGATGCGCGAAAAAATAGCAAGTGTACGAAAATGCCAAGTGTTCCACGGACACCCGATAGATGTGCCATTCTATTTATAAATCCAGGGTCACACTGCTCATACATCAAACAAAAGGCAGTCTGCATACAGAATCGAACGTGAGTCTCAGCAAGATCCGTGCTTCAAATACCGCATGGCAATGAGTTCAAGGGGAAAACCTGGCACGCGGCATTCGAAACACAGATATTGTGGCAACTCGTGTTTGCAGACTGTCTTTCGCATGATGTATGGGCATTGCGCCCGAAATCCCAAGATGTTTCAAGGCACTCGGACGCAAGCTGTCGCAAGCGTGTGAACCAGGCTTTAGCGTCAAAGTTCTTGATTCCTTTTTTTCTAACCAAATAACAGGCTGAAGTTGAGAGAAAAGCAGAGACATACACACTGCTGACTATCAACTAAGACTTTATATTTCTTCTTCATCTTTTCGACTCAAGGATTCACACCTGAAGTAATGCCAATGAATCTTCTTAAACCCTTAAATTACACTACTAAATTAAAATACTAAACAAAATTAATTAATTACAATAAATTACTAAATTAATTACTAAATAAATAAATTACAAAATTAATACTATCGTTCTAGCTGACCATCTACCTAAATTTTCTAACCCGTTCGTCACTGCAGAGCTCTGGTTCCCTGACGCTGACGGCGCTTGAGTCCAACGGAGATGCCAAGCCGGCCAAGCTGGCCGTCGACGGCCCAGGGCTGGCTCCCCCCTCCGGCCAGCTGGGGCCTGGAGGGGCCGCCAGGGAGAGGTCCCCCTCGGTCACTTCCAGGGGCAACTGGGGCAACCGCTGGGAGTTCCTGCTCTCCTGCGTCGGCCTGTCCGTGGGCATCGGAAACGTCTGGAGGTTCCCGTACCTCGCCTACAAGAACGGAGGAGGTATGCACGCCCCACGCCGCCCACACCCCGGGTCGCGAACTTGTTTTATTGTTGGATCGATTCCGATAATACCCCTAACTAGACAGTTTTAGTGGACCGTACGCTATAGCTTTGCGTACGCAAGGAAATTGCGGGTCGGGAGTGCGCATGCGCAGAACAGAATAAAAGGGCCAGCGTACCGCGTACACACGCAACGCTGGGGATTTTGCGTTACTGGCTATCTCGCTTTGGGGGACGCTCTCGAGAAATCTCGGGCCCAACGAGAGCGCCAGTTTCAAGATGGCGGTTACCTCGACTGGCGCAGCAAGGGCGACGTGGTGTTCTTGAAGTTCTGTGTTACGTGAAATTGCGTGGTGTTGAGCTCGGCAATTCTTTCTGGAACCTACCGTGGTCGAATCAAATCGCAGTGCAGCTGAAGGAGTGCACAGTGAAAACGTTCACCGCTCGGCGACCCTGCGATCTGCTCAACACTAAGCCTATTCGCACTGTTCATCGCTGACGGACGAACGACTCTAAAAGAAATCGCCGAAGTTCTCACTATGCACTGGATCTCTATAGGTCATAGATTTCATTCCGCGATAGCATTGATAAAAGGTGCCGTTTCCACGGGACGACTGACGAAGGCTTCTTAATTGAATTTAGCTACGCACTCGTACTGGTAGCCTCTGTACCCCGCAGAAATGCGCACTTGACGAGGCAGCTGCGACTTGGTTTATTTTGAAATAAAATGATTGGACACGTTTACATTTCCAATATTTCTTTCCGGGAGTATGGTGCCGCTATAAGCACGCCGAATTCTACGGCTCTGGCAAGTTTATCCAAGATCATGCGATGTGTTCACTCGAAAACGTAACGCACAACTAAATTCGGTCCGAGCAGGTCGTTTTTTGCGTACGCTATACTATTGCGTACGTAAGAGCCAGCAACGCTATAGTAAAACTGTCTAATGTACACGACCTTATTTTTGTGGGCTCAATATTTCGCGAATTCGGCAAAGTGTGAATTTCGGGAATGTCTCGCGGGCACGAAATTTCGCGATGACGGTGGCATGCATCGCATTTCTTACCACAGGGAAACATATACGCGGGTTCTATTTTTTGAAGTATTATTAGAGTCGCGAAATTTGTGAAAATTAGGATTTCGCGAAAATTGAGTCATTTCCAATATATTTTATGTCAGGGGTGGCCAGATGGGCATATGCAAGAGCCGTTAGAAAAGTAATGTTTTAAATGAATAGCCGCAATAAAAAAAAAAAAATCCGTGCCAGCTTTTTTTTGTTTTATTTTATGGTTATAGGGAATTCCATTCGTAAAGCGATTGCTCATTATGTCACTGACCCTGATTACCTGAAGTATATGCGTGGTGGCACAAGGCTGTCAATACATAAGCTGCCATTTATTCTATGTATATATATGTATACAACTTTCCTTTAGGTCTTGCAGACTAGTCTTATAAGGGAGCCGCAAGCCGCAGTTTAGACACCCCTGTTCTCTGCTATCGTCAGATGCATGGTGTTCAACCACCTGCCACTGAGCCGTAGCTTACCCAAAAATGTGTGCGGAATTTTTATTCTTATGGGCGGGAGCCTGGTTGTACTCCTATTGTCGCAGTGGACTATAGGCAGAACGTCGCAGATGCTGCAGTTATTACATATTGATTTGGATTCGTAGGCAAGAGCCCTGGACTTGATTAGAAACGGAGAGCAGCGTCAGAAACGGAAGGACGAGGCGATGGAGAATATTCGCACCTCCAACGGCGTGAATTTGCCTCCGACCTCCAGGGCGGGCAGTGGAGATAGCTGCAGTAGGCATGAGACATTCAGTAGCTCTCCGCTTTTCTCCTTCCCCTCTCTTCAGCCGGGTGGGTGAAGCTGCCTCCCCTGGGACGGTTTGCTGGTGAACGCGAGCATCTCTACCGGCGACTAAAATAGTCGAAAAAGGGATTTCGAGCTCACGTGACCGGCTCCGTGAGGACAAGAACAAAGACTTTTAGCGTTTAAAACAAATGGCTGCCGTAAGTCCGTCCTCGCTTTGATTATTCAAGCCCGATTTTGCGCGCTGGAAGAGGATGTACAGGCTCGAAATGCAAGTGATATGAATCAGAGTTATTTCTGAGGAAGGTCGTGTTAATCGAGTATAGTAAAGAAAACGTCAGGCAAGGCTTTACGTCCACTGGACGAAATCGCCTGGTACGATCGGTACTTTCTCCCCAAGGCGCCGGTCAGCGTTTTGGAGCTTCCTCACGGATTAAAACCGTGAGGCAAATCCACGAACCTGATTGGCCTATTCGAAAGTTCCGCTCCTTGGCGTGCGGGAGACGACGGTGAATCCTTTCGTGCCCATTGTGCGTTGTTTGAGATAACGTGACAGTAAACAGAGCGACGCTGACGGGCGACGCATCATGGGACCACCATCGAGGACGGCGGAGACACAATGCTGACTGACGATATTTGGCGGTAAACAACACCGCAGTCGGACACGTTACCTTAAAATGCCTCGTGCGGCCATATTAATCGCCGGGATAAATACCGGCATTCACCAACAAACCGGCCCGGAGTTAGGAGTGCTCAAAAAGTGTAGGGCAGTGTACTTCCGGTATGTGAATAGAGATACGACCGGAAGTACGGCGCCTTACACTTTTCTGCACCGGTGCAGGTGGTGCAGGTTGATCGAACGAAGCTAGTGTTGACAGTGAAAACAAATGCACAGGCGCGTGAGCGTAGTCCAGCAAAATGGTTTTGTTTGTGAGCAGGGTGGAGAATAAAAATCAAGGTGACTTAAATCGTGATTCAAATCATAATTTAAATTGTGATTGAAATCAGACCGGTTTTACTCAGGGTGTCGAACCGGAACCGAACCGAACCGAAAACCGGAACCGAACCGGTATTTTTTCCGGAACCGAACCCGAACCGTTATATTGTTATCGCGATGAACCCGAACCGGAACTGAACCGGAAAAAAAATAACGGTTACTGGCTCATGTTAAAACGGTTCGGCCACGCGCTGTTGACAAGGAATGTGCTATCAATGCCATTTGTTTTTTAAGTGCCGTCAACTGACACACACCTCGCATACATATTTTTCTTCTCCACTCAGTCTTAGGAATATAAACGCTGCATCCATGAATCCTGACAAACGCTGCATCCATGAATCTTGACATAGGAACCAATATTGCGCTGGTCGCGGCTTGCACGGAAGAAAGAAAATTGGAAGGCTGTGCAAAGAAAAAAAAATCGCGTCACGGGATTTCATTTTCCTACAATCTCGTAAATCCTAAATGCTGCTGTGTGCTCATTTCATAACACGTTTCTAGAACGTGATGTTGCAATTTTTTTATTTTTTTATTTTGATGTTATTTTGATTTTGTTATTTTGATGTTGCAATTTGTCATTTATAATTTCCGAACCGGTTCGCGGATCGAATTAATCGAACCGGAACTGAACCGGAACAAAATAAATTTACCTGAACCTGAACCGCAACCGAACCCGTATTTTTTTTCGGTTCGACACACTGGTTTTACTGCGATTATTTGAATTAAACATTTCCCACAAAATAGTATAAATATTTTTTTATTAACCGTTTGTCTATTTATTGTTGCTTTCTATGTAAATTTGCTTTGTATTTATATCGGAAAATCATGAAGCAAAATAGATTTATATCAGGCTCAACAAAGCCGTCGTTATCTGAGCAAATCGGAACATTGGGCTTTCTTTCTGCTAACCATTCGGTTCGTCAAATACGTAATATCTTATTACATGCAAATAAAACTGCGAAAAAAAAAAAGAAAACTCGAAAACTAGAAAAGATGTTCTATTTCAAGAAATTTAGAACGCAAAAGGAAATGCAAATAACGTTCCGTCACTAACAAATTACGTTATTTTTGCTCTACTTTGGTGGGGTTTCCTCAACAAAAAGTTGTTAGTACTTTACATTTACAGTCATTTTCTTTTGCGCATTGTTTTCGGTAGTCGGGGGGGGATCGATCAATCAGTCTGTCAAATTGGAAAATCTATCTATAGTCCGTTGGAAGTTGCAAGGAGGTAGGGCGAGGGTAAGACAGTCCGGGGAGGAGGAAGCAGACGGAACGCTGGAGAAGAGAGGGGAAACCTCCTCCTCTCTCCACCGTTCCGTCTGCTTCCTCTTGCCCGGCCCGTCCTACGCGATCGTCCCACCTTCTTGAGTTGCAAGGAAATATAGTGATTATGAATGACTATAATTATAGCTACGGTGATTTAAATAAAATGTATCTGATTTAAATAAAATGAATTTGACTTAAATAAAAATAAATCGGATTTAATTAAAGATAAATATATTTGGTTAAAAATAAATCTGATTTAAATAAAATGAATTTGACTTAAATAAAAATAAATCGGATTTAATTAAAGATAAATATATTTGGTTAAAATAAATCTGATTTAAATAAAATGAATCAATTTATATGATAAGAAATCATGATTTTTTTTCCTCCTTTTTAAAAGCCGAGCCCGTATTTATTTTCTTTTCTTTTAATGATGGCAGCGTGAAATGTCAGCGGATTCCAGAGATCTCACAGATGACTTATACTGCATTTCATAAATATCTCCAGTGAAGACAAAGTCATGGGCACGAGCGCGTGGCTTTAGAAAGTGCCTCAAGCACGAATCCTCCTGCAAACAAATTTAGCATGGTGCTGAGTTACGCTCACGCGCTCCTGTCTCTTATTGCAAACATTCGTGTAGACAGTATTTTTTTTTTTTTTTTTAGGACAAGACAAAGTGAGATTATTTAAATTATGCAGGGATAATTTGTTGTCTGCTTATTTTCTAGGTCCGAATCGCTTTTCGAATCGCTTTTCAGCGAATCGCTGAAGCGATTTCTCGAATCGCTTCAGCGATTCGAGAAATCACTGAAGTGCGGCGTGATGAAACTTGCGGAGGACGCTAACGTATAATCCCTCTTAAAACAACCAGCGCTCAGAATGACGTATTTGATACATGCGCAACGATTCCAGCTATCATGGCCCGGAGCATGTCTGTAGCAGCAGAGCGGCGGTGCACCACTACATATTTGGTAGACGTGTGGAGAACACAAGCGATGTCGCGGACATCAATGTACGGATAGAGTGAACTGTTTTGGGGGGAAGTCGACAACCGGTGACAGATAAAACGCACGGAGACGTTTGTCTGCCTCCAGTGACGCAGCGCAGCTTTCTATTTCCCGTGAAAATAAAACCCAGTCAACTGTAAAGGAACGCGGACAGCGTATTTACTGTATTTACTCGAGTAATAGCCGCACTGTTTATGAATAAAACCCGAGGACTCGTTTTTCCGCGGAGCACGCGGATTGCCAATCACCGCGATCGACAGCATGATTCCAGCTGTTTACAGGACAGAGATAACGTCTTCGTGCGAAGATACCATCTGTGAAGGTTGCATTTGTATGGAGAATCGTGTTCTTAATCTAGTGATTCGCTATATTATTTTTGCGCAACGCGATGATTGGCTGTATGTGTGCTTTGCGGGGAAGTAGACACAAGGGCCTTGTCCATAAATAGTGCGGCTATTACTCGAGTAAATACGGTATGCTCTGCAAGGCTTTTATTTGTACATTACATATGAGAACCCAACTACCCAAAAAACAATTCCCGGCTCGAAATTCATTTTCTTTCCGCCCGAAAACCGCCGATCGACAACTAGCCGGTTTGAGTCGCGCTCACTCTCTTCTCCGTGGTTACGTGCCAATTTCTATGGTGTAGACACAACCACCAAATATAATCAAAATCGTGGGTCATCGAAGGCGCACACACAATATTAAAAAAGAATGAAATAAATATGATACCCGTTTTATGGGGCTTCTAAAAAAACTGCAAATACGCTGATTAGAGAAACAAAAATGTTGCACAGCCACGTGACTTCCGCCGCCTCACTCTTCTTCTACATTTTTTATTCCGCCCCAGTCCAGTTTCAGTTTGAATTTCGAAAAGTGCGTTTTTTTTGTTGTTGTTTTTTTACTTTATTAAAAATATGCGTGATGTTGGAGCAAAACATTGATTGGGTAGTCTTCGGACATTATAATAAATCACCTGGCAAAAAAAGCAAAAGAAAAATTTGGGGACTCATTTTTCTTTTAAACGACCCTTGTAGGCTTTCGTAACTGATTATAAATTTGTATTATCTTTATTTATAAAATAAAGATAATTTGTTCGATCTGTTTCCAAGAAGAAGAAAAGGGGCACGCGCATTGCATCCTTTGGGTATTATTATCCTCTAGATTGTCGCAGAATATGCCACAACTCTAACTGGCCGAGGAACAAGTAAAAGGGTCAGCGGTGCACGGACCTATTGTCCCGGTCCGATTTCCACGACTGAAGCAGGGAAATGAACTTCCGTCGTTGCTCCAGTTGGGCCTGTTCCTGCGAAATCAGCTGCGCAGCATGGCCGCGTCATTAGTGAGGCAGAGACGGCCAAGCAAACACGGACAACAAAACGGGGTCAGCCACCCCTTCTGCATGGGATTCCCCACGAATCGGGCCAGAGAAATTCGCCGCGCTGCACGCTGTCGATACGTGCGCAGATAGCACGCATCGGCCGTTGACCGAAAGGCGCACTATGTTATTGTATAATAAGATTGTCTTCCGCTTTAATGGACGGTCGGTAGCATTTGGAAGGCGGTATACCGAACACTAAATGCGGTCGTTTGTGAGTTTTTTCTTTTTTAAGAACACAAGACAAGGAATTACGTTGAACAGTATGCGGGTAGAAACCAAGGGAGAGGGGAAGACGAGAGCACGCTGAGACGCCAGGAGGGCATGGTTGGACATTTACGTACATGTAAATGCCCAACCAAGGTGTCCTGAGCGCCAAGCTCTGACTGGAATGATTAGTGCCCCACTACTGCACTGTTCGAACGCGAACGGTTCACGTCCGCGGACAACTTGACGGTATTCCCGCATTCAGATTGGAACAAAAACAAATAAATTTGACGACGCAGAAGTGTCCGTGAATTCAACCCAAAGAGTTTCCCGCACGAGCAATTGTAATCCCACGGTTGTTTTTGTTTGTTTTCCTTTCGAACCGAGCAGGCAGAAGACGCATGAAAACATGATCTTCACTCGTTTTCCGGCTCTTTTGGTATGCAGTCCCAGTTGCGACGTTTTGACGAGAAGGCAGGCTTTCCTTGGTCTCGTTTCTAGCAAAACAACGCAAGAATGCCCGTGTTCTGCGTGGCGACTCCCCCCACACCACCCAGACGGCACTGTGTCCGAGGCGCCACGACCGCGCGGCGTGGCGTAACGGAGTTGAGTTCGTGCCATCGTTATTAGATTAGCTCAGTTACGGAACTGCTCATAGACGCTGCATGCACGAGCACTACCCCCCTCACTCTCCTCTCGTCAATAGACCCACGAGACGGCTCTTTTCGTAACTGCAGTGTTATTCCACGGAATACTAACGTTTCGAAGCGCAGCGTCTGGATGGCGTTCCACCGTACACTATAGAACACACAGTTCGTAAAGGAAAATCTAGATGGCGCTTCGAACGACGGGAGGCGTACTGAAGTAAGTGAGGGGGGTTGCGGAACTCCCGCAACCCCCCTCACTGGAGAGTTTTAGGGGACGCTATTGAGCCGTGTCGGCAGAGTCGCTGGGATCCTTGTATACGCACCAACCAACGTTACTATTATAGATTACCTCAATTGCGGAACTCTTGCGGGAGTTGCGGAACTCCCGCAAGAGTTCCGCAACTGAGGTAATCTATAATAGGGTGATTTCAGATAAGATCGACCAAAGGGTGGCTGGTCGACATTTTTAAATCAACTGATGTTTTTATATGACATTGTCTAGTGTCTGGTATAAACGAATCCACACTTAGTTTTGACCAGAAAAAAAATTTGGAGACAAGAAAAATCGTAAGGCAGGGACAGGTGGACAGTTGCAATAACGCGCACTGATGGAGGGGGCAAGTTTGAAAGTGAATAATTAAAATAATAAAATTAGGAGAATTTTAAAACTTTTTACAAACAAACTATGGGTACAACTTGCTTGTAATATAAAGTAATAATATATATTAAAAATTTATTTAGTTTTCTAAAAATTTCCAAACATGCCTGCTCGAACGACAAATGGCAAACTTTGGAAATCTGTATCTCATGAAATAATTTATTCATTATTACATAACTTGCAGACATTATTTTACTAATATATGGCTATTATTGAAAAAATAAATAAGGTATCTGAGTGACACAATAGTTACGATATATTTAGGCAAACATGGGAAAAAAATCAAACAAAGAAAAATTCCAATGCGAATAAAGAAAAAACACCACCTTCGATTTTTTTTTTAAATTTGGGTACCCTGTTATACTCTATTTCGGCATTCATTTCTATTAAAAACATGTTGCATCATTGCACTGTGAAAGAAGAAACAACTCCCCAAAGTAGGGTCCTTTTTCAAAGCCTACACTTAGCAGTGTCCTATACAAGAAGTGACTCTGAGTTCCAGTTTCATGAAACTTGCACAAATCTTTTATATACATTTATTCAGATGAGGTCATTGATAAAAAGAGCGATCGGTCACACAGTAAAAGGGAGGAGAAACTATATACAGCATTTTACATAAGCGTACAAAGTGGTATCATATTAGAGACTAATGATTTGAGAAAAGATGATGCAGTGTGAAGTTGTACTTTCCGGTATATTTTACATCTAGAGTAAAATAAATAACTTTACTTCCACACACAAAAACAAAGATATAATAGTAAGATATTTAGGTTGGCTCTGTATTTACGATTACAAACAATTTCAGGTGACGGATGCCATAGTGCCTAACTGGAGCAGCTTCGATGCTCTCGGTGTATGAATGAATCGTGGCAAGCCGATATATTTTATCCTGCTCGAGGATAACATTTTGGGATTTTTTTTATAGTGATCAGATAAAAATTATTAGTAACCACCAACAAAAACAGTAGGTTAAATACCCCGTGAAGAAAAATGTGATAAATAAGATGTCCCTGCATTCAAAATGAGCAGTCCTTGGGAAATCAAATTCGGCACTTTACGCTAAGGTTTTCCTCGCTGTACCCATTTAATAAAGTTGCTTCCAAGCAGATCCGACTGTCCGTGCTACATATACGTCACAGGTCCCTTCTGTTGATGACTTGCTGAGCCGCCACGCGTGCCAAGACTGAATGCCAGGGAAGGCGCGCACCGTCAGCCACTCTTCTTTTTTTTGTTCACGATACCGAACAACCTCATTTTCGTCCAAATATACAAGATGCACGCCTTTCAGTTTCTTTGATAGAACGCTCACCATTGTCCTGGCCGTCTGAATTGCGCTTACTGAACGTTCTCTCAGGTTGTTCAGCGTGGCCTGGTGCTTCACGAGTCCGCCAACTCCGTCACATGCATTTTTCCCATGTCCAGATGCAGAAAATAACCACTGGGCTTGTGGGCAATCGTCCTTTGCAAATTGGTGAAGCTGGTAGCGATTCTTGAAATGACTGGCGGCGCCGTCACTTACGTACGTCACGTACGAGTATACCGCAACGTTGTCTTCAACCCACTCCTTCACTTTTTCTAGAGCCAAGCAAGCGTGAGCGGCGTCGTGACACAGGTCCTCACTGATGATGGCAAAGCTGTTTGTAGATTTTCTTGTCGTCACTACACATGTAAATATCGAAACTTGTTTTTTTTTCCAGTGATATGCTTGCACTTCGTCAGGAAGCACGATGGTCCAGTTTTCAGCAAAGTCAAAATGAAAGACAATGCTCCCGCGTTGCATGCACTGTTTTTCATCGTAGATCGCTTTACCTTGCGTTTGCCGGATATGGTTGTGAAGTACCCAACTTCCAACCGTCACTTGGATGACTTTTAGGAAAGTCTCAGGTTCCAAAGTTTTTTTCACAAGGTCGCCGGACTCCCATGTTGCAAGCACAATCTCTTCATCCTCCGGGATATCAAGTTCCTGGAGTGTAAGAAACTGGCCTTTTGGGCAGTGATCACAGTCTCCTTGAAGGCACAGTTCTGTTGCTGGGTCGCACAGAAATGCCGAGTTAATTTCACCAGTGTTGAATGTTGAGCCTGTAACGTTCTCTAGAGCGGCAATACAAAGATAATAATTGGCGCAGCGCACACAAACGCACACTTCCTGGTGTGGAATACATTGGACCCATCTAGGGCGCAACGAATAAAATTTCGTTAGCCCAACGCCGGAATCGGGATGCTTGTCTTTGCATATACGGAAGGCCTCTCGTATTGAGCGTGTCATGAAGCGCTTTGGCACGAACGTTTTCTTTCCGTTGAGCATGACAGAGATGACGTCCTTCTGGTTGGGACTTTGGCGCGAACATTGTAGCTCGTCTTTCGTCAAGTACTCTAAGGCAGCAGACAGGTTCTCAGGGCTCACCTTGCACCTCGTGTAAGGATCCGGCTCATACCACACGCCATGCTTTTCCTTGAGTTTTCGGGATTTACTGATGAAGTACATTGAGGCCTGTGGAATCATCTTTTGAACCTCATTCTTCGTCAGTGTTGACGGCAGGAGTGTAAGCAGTTGACAACGTTCTCGGAGAGAGGTGGCGGTTTCAAAGGCCTGCCGAAAGTTGTCCACCCACTCAGTGCATGTGGAGCATGTTGGTTCGGACGACCCCGATGGTGCGTCCCTGTCGTACGCAATACGTAGCCTTGAGCGTATATTCTTGACAGCAACCTGCTCCAGTTCTGTCTGCTTTCTCTTGACATAGGCAGGCCTGTCCCGACTTCTTACGACGCTTGGTTGTCTCAGCGGCGACACATCTGTAGGTAGTATGCTGCGATTTAGATCTTCAATTGCTTCTTCAGCTGGCACAAATATGTCAGGGCACTGCTCTGAGCTTCGCATCGAGATCTCCTTAGTGATGTGCATAAAGCAATGGTAGCACAGGTAGTCCGTCGCACTCACTTTGGTGGAACAGTCAGGCGGAAGAATTTGCTTCAACGAGTTTAGGTCCAACTCGCCAACACTTCGAAAATTCCGCTGCTTTGGTATAGTCTTTTTGTGTTTGCAAAAGTAATCTGCACAAAACACTCGTTCGGAGCTCCAGGACGTCTTCATAATGTATACATAAATAATAGAAATTAAACCCCAACTGATGGCATATAATTGCCAAGTGAAAGAACTATTGGGTGCACAAGTGACAAGTCCGAGGCTGAGGAGCTCACTCACTGCAAACGTACATTTGAAAAGAGAGGTCACAACTGAGGCTGTCGGCAAAGCTTGATCCACGTCAAAGGAAGAAAGAAGGAAAGTCTCCAGACAAAAAATTGTGGTCAGCGGCCTTCGAAAAAGACTTTCCGGAATCGCACTGTCGTCCCTCCACGCGCTGATATGAAAGCACCCGAGCTTCTACCACGTGGTTCATGACACAGCCTGAGCCATGTCCGCGACCGGTTCGCGAGGGGTTGGCGGTGGGGTTACGTTGATGGTCACTCGGATTAGCCCTTGCTGTACTGAGCTACCGCCTGCAGTGCCTTATCGCCGGCTGGTGTCAACAACGAGAACACACACACCCTGTCTACACCAAAACTACAAGCGTTCACCGCACACGCGTCGCCGCCGCTTTTAAGCTTTTGTGAAATTGCTTTCTTTTGCCGCGGAGAACCGCCTTATCTTAACTACGCGCCTAAAATCCTTCCAGGCGGGCGTACACAATATCAAGCGTTTCGAGAAATGCCCGTGGAGTAGAACTATGGGAAAATTCGGAGCCCGCGATGTCGATATCGTCGCCGTTGTGTTAGTACGCCGTCGCGTACTGCAGTCCCCCGTTGGGGGAGGGGGGGGGGGGGGGGGGCGGTCTTACTACGATAACATGGCGACAGCGTTTACACTCTATGTATTTACGCGAGGCTCGAGTATTTGGGAATAATGCTGCCGATTGGTGTGCCCCTTTGTGCCTGATATTATCGCCCGTGACGCCAGCGAGTGAGATGGCGACAGGCATGACTGCTCAGTAAACAGGCGTCGGCGGCCATGTTTTGCTGGTTGAAGCGAACCCCCTTGTCCTTGACAGTGAGCGGGGAAATGCGAAAAAAAGATTGTATCGGCCGTTTTGCCAGAACTAGCGACGAGTGTCGTCTGCGGTTTCCGGCAACTATTTTGCCATAATCGTGAGCTTAGCGAGGAAATGATTTTTGCTAGCCACAGAACACTACCACGCAGAAAGGGAATGCTTGAACATGTTTTTGTTCTGGATATATATCAGGTATATATATGAGAGAGAGAGAGAGAGACGAAGGTAGAGCGGAAGAGGGAATAGCATATAGTGTCGCAGGAGAATAAAGTAAACAAAGTTCCTAGTGGCCGATGGCTGCATGATCTTTTCTCGGATCACTAGTCCGTAATATGATACCTCTTTGTACACAGTAGTTTCTCCTTAATTTTGGTGTGTGAACGATTTCTTTAGTTATCATCTCATCTGAATAAAAATATATAAAAGATGTGTGTTGGTTTCATGAAACTGGAACTCAGAGTCAGTTCTTGTATAAAACACTGCTAAGTGTAGGCTTTGAAAAAGGACCCTACTTTGGGGAGTTGTATCTTCTTTCTCAATGAAATGATGCAACATGTTTTAATGGAAATGAATGCCGAAATAGAGTATAACAGGTTACCTAAATTTAAAAAAAATCGGGGGTGGTGTTTTTTTTTTATTCGCATCGGAATTTTTCTTTGTTTGATTTTTTTTCCATGTTTGACTAAATATATCCTAACTATTGTATCACACAGATACCTTAGTTTATTAGTAGAATAATATCTGCAAATTATATCATAATGATTAAATTATTTCATGAGATACAGACCTCCAAAGTTTGCCATTTGTCGTTCGAGCAGGCATGTTTGTCAATTTTTAGAAAAATAAATAAATTTTAAATAAATATGATTACTTTATATTACAAGCAAGCTATACCCATAGTTTGCGCCTAAAACGTATTAGAGTTCTCCTAATGTTATCGCTTTAGTTATTCACTCTCAAACGGGCCCCCTCCATCAGTGCGCGTTAATGCAACTGTCCACCACCTCATGCCTTACGATTTTTCCTGTCCCCAAGTATTTTTTCTAGTCAAAACTAAGTTTGGATTCGTTCATACCAGACACTAGACAATAACATATAAAAACATCAGTTGGTTTGAAAATGTCGACTAGCCATCCTTTGGTCGATCTTATCTGAAATCACCCAATAGTAACGTTGGTTGGTGCGTATACAAGGATCCCAGCGACTCTGCGGACACGGCTCAATAGCGTCTTCGAAGCATGTTTGCCTCATACGTGTGAATGCGGAGAGAAACTCGTCTGCTTCTTGCGCAGGGGTTGCGGTGAGGTCAGAACGGCGAGCTTTGATTGGCTCTGGTTCGAATAATAGTGGGTAGAGCTCAAAGCAAGCTGCCTTGGGGTCCACCCGCTATCCTCCAATAAGAGCCAATCGAAGCTCGGCGTTCCGACGTCACTACAACACCTGCAAAAGAAGCAGACGAACTTGCGTTCCGCATATGCTTGGAACATGTGTGCCGACAGTTTTTTGTGTAAACAATAGAAAGTATTAGGGAAGCGTTTCTGCACATTTTTGGGCACTCCGGTACGGACTGCGCATGCGCTTCCACAGAAGACTCGGATATCCGCCGTTCGTACCGTTTCGGATGGGCAAAAACGGTCCCCTAAAACTCTCCAGTGTGACGTGACTATTATTCAAGAAGGAAACAGGAGTCGGACAGTGTGTGCAGGTTGTCGTAAAAGGCTGTTCTAGCCCTTTAGTGTTGTCTAGCTCAGGGGTGGAGAGCCATAAAAAAATATATACTGTAAAACAATTTTATTTTAAGAGCCCGCAGTAAAAATAAGTAGTGGCATTTTTTTTTTTTTTTCGTTTTTTTTTTTAATTTACATTACCTGAAGCTTTTGTTCGTAAAATAGTCTGAAAGAAAGTGCAAAATAAACTCGGGAGGAAGGACGACGAACAGGAAATGTTCGTCGTCCTTCGTACTTGAGTTTGTTTTATTCTTTCTGTTGTCAGTGATTTTTTTTACTAATTTTTTTTTATGGGCGTGCCGAATTCCACTCATGAATCATTTGCTCACTGCGTTCTTTTGTCGTGCGTCTCCGTTCGTAAAACAAGTATTTTGAGCTTTGGCTCGAATGACGTCGTTGCAGTCCGGAGTATATAGCTGAGTGAAGAGCTTGTTTTGGAGAGATTTGATTTCACCGCCTTTATGGCTGAGAAGAGTATCTCGGATCATGGCACGTTTGATAAGACAGCTGTCAAAATGCAAGCTGTCTTTTATTCTATAACTGTTTCCTTCTAATTTTTCAAGAGAAAAGCGAGGAGGGGGGGGGGGGGGAGAGAGAGAGAGAGAGAGAGTACGCTCACCAGGAAGCCGCGAGCCGTAGTTTAACCCTGGTTTATCTTCTAAAACATTGTAGCTGCAGCACGCTTCAGATGATCAGGCTAGAACTAACGACGAACGAAACTCGGACGCCGTGTGAAGTGTGCGGGACACGGAAGCCGCGACCCTGTGCCTCACGTCACCCGACGCTTGAGAGATCATCATTTTGTAGGAGAACCCTTTTGAAAGAGACACAAATACTCTACGGCGTGCAAGTGTTCCAAAATGCGTCTTTGGCGCGTCGGAGTGCCAGGAGAAGGAGCACGCCAATCAAAGGGCAGCATAGAGAAGGCGCGGGGAACTCGCGCGATGACGTGTGTGTGTGTGTGCGTGTGCGTGCGTGTGTGCGTGTCTGTGTGTGTGCGCGCGCGCGTGTGTGTGTGCGTGTGTGTGCGCGTGTGGGTGTGTGCGTGCGCGTTCGTGTGTGCGTGTGTGTGCGTGCGCGTGCGTGCGTGCGTGTCAAAACTTATTGTCAGAAGGACGCCCCGCCCGACGCTATAGAAGAGGGCCGTTGGTTTTCATTATTACATGTGAAAAAAAAATGGCGTGATCTCGTCATCTCCTAGTAAAACGCATTGGAATGTTAAAGACGTGCGCGACCAAAAGCGTCGCTGTGGCCAGCCTTCCACGATTCGCCAAACGCTCACTTTAATAGGTAGACTAGAATTCTGCTTTCATTGAGGGAAATAGTAGCGTCAAACTCTCAACTTCGACGGTGCCGGCGTAAGAACGCGATGAGTCCGAGCGGCGTTTCGCACGCGTCATTGAAAATGTCGTTCGCTATGCGGAGGATAAATAGCCAGGATTACATTTCATGACGTCCGACGGCGAGGCAAATCCAACGTTGGGCAAATCATGGCGTCACGGAGAAGCGCTAGAAGAGGGCGCCACCGAAAACATCTCGGCGCTAATGATACGGTCGCTAAAGCCACTTCCGCCGTAAAGGCACGTTCCACGGGGGTGTGTTGTTACTTTTTCGAACTGCACCTTTATTGCCGCGCACCCTTTTTACACCCTTTCGAACAAGTGGCGCGGGTTTTCGGCGTGACAGGGTCCCACTCGAAAATCAGAAAGGCCGCATTACACGGAGTTGCGCTAAATAGTGGTATTGAAAGACTCTAGAGATCATTGCAAGTCGTTCGAGTGTCATTGCAAAACTCAAAATAGTGCAAAAAAAAATGTTTTGGGAGAAGGGTGGCGCTTGTCTATCTTACGTCTTTTGACGTCATTATTTAACTTTGAAGCATCTCTTCACAGACATTGATCTAGCCGCCAAGAAGCTGGTTTCTGAATTGCTAAAAAAAAGATTTTGTTTCTTTTTTTGTAAAAGTTGCGCAATGTTTGGACAGCGTGAAGTTCATCAACCTCAGCAGCGTCTGGTGTCTCTAAGGTACGACATGTATAGCTAGCGCAGTAAGGCGGATTACCTGAGGTTACACGACCGCACGCCGTGGTACAACGCTCATCCGGATTGGAACGGGGAGGGGTGGGGATCGGACCCAGGACCCCTGGTTTCTGCAGCGCGAGCCTTGGCTCCACCCACGACCTCCGACTCCTCTCACTCTTGCGGAGAAATGTTGATCATTTGAAAGAATCCAGTAGTTCTAAAGCAATCTCGGCGAACATCAACCCATTAGGCGCGACGATGACCCGAATGAGGGACGTTCTTCGCTTCCTCACGTTGAACCGTCGAGCGAAAGTCGGCGGCCCTCTGCAAAAACGTTCTTCGCGTGCGTGCTTCCGACAAGGCGGGATAATAAAACAAGAAAAAAAGACGCCATGTCGACGATGTTCGACTTCGCGTCTCTTTTGCACGTCGACAGCGCGGCCCAGAAATGAGGGCGCCGAGCGAAAAACAAAAGGAAAGAGAAAAGCCGACCGCGAAAGAGACATTGCTTCGAAAACTGAGAAGAGCTGCGGGGAGCACGCGCGGCAACGAGACAAAGACGAGCTCCTGGAAGAAGAAGCACTTCCCGTTTCGTGAGAAGAGGAAGCTATTTGAGATGCGTTCAACAGCACGGCCTGTTTGTCCGCGAAGAAGGAGAGAGCGCTGTTTCTTTGCGCTTTCGGACGCAGGTAACACTTTCCCCCTTGCCGTCGGCGTCCTATCTCCTGGAGGATGTTTTGCTTGATAGTAAATGGAGCTTGTCAATCGGAACGAGATAAGGGACGGCGGCACAGATGACAAGCACTACAAGGCCGATTTTTTTTTTTTTTAATATACATATTTTGGATTTTTAATGAACACGTGCAGTCTTCGTCGTTGGAAGACATTGGCCGTGGCGCGCAAATACCTTTCTGTACGGAAAAGTAACATCATTTGAGCAGCGATGCTTACTACCTTCGGACATTTATGATGGCGGGTGAGTGAGGGCGAGAAAAAATAATATGGATAGAAGATTGTTCGTGGCGCAGAAAGAGGAGGAGAAGGAGAAAGGGAAAATACTAAACCAATCTTAGACACAAAAAAAAAAAGAACATTGCAGGGCAACTTGCCCTGCAATTGTGTTGCTACGCGAAACGTTCTTTTTCGCGCTAAATGTAGCGGGGAAACTGAATTTGATCATAGGTCCATACATGGGTTGCATTGACGTCAGATGGCATATCTTTGACCACCATGTAAGAGGAGGAGAGGAAAGCTGCTTTTGTAAGAATTTTGAGTGACAGGGTAATCTTCTATAATCTTTTGGGAGAATAGCGACGACTGTGCAAATCCGGGAGGCACAAAGGAGGATCCGGATAAGAGGGGAGCTCCTTCTTCCCCTCTTCTCTGGTGGTCATCGGAGCGCTGTTTGAATAACGCCACGTGCAACCCATGTATAGATAGGACACGTGACGTGAATTTCTCCGCTCAATTTAACGAGGAAACTGAACTTGTGTAAGTCACATGCCTTGAAGTCACATAACATCATTTTTCCCGCTAAGTTTAGCGGGGGGGGGGGACCATTTTATGTTTGAAGAGGGCGAACGGTACACCGCGACCAAGATTGATTTTCCATTGTAATCGATCCGTAAACACAGGCTTTCATGATCAGGCACCTGATCTAACAACAAAGGAGATCTTTTTTTTTTTTAAATGAAGGCTACTCCTTACTACGAGGGGGTCTATCTCTTCTATATATATTGTAGGAGCCAGAAACTATATCTGTGTCGCGTATCTCGTCGTTAAGCCAGGTTTCGGTTAAAACTGTGAAGTGAGGGTCGTGACATAGCATAATGCTATCAAATTCCGCAGTTTTGTTGATAATACTCCTTCATTTAATGTTTATAAGGAGTAAATGCTGAACTCAAGAGAGAAAGGAACCTATATGCGAGCGAAATTGTAACTCGTGCTTTCCTACTGTCATCCCAGATAAACGTGTCGTCGTCATACGTAGCTTATCGTTTATTATGAAAACACGCTTTCCATTTATCAGGCTTGGCACTTTCCCAAAACAGATTTCGCCGTGGAAGTGTACACCGGGAATACTCATTTTCTATAAAAATTCGAGTGTCTTTAAGCTTCTTTGCATTCTTGAGTATAGTTTGCTTTTCGGTGTGATCTTGGAAGTACAAAATAACAGTACGGTTTGCTCCCCTTTGGCCGAGCCTGCGAACTCTACCGATTGAGCAGCACTTTACATCTAGTTTCTTTTCGAACAGTTCATTTACTTACTACATGGTCTTTAAGTTGAATATCCGTTTCGTCCTTGGCCTCCGGTAGGCCGTACACCACCAGATCCAAGTCATCTAATTTGCATGTTGAAGAGCTCATACCTTGCAGAAGCTTCTGGAGGTGTGCAACTCTGGTATTAAGAGCAACTGTAGCTGCATCTGAAGCAGTTAGCTGAGACTTCAATTCGTCAATGCCTTTAAGAATTTCAGCTTGCCCTGTGAAAATGCTAGCTATGGTACCCTCAAAATTTGGGCCAGGGTTTGACTCTACATCTTCACAGAGCAGCTTACACACAAGAAGGCAATCCTACATGATACACATACAAGTACGTGGGCATGGCAAAATAACAAGAAACCTATTGCAAGATCTTATAGAACAAGATGCATAACAAACCTGAATAATAAAAGGAACAGGACTGGTCAGCATCGTAGTTGATTTCACTTCGCCATACCCACTGAAGCGGAAGTGCTGAGGGCCAGTCTTTATAACACCACCCAAAGGTGACGTCACTGATCGTAGTGCCATGCTGATGTCAACCGGTAGATAGGAATTCGGCTGACGGGAAGGTCCAAGCACGCAGGCAGAAAATGTCTGCGGTGATGAGGCAGTTTCAGTGCACGTGGGCGACAGCGACCAATCAGCGAGAACGCCGCAGCACCGGAGCACCTGAAGAATAAAAGGAATAGGGGTGGTCAGCATCGTAGTTGAATTCACTTCGCCATGCCCACAACACAACTAAACCACGATTAAAACCAATCGGTTTTTACGTATAGTAATGGCCGGTGATTTTAATTTGCCGGATATAGAATGGAACTGCGTGATATCCAACGAGATATACAATCAGCCTAGGCTTCTTGTTGATATTGTTTTCAGCAATAATTTGAGCCAAGTGGTCAAGTGTCCCACACGTGTCTCAAACGGTTTATCTTGCTTAATCTCGTGTTTTTATCTGATTGATACGTCAAGAATACCAGAAGTATTCTTGACGTATAAATCGCGGATGGCATATCTGACCATGCAATAGTTTTATGTGACCTATCTGCACCGCAGCATGCGCACAATAAAACCGAAGCAAATATTATCGTGATTTCAACAGGGCGAATGATATCGATATCACGCACTTCTTGGAAGTAGCTCTAGACAGATTTCTTGTTTTACGATGTGAACCCGGACTCAGTAGATACGCTTTGCCTCTTTTTTAAGCAAGTCGTCCTTACATGTGTTGATAAGTTTATTTCCAGAGCGACAGGCAAAAAGGAAGAAGCACAATCCATGGGTGACGCGCGTTATTTTACATTTAAAACAAAAGACAAATCTAGTAAAAAAGTTACAACGAAGCTTAAAATTTATGCTTCCTCCTCTTCACCAAGAGCTACACACCCTTTTGCGCACATCTAACCATCGTTGCTTTAATGTCACGATGCACAACTTTCTCAAAGAAAACCCGAGAACGTTTTGGGCTCCTTTGACAAAAAAAAAAGTGTGATGATTGAGGAGCTGATTCATAGCTGGCGGACTTTTTTCGATGAAGCGAGCATCGCAAGCGAGCTTAATTATTGTTTCTCTTCTGTCTTCACTGTTGATAACTCTATGTTGCCTTTACTTAATTATGGCAGTTGTGGAATCAGTGACTTGGTGGTCTCTACAGAAGGTATTTTTAACAGTTTTGCAATTAGACTCTTAAAAGTCGAGTGGCCCAGATGGAATTCCTAACGCTTTCTTACGAAGGTGCGCTGAAAGGTGTTCCAAGTTTCTTTGCGTGATTTACTCTTGCAGTTTAAAAACTTGCGACGTGCCTCAAGATTGGAAAGCAGGCAAAGTTGTCCCTATATATAAAAGTGGAGAGAAAAAGAGTGTTTGCAATTACAGACGAGTGTCATTGTTAAGTACCTGTAGCAACGTTCGCGAACACTTCATATGTAAGCACATCGTAACTTTCCTAGAATCAGAAACTTTCTTAGTAGATTATCAACACGATTTCCGACGATGCTTTCCGACAATGACACAGCTTCTTCATACGGGCCAAACTTTTGATTCAGTGATTGTAACAATAGTCAAGTCAACTCTGTATTCTTAGATTTTGCGAAGGCGTTTGACAGGGTTTCGCATCGCAAGTTACTGCATAAATTGAAGTAAGTGTTAGCCAATGAACGCCTACCGAAATTGATAGACTCGTACCTTACGAATCGTAAACAGTTTGTGTGTGCAGGCAATGCCGAATCAATACACTTATCTGTTCTTTCAGGAGTGCCCCAGGGCTCGGTACTCGGACCGTTGCTCTTTTTGGTTTTTCTAAATGGTCTGCGAGTTGATAAACCCTCGATACAGTGCCTTTTGTTTTTCTGGCGATTGTGTTTTCTTTTTTTAAGATATTTTGTGTAGCTAATCAAAAATGTTTAGAAGAGGGTATTCAAATGATTTTATTAAGGTGTCAAAAATGGCAAATGGATCTGAATGTCAAGAAATGTGTGCAAATGTCACTTACACTGAAGAACGTGCCTCCCTTTTTTTTTTCTTATACTATTGATTTAAACGCCCTAGAAGCAGTTAATGAGTACAAGTATTTGGGTGTTACTATCACGTCCAATTTAAGCTGGGCTATTCATATTGAGCAGACTATCACAGAAGTGTCGAATAAACTGTGGACGCTTTGTAGGAAAATGCGTCACTGTACTTCTGCGACAAAGCTGACGGCCGAAAGATCGCTGCTTCGTCCTCTGCTGGAATATGCTGAGATCGTATGGGACGCACACTCACTATTGCTCACTGACCAATTGGAAGGCCTTAAAAAATATCTTATTTTTTATTTTTTATTTTTTTTATTAATGTGATGAGAGAAAGGCAGAGAGGTAAGCCTGGACTTCTGTCCTAGCTGGCTACTCTGCACAGGGGAAAGGATTATGGGATCAAAAGGTGGGATGAGGTGCTTAATGAATATGAGAAGAGAGGGCTGAAAGGATGATGGGTTGAATAGTTAAATATCAGTCTCTGCCTACAGGGATTGCATCAACCGGGTGTCCTCGAGAAATCGCACTAGGGCTTTTGTGGCTTTGATTGAATGTTCCGTGGACTGCCACGAGCCCAGCACTTTGTCACAGGAGAAAGGTCGGTCGTCTAGCCTCTGAATTGTTCTGTGAAGGTCTTCTCTTTCCACGGCGTAGATGGCGCATTCACAGATAAGGTGATTTGCAGTTTCCTGGACATCGCAGACTGGGCAGTTAGGGCTGTCTCTTCTTTTTATTCGATGTAGAAAGTGTCGGGTAAACGCCACCCCCAGTAGGAGTCTGTGTAGTACTGCCTGGGACCTGCGTGGAAGTCCAGACGGATATCTAAATGTCATGTGTGGATCGAGGGCGTATAATCGGGAGTGATGGTATTCGGGATCAGCCCATAGATGTGATGTCAGGAGTTTGGCTACGTTACGCACTGTTGAGTTAGCTTCTGACTTGAAGTAAGGAATTTTCAAGGGTGCGCACATTTTTATGGGCAGATTTAGCCGCTGCATCTGCTGCCTCGTTGCCAGAAATCCCACTATGGCTTGGAATCCATTGGAGGCGCAGATCATGTCCTTTAACTCGGCAGCGGTTTAAAAGCAGCATGATGTTCAAACCAAGTTCTTGGTATCCGCTAGGTACCATAGCCGATTGTAGAATTTTCAAGGACACTTTGGAGTCAGTGAAGATAGTCCATGTTTGAGGTTGTTGTTTCTCGATATACTTCACCACTTCTTGAATGGCAATCAGTTCGGTTGTTGTTGAAGATGTTTTGTGACTTAGTTTGTGCTTAATAGTTATATCTCTGGTAGGAAACACAGCAGCGGCTGTTGAGCTCATTATACTTGTAGAACCATCGGTGAAAACGTGTATACGAGATATATGAGATCCATAGAGTTCGGTCATTGTATGTTGGTACAGCACCGCCTGAGGAGTGTTGCGTTTTGTATGTATCCCAGGAATGTCGAGGGATATTAGCGGCGTAGGTATGGTCCAAGGTGGAGTAGCTGCAATTTCTGGTGTTAGAAACCTTGATGGAAATTCTTGTTGGTACAGTGCTAAAACACGAGCATAGTTGGACGATGGTCTAGACGACATAATGTCGGATAGATGATGTCTTTTATGTCTGGTTAGATGCCGTAAATGTATTCTTAAGGTTTCTTGAATTTGAAGAACACATGCTGGGAAGTGTCGGGATTCGGCTATAGTGCCTGGCGTCTTTATAACTCATACGGCAAAGATTCACACGTGACGCCGTTGTACATCGCCTCCGGAGTGTCTATATTATCACGTCGAAGTAAAGTTAAGCGTTTGAAATGTTTGTATAATATAACTTATCATTAAGCTGGCTTCAATTTTGATGATTATTCGCAGTATAACACAAGTCGTGATACAAGGCAGAAGCACGAAAATTTGCTCCTTGAGTTCCGTTGTAAAAATAAGTTTTTAAATACTCTTTTTTTTCCTCGTTTTGTTTATGGGTGGAAGGAGTTGCCCCCAAGCGTGACGGCGATTGCTTCTACCGCTTTATTTGCAAGTGCAGTTTATTAACTTTTTTCTCTCACCAATCACTAATCTACTTGTTAATGGTTGTTGTTGTATTTATTCGACTCGTTGATTGTTTCTTATGTAGTCTTATCATGCCTTGGCCTTCAAAAGTTGGCCAGCAGTATTCTCAAATAAAAATAAATAAAATATTCCTGGTCTGTTCTGGCGGATTCCTTAGTTTCGTTGAGTGCGCTTCTCACCGCACACCGGTGTACTGCAGTGAAGCGACATCCGCAGAGCAGTCATCGCGATTTTGCATGTCTTGCTTCGCCGCAGCGTATCCGCGTGCTAAGGGGAAAGCACTTCTTCGGAGCAAGACCACAATTTGTGCATAAAGCTTGGGCTCACGATAGACTGCAATATCCTGGCGGCATCTTTTTTTCCATTTCAAGATTTAGCGAGGATACTTCAATATTGCAAAAATATTTATATGGACTCTTCTGTAGATTTATTTTTTATGTTCTGTTTTTCATCGGAATTAAGAATCTAAGTTTTATTACAACCTCTAGAACTTGAAGGAAACAAATTTAAGTGCTCAAAATTATCGTATTCTAACATTAATTCAGTGGAATTCCGTACCTAAAATAACCATTCACGACAGCTTGTGCTGTCTTTCATCGGGCATTTTCTCGTTACCGCGTCTGGTGCTTATACACACAACCGAGCAGCTAGTTTTGTGATTTAGGGGATCACTCCTGCTGTGCAATCGATGCTAATAAAGTGTTATACGTAAGTGAGAAGGCAAAGTAGACATTGCCTTTAAGTCGGACAGGCTAACGCACGAATCTTAACATAATATTTGCGGTGATATGAATGAAAATGTAGTGTGCGCTTATGCTTCGAAAACACTTTTTTTTCTGGTCCGAAATTTCCCTTTGACTTCTCCAAGAGCTGCTCCAAAATGACTCGTTACTAGGCCTCACAAGTAAACTTGTCACTTGTAAAGCGTTACTTCCAGCACTGTTGTGCGTTGATGAGATTCATCAACAGGGCCATTGACCGACCGCTGCTTCCGGTGGTGTGACCCTCGCAGGTGCGTTCCTGATCCCATACCTGATCATGCTGGCACTGGCCGGCAAACCCATGTACTTCCTAGAGCTGGCCTTTGGGCAGTTTGCCGGACAGGGACCGCTGACCATCTGGGCATGCGCACCCATCTGCAAAGGTGAGAAGACAACATGACAACATAGACCCTTCCTCAAAACCCCATCAAACAACATTGATGGCCGCTAGTTTTTAGGGGTCACCTAGCCTAAGTATTTTTAGACTTGGGCTAGGTGGCGCAAGCTAACGCCCGTTACAAAGGGTATAGCCATTAACATCCATCCATGATCCATCCATCCATTCTTGGGCACCGAAGCGCATGGTTAGATCCGAGTCCACGCCTTGCGCTGACGCAGCACTCGTTCTTGATACGAGTTCACGGCGAACTCTGTCGTACAGCTCACATGTCCAATTCATGCACAGAGTGAAAAGACTATGAGTGCGCAAGCGAGCTTGTGGCAGCTAATCATGGCGTTTAACACCTGAGACTGCGAAGCAGGGTGCGTGCCCATTTAATGGCGGACTCGTCTGATAGGTGCAGCAGCCACTAGATGGAGCGAATTTTTGAAAATGGTCTATCGGAGTACATAGCACTCCTAATTCTTAAAATAAGGCTGTGCTTCCACTTGACAGGAAATCACGTGGATGTATGCAGAGCGCATTCAGCGAATGTTCTAAAAGAAGGGCTAAAGGCACGTTCACGCAGTTGCGTTTGTTTAGGACCCAAGCTGATCTCTTACGCCGAGAAAACATATGGCAGGCTTGAGCCATGTATAAGGTGACCCTAGAACTAAGTTTCACAAGAGAGAAGTTCTTTGTGTTTTTTTTTCTTGCGGTATTTGCGAGAACAAATGTACGTACCATCAATGAGAAATGGTCTTTTATTACATCGTCAGAAGTTTTTCATGCAAAAGAAAAACAATGATGCGAAAAAAAGGAAATATACGGGAATGTTAAGTGTTCCACGGGTCTGCAATAGATGGCGCCAATGTGTTCTCAAGCATAAAGTCCCTCTATACTCAAGCAGTCGCAACTGTGTGAACGAGCCTGCGTATATGGATAATGAATAGGCACAAATGCGTGTTGCCCTCGCCTAGGAAGGAAGCTCCTGGAAGCCCTTACATTGCGGCAGCCGCCGTTTCGCTATAACATAACCAATCACTGCGTTTCGCGCCATGCAGAGACTTCCTTGCGGCGCGTACTCCGAAGGAAAGTAGACTGTGGGAGCGTGTATAGGGCGTTTAGTTTTAATTAGAACATGCCTATTAAAATCAAAAAAGGCCGTCAAAGGTACGCTATTGCGGTCTGCGCCGATGAGTTATACGACCAGGTGGACGTAATATAGTTAACTAATCGTTATAATAACTCGTATAAGTTTTTCAAAAATTACAACTTTTTAATTAGTAAAAGTAAACGTGTGGTTTTAATTAGAGACTTGCTGAGCGTCATCTAATATAATTAAATCATTACCATCCGTGTTTTCGGACAACCAGTTCTGCGCCTGTTGCATGAGGGTCAACTTCAGTGCACCCCCGTGGCTCCAACTTGCGTTAAGTCTTTATAAACTTACCTAGTTTAGTATAGTTTTCGACGACGCTCAGCAAGTTGATAATTGGAACCATATGTTGGAGTTTCACCAACTGAAAAGTTTATGAACAATTTTTAGATATGATTCGACTCATTGTGACGATTGGCCTTTCCCCCTGACCAAATTATTCACCTGCACAAGCTGCATTAGTGTACCTTCTATTAATTTTTTAACAAACATGTTCAAACATAGCCTCCTAGGTTCAATAAAAAAAATCGAAACACCCTGTATTCATTCTAAGATAGCAGCTTTCAACATTTCTGTACATTCTATGTACCGACACCAATGGTTGCTCTGTGTCCTCGTGGCCAGGCGTGGGCTTCGCCATGGTGTGCGTGTCCATGGTGGTGGCCGTCTACTACAACGTCATCATGTCGTACACCCTGTACTACACGGCGTCCACCTTCCAGGCCCAGGTGCCCTGGCAACGCTGCGACCCGGCCTGGGCCAACGGCACCAACTGCTTCGTGCGCTCGCAGAACGTGAGCAACGCTTCCCAATCCATGGCGCATCTTGCGGGATTCAGACACAGTGCCCGGAGCGAGTCTTCGACCTTCCTATTCCGCCCACACATAAAAAAAAATGGTTTCTAAGTGGCAAAAAATGACGTCATAGAAGCCGGTGCGTCATGTCGGATGTCGCGATCCTGGCGGTTGATGCTAAAAGTCCCTACCAAAAGCAGGAGCTCACGCGAGTGTCGCTGTCATCGTGCGGCGTCCCAGCTCCCGGTTGCCGAGGCTTCCGTGGGCTGTCAAACTGAACAGCGACAGGCAGCAGAACAGCTAGGTGTCTACCACATCCGCCACCACTGCTTGACACCGCCAACGTCGCGGCCGGCGACGACATGTGGCATGCACTTCTACGACATCATCAGGTGGACATCGAGGGACAACATTGGAGGGCGCGGTAAATGGACCGGCTGGGGACGCGTTCCCAGCAACGTAGTGTAGCACGCGTGCTTTCATCTTCAATAAGCCGTTATACTGTCAAAAGGTCACGCATGAATACTGCCGTCCCCCGTCCCCAGCGCACTCGGAACGGCAATGAGAAAGCCGGGAAGCGGCATTTCATGGCTCGCACTGACGTGACAACGAATGTTGTGACGGCCTTCCTGCTGAGCACGTACCTCTTAAAAAATATAGGTTTTGTATCACCGAATGTGTTTTAATCGACGACAACTAGGAGTCACCAAAGGCGTGCTGAGATGACGCGGCGTGCAAGCCACGCATAGGCGTGCGGTACTACAGTAGCAAAAATAAGGTCTTAGGTGTCACGCTTTCACATCACACTATTGGTCTTATGACGTAAGAATCATTTTGAGGGAAATAACATTGTTTTACTAAGCGGATCCAAGTGATTGACTCTTATCCAAGTGCTTCGCGTGAATGGTACGCACATATTGTGTGTGCGTGTGTGTGTGTGTGTGTGTGTCTGTGTGTGTGTGCGCACGCGCGCCCGCTCTTGAGTGTACGCATTTCACTTTTCTCCTGATTTGAGGCAGTATTTTCAAAAGGATGTTATGTATAGTTCAACAATCTAATTAGGAAAACAAATATAAAATATAAATATATTTCTAACCACGGAGATGACGTGGAAACGGGTTATCTCGAGTTCGAAAGCTAACCATTTAGCCAGGGGGCAAATTTAAACAAAAGACGGAAATCCTCTGTCGTACGGCTGCATTGACGCACCAGCAGTAAGCACTGTAAACTTGTATACTCAGAAGCGCTGTTGACAAACAAGCCCGCGTTTGCCCAGACCAGGCGTGGGCACTGCGCCTACGCAGGAACCAGACTCGCGTGAGAAGAACCGTCTGCGCATGCGCAGAGCTGACAGCAGCGCCACCGCACCGGTGTGACGTCAAAGAGAAGGGTTTGTGTTGACGAAATTTTTTTTGTAAGACGGTGGAAGAGCATCTGCAGTATCACTTTAAAATAATATAATAAATCTAAAAAGGTTTTAATTAGTTCCATAATATGAAATCATTAGTTCGTCAAAAAAATATGAAACAATGAATTTTCGTTAGTTTTGCGCTGTGTAGAACCGAGGGAATTGATTATTTTCCGACAGTTCACGAGTGGAAACTTGACTGAAGGAGCCACGCCTTCGAGCCAAGTGTACTGGGAGTAAGTACTTATTTTACTTCATTCATCGCGTTGTGCGCAGCTGTATTGGAACCTGACATCCAGTGGGACAGTTACACCCTAAAGGCGTGTCGTCCAATTTCGGAGCGTAGTCACATTGTGGTTTTACATTGTCAACGGACCAACTGGCATAAATCATATGGGTACTCTGAATCATATACAGTGCACCCTCGCCTGTCCGTGTTCAAATCTTGCAACGTTGCTGAATTTAGATGACATTTCCAAAATGAGAACTTGGCGTCACTTTTAGGGTTGAACTAAACGCGGGCCAAATCGCTCCTGCAAGATGTACGCGTCGCACAGCAAAAGAAAATGATGTCCTATTGGTTTCTTCCAAAAGGTCTAGCCAGGAAAATTCATAACGTTTGGTATCACTAGGTTTTTAATCAAAATTAAGAAATTAATGTTTTAACTAGTAAACCTAGAGATATATACATTATTATATTAGAAACCTTCTGGGCACTATAGAAAACCACTAAATAAGCTTACTTTACAAAGATATGATCGCACGCAAAACCTGTTAACAGAAGTTTTTTTTTTTTTTTTTTCGAAATGATTTAATTTTTTTTTTTTTTTTGTGAAGCAAAACTGAGATAAACATGATTGTGTGCTTATCAGACTATCTTTGAGCCCTATACCGCGGCCACCGTTACATTAATTTTTATCACATAATATAACCGATTCAGTTTCCGAGATCTAGCTAATTTATAAAAAAAAAAAAAAGTTATATACATTTTGATGTTTCTGTTATCTATGAAACGTATCTGAGCAGGGCGGGCCTGCTCCCCCGTGGCCGAAGCGCACTTCCTAACGTGCGTCGCCACGCATTCTTCGCATGACGGAGCCGAGAATCAAAGCTTACTCTTGCATGGTCTTTCGAACAGCACAGCGTTTCACTTCGCCTCCTCGCGACACTCTCCCCTCTGCTACAGGGGAGGCGAGGCAGAGGCTGCGCGCTTCGGCCACTGGTCAAAGATGCGCTCCGATAAAAAACCGAAACCTAGAAACAAGTTCTAATAGAGTTCATTTTTTGTTTTGTTTTGTTTTTGTTTTTTCGGACGGGCGGCGTAAAAGTTTGGGCAGTCCTTACATTTTTATAATGTAGGTGCGCCGATTTCGTTGTTTTCAATGTTGCCCAGAAATTCCTCAAAAGTAGTTAAGATCCTAATCATACCGAATGCTATTAGTTTTCGTAAAAAAAAGGTAATCTAGGAGAAACCTAAGACGTACATCTTTTTTTTTTTTCTAAGTGATTCAGTGTTTGTTTTGTTTTTTTCTACAGGAGCGATTGGGGCAGCTTTTCGCGCAACACATTGTATGTGTAAGACGTACCCACAAATATGTAGCCGACCTAAATTAAAGTCCACCGCACCATTTGATAAATGCTGCAGCTGAAATGGCCAAAGCTAAGTATTGCACACGGGTAAAACCAGTCTTTAAAAAAAGGAAGATCGATAGCTGAATGAACTACGAGCGCCTCCAAAATTTAGAATAAGCACGCAAGCACAGGCCGAACCGCAAGTTCATGGCGCGTTCAGTGCGCTTGATTGGTTATCCGAAGACACGGGGGTAAGACGACTACCCCCGTGACGTAAGACCAGAGTCGCACTGGTCAAAAGACACGGTGTTCGAAGCAGGCATACAGAAGGATGGCAGAGGTATCTGACGCCCCATGTATGACCAGTGCGACAGGACCATCCCACAAGAAATTGAAACGCCTCAGGCAGCGTCAGCAGTCTGACTTGTGTATGACGTACCGGCAGGGTGCCCACGGCTTTAGGGTGTATCACCGTCTAATTAACGCTCCTGCTTTTGCTTCAACTTACACTCTCAAGAAAAAAGGATGTAAAAGGGTGTATCGTTACACCCTTTGTCCCATATAATACACCCCTAAACTTCAACTCGACGTACAGCGCCCTACAGCCAAACAGACGGCCCGAAATTTTACGAGGGGCTTGATAGCCGTGTGGTACAACTTATTAAAATAGCTAATGTGTATTTTACTGACTACAAAAAAAAAAAAAAATCGGGGTTTTCTCGGCCCTACTGTAAAAACTCGGTGTCTTCTTTATGTTGTCTTTGATACATACTTTAGCTATTTGAAAAGTTATATCCCACCGTTATCAAGCCCCTCGTAAAATTTGGAGTCGTCTGTTCGAAATGAAGTTTTGGGATGTAATATATGGGAGAAAGGGTGTAACGATACACCCTTTTACACCCTTTTTTCTTGAGAGTGTACGAAGCCATCGTGAAAAGGAGTCCTTTAACGATCGACAACCTGCTGCAGGCGATACGTGCTGGACATCTCCCCGGGCATCGAGGACCTTGGTGGAGTCAAGTGGGACCTGGCGCTGTGCCTGCTGCTCAGCTGGATCATCGTGGTCGTGTGCCTGATGAACGGCATCAAGACCTCGGGCAAGGTGGTCTACTTCGCGGCCACCTTCCCCTACGTCATCCTCATCACGCTCATGGTGACGGGACTCTGCCAGCCAGGGGCCATCGACGGCGTGCTCTACTTCGTGACGCCCACCTTCGAGAGGCTGCTGGACATCAAGGTGTGGCAGGCCGCAGCGGGACAGATGTTCTTCTCGCTCAGCCTGTCCATGGGAGGGCTCATCATGTACAGCAGCTACAACAAGTTCAGCAACAACGTGTTCAGGTGAACGCAGAATACCCCGTTCTCGTGACCCGAGCTGGCTTCTTTCCGGACTTGTAACGGAACTCATTACTATGCAATCAAATTACTTGTCATTGAACTATTTTCGGAGTAATTTCGTAATCATTTAATTGATTACTTTTATGAGGTAGTAATCACAATAGTAATCGGATTACTGTCGTAAGTACAAAAATTACTCGTAACCGTCTCTATTTTTCCCTGCCTTCCTAACGGAACCCCTTGTATAAGTTTGCTTTCAAGGAATCTTCGAACAAAGTCTCCGGTAGCAGGATGCATGGTCTACCGAAATTGGTGAATTAAGAAGATTAGTAGTTCATAGTTCGGGTCATTCTAATCCAACAATTGATAGCTAGAGTTCCTCGATAGGAGAGTCCCTCGTGCAATTCCAACAAGTAGCAGCATTTTTTGAAGCGCCGACCACGTGACGGTGCGGGTTTGAGCAAGCGAATGGCGGCAAGACTGAATTGAATAGCGAAGCCATTTTCGTTCCAGCGGAATGTACTCCGTCGTTCGTATTGGTTGTCGTTACTCGTACAAAGAAGTATGAATGAACTTGATCGATAGCAGATGCACAAAGATGACGAGCACCATGACGACGCACATTTGGCGCTGCAACTTGATTAACTCCATCGGATCGTGTTGGCTACGGTCGGACTTTACAGCATGCTTATGTGGTGGCTCTAACAATACCACGTGATTAAGCCCGTATCCGGCGCATTGAATAGACCTATTTCTATATTACCCAAGCATCAAGGAGAATGCAGGGATTGGTGTTCCACGCGCCGCACGTGCTGGCTTCAGCAGTAGTAAATTTTTTAAACCAAAAACCTAAAACAAATTGTATCTTGCACGCGCGTTCGTCAACGCTTTATTTTGGTTATTTACTTCGAATCTTGTACGGAGAAGGTGTGCGCGTTTGGCGCGTGGAACACCAATCCCCGCATTCTCTTTGATGCTTGATTAATATAGCAAATGGTCCATTGGATGCCAAAATAAGTATAGTACGTTATTAGCGGCGAGATGTTTTAGTGGCGCCCTCCTACGGTTCCCCCTTGTGACGTCATTACCTTGCAAACAACAAGTTCGATGGTGTTTTTAAATAGCATGGTGGAAGCTTGAAATCAATGCGCTCTCAAAGGAACACTGCCATCACCATCAAAATTAAAGTTCTTTCATTCCTCTTATTTCCGTCGATGATAAATCTTTTTCTGACGTCATAGTCAGCGTTTGGCCAATCGTGGAAGGTTGACCACAGCGACGCTTTCGGTCGCGCACGTCGCCAATAGAGGCTGGCAAAGAACACGGGAATTTGTCGAAACTGGTAGGAAGAGCGTGAATGCAACTGTCCCTAGCAGCCAAGTGTAAAAAAAAAAAAAAAAAAAAGTGTTTACGAAACGCCGGCTGCTAATTTTATAGTTTAGTTCATTTCGCCTCTACTTCGTTTTAGTACCATGCAGCGCATATTTGCACGGGCGTCTGAGACGCATATATCTGGAATGTGTTAAAAAGCGCCTGTTTGCTTTAATTTTGCCATCCCCCCCCCCCCCCCCCCCCGCCCCCGGATATTTATTGTCGTAATCCATTCATTTATTTATTTATGCACCTCGATAGCCCATTTCCGGGTTTTTGTTACCCAAGGAAAGGTTATAAACTGTAGAAGGGTGGTGAGCTGGGCTAGATGGTATGAAGTCATGTGGAACATAACAACGCACAAGGGACGAGAACAAAAGAAAGGAACACACAAGACACGCAGCGCTTGTGTGTCTTGTCATAGCCTCCTCTATACTCATAAAGCCTGGCAGTTCGATGGCGGAGCCATAGAGTGTTCGGTCGCAGATTTGGAGCAAGATGGTTCTTGTAGCACAGAGCATTTCTCGGGGAACCTGTAGTCAGAGCACAGCTTTGCAGAGACGAGGACCTGAAACCTGGTTTTAAACCCGACGAGAAAAAAAGCGGTAGCGCTAAGAACGCGAGGAGCACGAGCGGACATTCTATCGCTCGGGACAAGTGTGTTCATAAATCCAGATTTAATTGTTTTGTGTATGTTTATAGAGCCTCAGTGGGCGTCTGGTGTCTCAGCTGAGATGAGCAATTTAGCCAGTACGGTGCAACCACTAGCCTGGGGTCTTTAACGTGTACCACGCTATACACTACCGCACGCCTGTACGATGCTCACCCAGATCGAAACGGGCAGGGGTGGGGCTCGAGCCCAGGATCCCTGGGTCCTGCAGCGCGAGCTTTCGCTCCATGCGCGTCGAGCTGGGTGTGCGCTTTAGCCCACTCGGCCACCGATCCCCCAATCCAGATTTATGAAAGTATAAGAGTGCTCTTTATAGATTACGTTTTCTTCTAATCACCGATGCCAATACCACTCATTTACCCGAGAGGTGGACATCGTCTTAATCTATAGCCCGTTGCAACCTAAGAACGAAGGGCGAGGGTAAGACGGGCCGGGGAGGAGGAAGCGGACGGAACGCTAAAGAGAGAAGGAGGTTTCCCTCTTTCTTCTCCAGCCTTACGTGCGCTTCCTCCTCCCCGGCCCGTCTTACCCTCGCCCTTCGTTCTTAGGTTGCAACGGACTATAAGTTTTAATGATTTATTGCCACGACATACTTCATCGGCCCTCATTATTTCGGTAACATGTTGTATTCTGCTTCTCTGTTAATTTCTGCAGAGACGCCATGATCGTGAGCGTCCTGGACACGGTGACGAGCATCATCTCTGGCATGGTCATCTTCTCCGTCCTGGGGGCCATGGCCCACGACCTGGGAGATGTCAAGGTCGAAGACGTCGCCCAGGGAGGTACGAAGTACTCGCAAACTTATTTCTTACGTCACTAAAGACAGAAAAGGTTTACCACTCGACTCATAAGACAGGAATAATTAATACTCGTGTTCTTCGCCGCAAGAGCTTCAAAGACTTAAACACAAACGTTAATATGTACAAAATGTCCCAACCACTCCCTCCCCCCCCCCCCCCCCCAAAAAAAAAAGAAAAAAAAATCATGAGCCATTTTGTTTTTTAAAGGTGGATGACCAGCGAAGCTGTTAAGCACAGGACACAGACGTGACACATAATTTTGTATTGTCTTGATAGGTGGTCATCGTGACGAAAGGTACGCACACACATTTATTGTCGTCTTGATCGATAGTCATTATTTCGCGTGGGCGACTATCGCCGCCCCGAAGAGCCGGAGGAAACTAGACACGCGCGGTGGGACCGCCGCCCGGCGGAAAGTAGACACGCGCGACGAGACCGTACCCTGGGAGAACAGGAAGTTTTCGTAGATCGTTTTCGCCGTCCGGCAACGCTCTCTGCAACCCGCTACGATACCCGGAACTGTACAGCCAAGTCTATCGGCGCGCAGGCGCAGTAGCGGCTTCTTCGTTGCGGAGGGCTTAGCGGAGAGGGAAACGCGGTTTACGAAAACTCCCTAACGGAAGGAAAGGAAACTAGGCATGAGAGCGGGGGCTTGGAACGACGACAAATAGTGGGCGGTGCGAGCTTAGACATGGCCGACGCGGATCGCACAGCGGCCAATCTTTGAGAAACCTTTATTGTCTACGAGTCTTCTGATCTTGAACAACTAATCTACTAAATAGACCTACGTATTGCTAAATTACACAAACATCAAGGAGAATGCAGGGATTGGTGTTCCACGCTCCGCACGTGCCGGCGTCTGCAGCAGTAACTGTTCTAAAGCAAAAGCCCAGGACAAATGGCATCTTGCACGCGCGTTCGTCGACCCTTTATTTTGTTATTTACTTCGAATCTTTTATACGGGAAGGCTTGCTAGTGCGGCGCGTGTGGCGGTTCGAGCTTAGTGTTTTTGTTGACGCACATGAAAAATCCACTGAACCCTAGCCGTAAGCAGCTTCACTGTAAAAAGCTATTTAGTTTGTTTTTCTCTTTTTCTCTTTTACCTTATAAATAATCTATACGCGTCGGCGAACACTCATTCTCCACCAAAATGTAGCACTAGTTGTCCGGACCAGATGTCAAAGTTTCATAACTGATCGTTACCTTATTCAGAAGTTATCGGAGGGGGGGGAAGGGGGGGGGGGGGGGACTTACGGGGCTTCAGCGCGCTCCCTCCCCACCCCGAAATCCAGCCGACCCTGTGATATAGACCGACACGCGGAGCGGCTCTGTTTACCAACACGGCCGGAAGGCCGCGCATGCGCGGTAGCTATGTGGGCAAAAGCAGCCCGGCTCTCCGTGCTTTCGCCATTGCGTTCTATGGCGTGCGCTCGTTGTTGACGTTGTAGGGACGCTTGTATCTTTATTTATGCGTCGTATTTCCTCACAACGTATGTCGTATGCTATGCCCGACTATTTCAGCTCGCTACCCGAGCCTGAACGGCAGCGGTATCGAAACAAACTGTGCGTGGACGGCGTTACCTTCGAGGATCCGTACGCCGTAAACAAGGCCTGCTGGACTTTCGACGTAAAGATGCTGCCACGAAGTCGACGGCTCACGTCGTCGTTTATTTAGTTTTTTCGCCCAGCCAGTTCACGGCCGACACGGTGCAGGCGTACAAGTCTCTCGAAGTCTACGATTACTTCGAGTCGGTTTCCGCACTGCCGGCGGGATCATCAGACTGTGGGTCTGCGGAAGTGTATTTATTAATTGATTAAATACACACAGCGTCTTCAAGTCAAGGTATGATATTTTTCCTACCCTCATGACCACAAGGCATGATAAGCAGTAACACTTTGCCCGTTCTGCAGTCTTGATGGTAACAGGTTACAAGTAACGGCGTTGTTGGTAACGCGTTACTTTTTTCATTAACGTAGTAACCTACTCGTTACGTTTTAGACACAGTAACGGGTAACATACTAATTTCAGGTAACGTAGTTACGTTACTTGTCACTACTTCCCAAGTCTTAAAGGAATTACACTTCAATTTTTTCCGTGTTTTAGCCGTCAAGCCATGTTTTTCTTTGCGTTTTTTCTCGTAAGTATTTAGGTGAAACCGTAAAAAGAGATAAAGTAACTATGTTCAGTTTCTGCATGTGCATAATGTTTCTTGATATATGACCTGCATCGTCAAAACCGTAAAATGTGTTAAATCATAATTTAAAAAAAGTAACGCAGAAGTAACGCGCGTTACTTTTTATTGGTAGCGGTAACGCGTTCCTTTTATTTTTAGGCAACGTAGCTCAGTAACGCGTCTCTTTTATTTGCAAGGAACGAGTAACGTATTTCGTTACTTTTTTTCGGTAACGCCTACAACACTGCCGTTCTGTCGCCGATTCCCTTCTGCTGTGTAGCACGGGCGTAGCGAGCCTCCGACGAGCGCTTGGCCGGTGCTTTGTGCACGAACACCGTCGGAAAAAAATCCGGGTGGTCTCGATCAGACAACGGTTTCCCTGCACATAAGCAAGCCTCGGGACGGAGACTGAAATGGAAGCTGCACTTGCCTTCAAGAGAGTGTTTGCCGCACAAACGGTCGTTCGCGCAAGGCGACCATTCTTTTCGATCCACGGATATTATCCACCTTCTATGTCTTTCAGAGTCTGTCGGGAACTTGTGGAAACTCACTCCGCTGCTTTTCTTGTACATTTCGGTGCAATTAACGGCAACACAGCTTCGCGGCATGCTGAAGTGCTATGACGCCGATGCGAAACGTGCGCTCTTTTGCCCACACCGCCCGGCTCCGGCGCGACTGCAGCGCCGCCGCAGCTCCGTGACGTCAAGCCCGCGTGTCGGTCTATACACATGTATTTTGACCCCCCTCCCCCTCCCCGCACCACAAGTCATAGACATATCAGCCACCTCAGCCCCTCCCCCCCCCCCCCCCCTAAAAGAAATTCCTGGCTACGCCATTGTACTGCGTGTTGGACGTTAAAGACCCAAGGTTGGCGGTTGTACTGCACCGGCTGAATTTATCATCTAGAGCTAAGAGATAAGTCACCCGTGGAGGCGCACTAGCATCCAGGCTGTCAGAACAAACAAGCAAGACAATTTTTTTTCGTCACTGCAGGTCCTGGATTGGCGTTCGTAGCGTACCCGGAGGCACTGACAAGGCTACCAGTGCCCCAGCTATGGTCGGTGCTCTTCTTCCTCATGCTCTTCATCCTCGGTCTGGACTCTGAGGTAAGTGACGCACGAGTCGATGGCCAGACTATCCAGACATCCACATGGCCTATTTGACCATGATTTTTCGCACGTACCTGTGCGCCGAGAAAATGAGGGAGAGGGGGAGACGGGAGCGCGCGGGGACCTCAGGGCGCCGAGATCTGATTGGAGCGATTAGTGGGTAGACGCAAAGCTAGCTGCCTTTGTCTTTACTCCACACTCCGAACGCGTTCGATTGCCAAACGCCGGCGTCCAGCGTTCGGAGAGTCAAAGGCAGCTATGTGGAGCGCAAGTCCTTTTGCTTCTTGAGCGGGCACTTTCTCCCTGCGGAGCCGGTCACGTGACCTCAAAATTCCTCTTTTTCGGCTAGTGTAACCCGCAATCGCCAACAAACTGGCCCTTAACCGCGGAACGCGTTCCGGCCATGCGCGGTAGCTCCATTGGGCGGAGTGTCAGACGCCGTGCATGAGTCTACAGCTCAGTGGCTCAGCATTTCTTTGCCCGGGGTGATAAGTAGCAAACAGGTGTTCCATACTTTTTTTTTTTTTTTTTTTTGCGATTATCTGGTGCGACCATGCTCGAACCGGTTGTCCTCGTCAATGCAGTTCGCCATCCTGGAGACTTTTGTGACCAGCCTGAGTGACCAGATTCCCTTTCTGCGCGCCCACAAATGGGGCTTCACCATCGTCATGGGCATCGTCTGTTTCCTACTGGGTCTACCCATGGTCACGAGGGTGAGTCGACTATTCTGAACGGACGGGGATCGCTCTACTCACGTTTGCAAGTCCAGATTGAGGGCGCCGCCATCTTGCTTCTTGGGGTGTGCTTGAACGCATCATAATCGGATTAAGAAGCTTTGCTAAGGCGTCGTAATCGGATTATAGCCGCGCCCAAACGCACCCTAACTGAGCAAGATGGCGGCGCTCCGAGATAGGACTTGCAGACGTGTACTCGTTTTCACCCCAAAAGTACAGTAAAAAAAGGGAAAAAAAGATTTGCTTTTTGGCGGAGTTTTACTAATTTCCCATTCATGTCGAGAATTAAGATATATCTATGTAGGTGCATTTTAGATTAGATATGTGTTATCTTATTAAGATGAATACAGGATTTCAACGTCAAAAGCCAATATCTCTCGGCGCTTGCACAATACGCAAAACTTTTAGGTGATATTGGCTAGATGAACAGGTTTTGTTATTAGATGCTGGAGTTGACGGGGGCTCCAAAAGCACTACAATATATAAGAAGAGGAAAATAGGAACGGTCTGGCAACAGTGAGTGCCGCCAACGCCATTTTGACTTTTTTGTAATACTCTAATATTTCATTTTATTTTGTCATCATATCTCTAGAGAAATGAACGGCTAACTCGAACCAAAATTATGTGGGTCTACCTCACGCGTTTAGGCGAAGAGTCGGTGACAGCCGAATTAGCGGACGGTCTTTCGGAAATCAACCTTGCGCCATTCCCAAGTTGTGTAATATGCTGGAAAGCGCCATCGATATATGCTCTTAGGTTGGAGGCTGGGTCATGTGACTCGTACAGTGCTTCCGAATAAAAACAACAACACTGAAGCAAAAATTGGTAAAAATTTTTACGTGCTGTCCAGCAGCCAATGAGAAGAGAGTGGTGAGAGAGAGTGACGTGTGCTAAGCTGGAAACTCTAGTGAGCCCTGTGACTCTCAGCAATACATGCAGATCCGGCCAGCAGATATTTTTCTCGCGAGGCATCTCATTACCACTTCGCAGCCAAAGAGATTCCCGCATTAAGCGATAAGAAGGCTAGCAGACCAATCACGAGGCAGCGTTGGACGCTGCACCGAAATTTCGATGCTGACCACAACTTCAGATTTTCCGAAATAATGCTGCAGCAGCGTTGAACGGGACGCTATTAACTACGAGACATCACTCATGCATTGACATCTCAAACGGATGGCCCCATTTTTAAAAAAGGAAGGGCGCGATCAAGGAAGGACTATGACGTCACACAGAGGCGTCACTAGGGTGAGTGGCACCCGTAGCGGTGGCTCACGGCGACCCCCCCCCCCTTCCCAGCCAGGTGACCGCCTCCACCTCCCCCCCCCCCGTCACGGGGCCCTCCGCTACACTCCCCTCCTCCCCCCTTCTCGTCGCCCGCCGCAACACCTCCGCCACCCTCCCCCCCCTCCTCCCCTCTCGTGACCCGCACGACACCCCCCGGAGCGCTGCACCAGCAGGAGTCCGTCTGCCCCCCCCCCTCTTTTTTGTGACACCACTGACGTCACAATCCTCCTGGAACAGTTGAGGATGAGGGTAAGTGGCCTCGCTTCTCTCATCTTCGCCTTGGTTCACCTGCTCGATGAAGCGAAAAAAAAAAAGGGAATTAAAATCATGACGTGATATATGTCTCGTCGGCCGTGTTCAATCGCACACTTTGTTTTTCCAAAAATACGCGCAACTGTTGGTGATATCGCAGTATATGAATGATACTTTGGGGTTTTGCAGCGTCCTGCATATCGATCGCTCGAGCATTTCTTTTAGAGCGCAGCTCCTAGGGGCCCGTTCCCGGCTTGAGCGGCGTCGCCGTAACCAAGGTCATCCCAAGGTCACTTGACCCCCAAGGTCACCCCAAGGTCACGTGACCCCAAGGTCACGTGACTCCCAAGGTCGCGTGACTCGCCAAGGTCACGTGACCCCTCCCCCAGGGTCACGTGACCCCCAAGGTCACGTGACACCCAAAGTCACGTGGCTCCCCAAGTCACGTGACCCCGATGACGTCATCAGTGACGTCACTGATGACGTCACCGGCATCCGCATCGTCAGCGTCATCATCAATGATGACGTCATCAGTGACGTCACCGGCATCGTCATCATCACTGATGACGTCACCGGCATCCGCATCGTCATCATCACTGATGACGTCACCGGCATCCGCATCGTCATCATCGCTGATGACGTCATCAGTGACGTCACTGATGACGTCACCGGCATCCGCATCGTCATCATCACCATCCACATCGTCATCGTCATTATCGCTGATGACGTCATCAGTGACGTCACTGACGACGTCACCGGCATCCGCATCGTCATCATCACTGATGACATCACCGGCATCCGCATCGTCATTGTCATCATCACTGATGACGTCATCAGTGACGTCACTGATGACGTCACCGGCATCCGCATCGTCATCATCGCTAATGACGTCATCAGTGACGTCACTGGTGACGTCACCGGCATCCGCATCGTCATCATCACTGATGACGTCACCGGCATCGTCATTGTCATCATCGCTGATGACGTCATCAGTGACGTCACTGATGACGTCAACGGTATCCGCATTGTCATCGTTACTGATGACGTCATCGGCATCGTCATCGTCACGTGACCCCCCTAGGTCACGTGACCCCCACCCAAGGTCACTTGACCCCCCCCCCAGTACCCTTCCCTCCTCCTCCTCAAGAGCTGCGCTCTAATTCGGCGTTACAGGGAGTTAGTTGTAAACGGCTTTCACTTTTTTACTGTGATGCCGTTAATCAGCTGGGGTCACAGGAAAGCCGGCGTCGGTGGCATGACGCAAAATTCCGGAAGGGGAACGCCGGACGTCGGCGCTCCGCATTCAAACGGTGCATAAGAGACCGAAGCTGTCTTTGTCTCCATTGCACAAGTCGAACGCGTTCGAACGCTGACGTTCCGCGTTCAAACACTTTCAAACGGTGCAGTGGAGACCGATGCTCTCTGTCTCCACTGTACTCGTCGAACGCGTTCGAATGCCAGGCGCCGGCGCTCTGCGTTCAAACAGTGCATTGGAGGCAAAAGCTATCTTCGTGTCCACTGCACTCATCAAAGGCGTTGGAACGCTGGACGTCGGCATTCATACACGTTCAAACAGTGCATTGCAGACAAAAGCTATCTTTGTTTTCACTGCACTCATCGAACGCGTTCGAACGCCGGCTTGTTGCGTTCTAACACGTTCAAACATTGCATTGGAGGCAAAAGCTATCTTTATCTCCACTGCACTTGTTGAACGCCGGCGTTTAAACAGTGTAGTGAATACAAAAGTTGTCTGCCTCCCCTGCGCTCCTCGAACGCGGGCGTTCCGCGTTCAAACAGTGCATTGGAGACCAAAGCTGTCTTTGTCTCCACTGAACTCGTCGAACGCGTTCGAATGCCAGACGCCGGCGTTCCGCGTTCAAACAGTGCATTGGAGACAAAAGCTATCTTCTTGTCCACTGCACTCATCAAAGGCGTTGGAACGCTGGACGTCGGCATTCATACACGTTCAAACAGTGCATTGAGTCAAAAGCTATCTTTGTCTCAACTGCAATCGTTGAACGCGTTCGAATGCCGGCGTTCCGCGTTCTAGCACGTTCAAACAGTGCAGTGGAAACCGAAGTTGTCTTTGTCTCCACTGCACTCGTCGAACGGGTTCGAATGCCGGAAGCCGGCGTTCCGCGATTAAGAACGTTCAAACAGTGCAGTGGAAACCATAGCTGTTTTTGTGTCCCCTGCACTCGCCGAACGCGTTCGAATGCCGGCGTTCCGCGTCCAAGCACCTTCAAACAGTGCAAGTACAGACCAAAGCTGCTTTTGTCTCCCCTGCACATGTCGAACGCATTGGAATGCTGGACGCCGGCGTTGCTCGTTGAAACACGTTCGAACAGTTCATTGTAGACAAAAGCTGTCCTCGAATGCGTTCGAACGCCGACGTGCTGCGTTCTAACACGTTCAAACAGTGCAGTAGAAACCAAAGCTGTCTTCGTCTCCTCAGCACTCGTCAAACGCGTTAGAATACGGGACGCCGGCGTGTCGCATTCAAACAGTTCATTGGAGGCAAAATATGTCTTTGTCTTTACTGCAGATGTCGAACGCGTTCGAACGCCGGCATTCTGTGTTCTAACACGTTCAAACAGTGCAGTGGAGACCAAAACTGTCTTCGTCTCCCCTGAACATGTCGAAAGCGTTGGAATGCCGGACGCCGGCGTTGAAACACGTTCGAACAGTTCATCGTAGACAAAAGCTGTCTTTGTCCTTACTCCACACGTCGAATGCGTTCGAACGCCGGCGTTCTTCGTTCTAACACGTTCAAACAGTGCAGTGGAGACCAAAGCCGTCTTTGTCTCCCCAGCACTTGTCAAACGCGTTTGGACGCCAACGCGTCGCGTTCAAACAGTTCATTGGAGACAAAATATGTCTTTGTCTTTACTGCACATATCGAATGCGTTCGAACGCCGGCGTTCTGCGTTCTAACACGTTCAAACAGGGGCAGTACAGACCAAAGCTGCCTTTGTCTCCCCTGCACATGTCGAACGCGTTGGAATGCCGGACGCCGGCGTTGCGCGTTGAAACACGTTCGAACAGTTCATTGTAGACAAAAGTTGTCTTTGTCTTTACTCCACATGTCAAATGCGTTCGAACGCCGGCGTTCTGCGTTCTAACACGTTCAAACAGTGCAGTGGAGACAAAAGCTGTCTTTGTCTCCCCAGCACTTGTCAAACGCGTTCGAATGCTGGACGCCGGCGTTTCGCGTTGAAAAAGTTCATTGGAGACAAAATATGCCTTTGTCTTTACTGCACATGTCGAATCCGTTCGAACGCCGGCGTTCCGCGTTCAAACAGTGCAGTGCAGATCAAAGCTGTCTCTGTCCCCCTGCGCTCGTCGAACGCGTTCTAATGCCGGACGCCGGCGTTCAAACAGTTCATCGGAGACAAAAGCTGTCTTTGTCTTTACTCCACGCGTCGAACGCATGCGAACGCTGGCATTCCGCGTTCTAACACGTTTAAACAATGCAGTGGAGACCAAAGCAGTCTGTCTCCATTGCACTCGTCGAACGCCGCCGTTCTGCGTTCTAACAGTGCAGTAGAGACCAAAGCTGTCTTTGGCTCCACTGCACTCGTCGAACGCGTTCGAATGCCGGACACCGGCGTTCCGCGTTCAAGCACGCTCAAACAGTGAAGTGGAGACCAAAGCTGTCTTTGTCTCCCCTGTAAAAGTCGAACGGGTTCGAATGCCGGACACCGGCGTTCAAACGGTCCATTGGAGGCCAAGGCTTTCTGTCTTTACTCCACACGTCAAACGCGTTCGAACGCCGGCGTTGCACGTTCAAACAGTTTATTGGAGACAAAAGCTGTCTTTGTCTCCACTGCACTCGTCGAACGCGTTGGAACACTGGACGCCGGCGTTGCACGTTCAAACAGTTTATTGGAGACAAAAGCTGTCTTTGTCTCCCCTGCACTCGTCGAACGCGTTCGAACGCCAGTGTTGCACGTTCAAACAGCTCATTGGAGACAAAAGCTGTCTTTGCCTCCACCGCAGTCGTCGAACGGGTTCGAATGCCAGACACCGGCGTTCCGCGTTCAAACAGTGTAGCGGAGACCGAAGTTGTCTTTGTCTCCTCTGCACTCGTCGAACGCCGGCGTTGCACGTTCAAACAGTTTATTGGAGACAAAAGTTGTCTTTGTCTCCCCTGCACTCGTCGAACGCGTTCGAACGCCAGTGTTGCACGTTCAAACAGCTCATTGGAGACAAAAGCTGTCTTTGTCTCCACCGCAGTCGTCGAACGGGTTCGAATGCCAGACACCGGCGTTCCGCGTTCAAACAGTGAAGCGGAGACCGAAGTTGTCTTTGTCTCCTCTGCACTCGTCGAACGCCGGCATAGCACGTTCAAACAGTTTATTGGAGACAAAAGTTGTCTTTGTCTCCCCTGCACTCGTCGAACGCGTTCGAACGCCAGTGTTGCACGTTCAAACAGCTCATTGGAGACAAAAGCTGTCTTTGTCTCCACCGCAGTCGTCGAACGGGTTCGAATGCCAGACACCGGCATTCCGCGTTCAAACAGTGAAGCGGAGACCGAAGTTGTCTTTGTCTCCTCTGCACTCGTCGAACACCGGCGTAGCACGTTCAAACAGTTTATTGGAGACAAAAGTTGTCTTTGTCTCCCCTGCACTCGTCGAACGCGTTCGAACGCCAGTGTTGCACGTTCAAACAGCTCATTGGAGACAAAAGCTGTCTTTGCCTCCACCGCAGTCGTCGAACGGGTTCGAATGCCAGACACCGGCGTTCCGCGTTCAAACAGAGTAGCGGAGACCGAAGTTGTCTTTGTCTCCTCTGCACTCGTCGAACGCAGGCGTTGCACGTTCAAACAGTTTATTGGAGACAAAAGCTGTCTTTGTCTCCCCTGCACTCGTCGAACGCGTTCGAACGCCAGTGTTGCACGTTCAAACAGCTCATTGGAGACAAAAGCTGTCTTTATCTCCACTGCAGTCGTCGAACGGGTTCGAATGCCAGACGTCGGCGTTCCGCGTTCAAACAGTGCAGCGGAGACCGAAGTTGTCTTTGTCTCCTCTGCACTCGTCGAACGCCGGCGTTGCATGTTCAAACAGTTTATTGGAGACAAAAGTTGTCTTTGTCTCCCCTGCACTCGTCGAACGCGTTCGAACGCCAGTGTTGCACGTTCAAACAGCTCATTGGAGACAAAAGCTGTCTTTGTCTCCACCGCAGTCGTCGAACGGGTTCGAATGCCAGACACCGGCGTTCCGCGTTCAAACAGTGTAGCGGAGACCGAAGTTGTCTTTGTCTCCTCTGCACTCGTCGAACGCCGGCGTTGCACGTTCAAGCAGTTCATTGGAGACAAAAGCTGTCTTTGTCTCCACTGCACTCATCGAACGCGTTCGAATGCCCGACGCCGGCGTTCCGCGTTCAAGCACGTTAAAACAGTGCAGTGGAGACCGAAGTTGTCTTTGTCTCCCCGGCACTCGTCGAAGACGTTCGAGCGCCGGACGCCGGCGTTGCACGTTCCAACAGTTTATTCGAGACAAAAGCTGTCACTGCACTCGTCGAACCTGTTCGAATGCCAGACGCCGGCGTTCCGCGTTCAAGCACGTTCAAACAGTGCAGTGGAGACCGAAGTTGTCTCTGTCTACCATGCAGTCGTCGAACGCGTTCGAACGGCGGACGCCGGCGTTGGACGTTCAAACAGTTTATTGGAGACAAAAGCTGTCTTTGTCTCCACTGCACTCGTCGAACGGGTTTGAATCTCAGACGCCGGCGTTCCGCGTTCAAGCACGTTCAAACAGTGCAGTGGAGACCGGAGTTGTCTTTCTCTCCCCTGCACTCGTCGAACGCCGGATGCCGCCGTTGCACGTTCAAGCAGTTTATTGGAGACAAAAGCTGTCTTTGTCTCCACTGCACTCGTCGAACGCGTTCGAATGCCAGACGCCGGCGTTCCGAGTTCAAGCACGTTCAAACAGTGCAGTGGAGACCGAAGTTGTCTTTGTCTCACCTGCACTCGTCGAACGCGTTCAAATTCCGGACACCGGCGTTGCACGTTCAAACAATTCATTGAACACAAAAGCTGTCTTTGTCTCCTCTGCACTCGTCGAGCGGGTTCGAATGCCAGATGCCGGTGTTCCGCGTTCAAGCACGTTCAAACAGTGCAGTGGAGACCGAAGTGGTCTTTGTCTCCTCTGCACTCGTCGAACGCGTTCGAACGTCGGATGCCACTGTTGCACGTTCAAACAATTTATTGGAGACAAAAGCTGTCTTTGTCTCCACCGCAGTCTTCGAACGGGTTCGAAGACGCCGGCGTTCCGCGTTCAAAGAGTGCAGCGGAGACCGAAGTTGTCTTTATCTCCTCTGCACTCGTCGAACGCCGGCGTTGCACGTGCAAACTGTTTATTGGAGACAAAAGTTGTCTTTGTCTCCCCTGCACTCGTCGAACGCGTTCGAACGCCAGTGTTGCACGTTCAAACAGCTCATTGGAGACAAAAGCAGTCTTTATTTTCACTGCAGTCGTCGAACGGGTTCGAATGCCAGACGCCGGCGTTCCGCGTTCAAAGAGTGCAACGGAGACCGAAGTTGTCTCCTCTGCACTCGTCGAACGCCGGCGTTGCACGTGCAAACAGTTTATTGGAGACAAAAGTTGTATTTGTCTCCCCTGTACTCGCCGAACGCGTTCGAACGCCAGTGTTGCACGTTCAAACAGCTCATTGGAGACAAAAGCTGTCTGTCTCCAGTGCAGTCGTCGAACGGGTTCAAATGCCAGACGCCGGCGTTCCGCGTTCAAACAGTGAAGTGGAGACCGAAGTTGTCTTTGTCTCCTCTGCACTCGTCGAACGCCGGCGTTGCACGTGCAAACAGTTTATTGGAGACAAAAGTTGTATTTGTCTCCCCTGCGCTCGTCGAACGCATTCGAACGCCAGTGTTGCACGTTCAAACAGCTCATTAGAGACAAAAGCTGTCTTTGTCTCCACCGCAGTCGTCGAATGGGTTCGAATGCCAGACACCGGCGTTCCGCGTTCAAACAGTGTAGCGGAGACCGAAGTTGTCTTTGTCTCCTCTGCACTCGTCGAACGCCGGCGCTGCACGTTCAAACAGTTTATTAGAGACAAAAGTTATCTTTGTCTCCCCTGCGCTCGTCGAACGCATTCGAACGCCAGTGTTGCACGTTCAAACAGCTCATTAGAGACAAAAGCTGTCTTTGTCTCCACCGCAGTCGTCGAATGGGTTCGAATGCCAGACACCGGCGTTCCGCGTTCAAACAGTGTAGCGGAGACCGAAGTTGTCTTTGTCTCCTCTGCACTCGTCGAACGCCGGCGTTGCACGTTCAAACAGTTTATTGGCGACAAAAATTGTCTTTGTCTCCCCTGCACTCGTCGAACGCGGTCGAACGCCGGCGTTGCACGTTCAAACAGCTCAGTGGAGACAAAAGCTGTCTTTGTCTCCACTGCAGTCGTCGAACGGGTTCGAATGCCAGACACCGACGTCCCGCGTTCTAACACGCTCAAACAGTGCGGTGGAGACCAAAGCTGTCTTCGTTTAGGCGTCGAATTCGTTCGAACGCTGGCGTTTCGCGTTCTAACACGTTCAAATAGTGCAGTGGAGACCAAAGCTGTCTTTGTCTCCATCGCACTCGTCGAACCGGTTCGAACGCTGGCGTTCCGCGTTCGAACGCGTTCAAACAGTGCAGTGAAGACCAATTGGCTCCATTGCACTCTTCGAACGGTGGACGCCGGCGTTCCGGCGTGAAGTGAAGCGTTTGCGCATGCGCCGCGCCGACAGCAGCGCCACCGCTGCGGCGTGACTTCTGACCCAAATTCGTATGAGCCAAGCGTTGGTGTATAACCGTCACTTCGGTTTTAACAAAGGGACCCTCTAATCAATTTGGAACCTCCTTCATTACGGCGATGTTTATGCATATACAAAATACCCCCCCCCCCAAAAAAAAATAAATAAATAAAAATTACAGGTTTTTTTTTTTTACAGCAAAAATAAGCTATGCATAACCGAAAGCTCATTCTCCACCAAACTGTATTGCGCGAGAAGTCCGGACCAGATGCCAAAGTTTCAGCGCTAACCGGTATTTTATTCAAAAGCTATAATTGATTTCCAAAAATTTTCAATGGGAAAAAGGCGGCCAACAGAGCTCTCCAATACATGGTAGAGCTCCATGTATTTGAGAGCTCTGTCGGCCGAAAATGGGCCGGAAAGGGCCCCAGTTTCCCATTGAAAATTTGAGAAAATCGTGTAGCTTTCGATTTAGGAAACGGTTAGGGGTGAAACTTTGGCCTCCGGTTCGAACCTTTTGCGCTACATTTGGGTGGAGAATGAGCATTCGTTTATGCATTGTTTATTTCTGCGGTCAAAAGAACATCCAAAGTGTTAATAAACAATTCTTCACGAATAAGGTATTATACGCAGAAAATATTATGAGCAACAACAGAGGCCTTACGCTCGAAACGTCGAAAAGAAAGCCTCTGCTGCTGCTCACAATTCTTTCTATGTTAAAATAACGCTGTACATTATTTTTTTGAAAGAGGGGGGAGGGGGGGGGGGGGGGGGGGGGGGGATACGTTGTAGTTTGAAGGTTCTCAAGTGTCCTGCTTTGTCTCTTCTAGGGTGGACAGTATGTTCTGGAGTTAGTGGACAATTTCGGCGGCAGCACGACGCTCATATTCATCGGACTCATCGAGATCATCTCTCTGGCGTACGTCTATGGTGAGTTCCCCATAACTTCAGTTGGTTAGTTGTTCGCGGTATGGCGAAGAAACTCCCGAAGCATGTCACTGCGTAACATGAACTTTTTTCCAGTAAGCAGCTGCGCATGTGCGTACCCCCTCTCCCCTGACCGTTGTTTTCTGCTGTCGGCATTTTCGGAGGTCACCGCCCGCGGGACCAACATTGTCAGCACATATGTCTCTACGCGTCTGTTGCTTTCTTGGCGATTCTTTTTTTAGCATAGGTAGTTTTGGGCAACAAAAATATATAAAAACCGATACGACGGCACGATCGATGCCAATATGTTCCGATATGGGTGGAGGAACGTCGGGCTGTCCTCCATTTGTAGTTAGCAGACAACCACCCAGACGACTCTCGCTACTCGAAACAGGCAGGGAAAAGTCCCATTCTTGTAAACTAATTAGAGCAATACACATGGGTGTTTTGAAAACAAATCAAAGCGTGTTTTTCTCACGGCAAGAACAAACTACGAATCGCAGAATTCTCCGAAGCGCTAGCGGTTGGTGGCCGGTGATTACTGATGCCAAAGCTTTAGCACTTACCGTTGTCTTATTTAGAAGTCGTGAGCAATTTGGGGGGTTTTTTCAACGAGGAAATGGCTGCCAGCAGAGCCCGCAGATATGTGGAGATAAATGGCGTCTCTACTACTAAAAACGTGCTCCACTTTCTCGTTAAACATTTTTTAGAAATCGCCTGTAAGTTTTTTTCTAATTAGATAACTATAAGTTCAGAAACTCTTCACCTGGCTCCAACTGAAAATGCTACATTAGGGCAAAGACTAAGCGTTCGGAGACGCGCAGTTAGCTTTTGCGGCGTGAAAACCCCGGTTCTTGTTTCTCCCAAACACCCCCTACTTTGTGCGCATGAGTGTTTTGTTTTTTCCTTAAATTAATTAAATATGGGCAGTTTCATTTTGACTCGGACAGTGGTCGGGGTACAGTATTATTTTTTTATAGACTCTTTGCAGCAGCTGTGCATGGGCGCCGCCATAACCGACCTTCAGTTTTTGTTTTCTTTTGTTCCGGTTACTTCACTTCATCATTACCGTAGCAGGCAAGGCCATGTTAGATTCTACTTTGTCCTTCTCCCCGGCATTGGCCCTTGTGGAGGTTCGTCAACGCACGTTTTAGTGGCTCGTTATCTCGGTAAGATGAGAGAAGGTCAGCAATGGTGGATGTAATCTGGAACGTGTGCAAAGCGTCTCTATTGTTAGATTTTTTATATAAATCATAATGTTGTGTGTGTGTTTATTCAGTCGGAAGTTAGTTCCAATGGGCGTCACGTGTCAGCTGTAGATGAGAAATATAACCAATGCAGCACAACAGCTAGCCTGGAGTCTTTAAAGGGATACGAGACCGAAATTTCGAGCTCACAAAACAAGGCTAGAGCGATAGGCGGGACGCTACAAAACCCCAAAAGCAGCACTCATACAGCCATATCTCTAGCGGACGGCCGTATTTCTGGAAAAGAAATGCGTGATTGAAGACGGGCCGACGAGACATGTGACGTCACGATTTTCATTCCCTCTCCTCCTCGATTCGTCCCATCAAGGCATCGAGCTGGTGAACCGAAGCGAGGAGGAGAGACGCAAGGCGCCGCTTCCCCTCGTTCTCAACTGTTCCATAAAGATCGTAACGTCGTAGTCCTCGCTTGACCGCGCCCTTTTTTTAAAACAAATACGGCCGCTCGTTTCAGATATCGATGTATGAGTGATGTTTTGGAGTTCATAGCGTCCCGTTCAACGTTTCTGCGGTATCTTTATAATACCTATTAAATGAGGGGGAAAAGTTAAAAGGGTGTAGAGGAAACAATAACGCCAGCAGAGGGTGTCAAACACGCGACCTGCGACGGCAGGCAAAAACACTAGTTTCTGCCACTGCGGCTTCTACGGCTCGTAACTCGAGAACAAAAAATCGGGAGAACATGCGGTTTGTGCCCTCCTTCATTTGAGAAATACCCCCAAAACATATTTTTTTAGTGAAAATTAAAAGCTGGATGGACCCTTTCAGCCTGCCCGATATGGGAAATTTCATCTCAAATCGGGCAGAATAAAAAAGTCTGATTTTTAATTTTCACGAAAAAAATATATGTTTTGGGGGCATTTCTCAAATGAATGAGAGTGCAAACCGCAAGTTCCCCAGATTTTTTGTTCTCGAGTTACGAAGCGTAGAAGCCGCAGTGGCAGAAACTAGTGTTTTTGCCTGCCGTCGCAGGTCGCGTGTTTGACACCCTCTGCTGGCGCTATTGTTTTCTCTACACCCTTTTAACTTTCCCCCCTCATTTAATAGGTATTATAAAGATACCTTGACGCATTCAAATAGTTTTAGGAATATGATTGTTTTCTAAAAAACATGTCAAACTCGTCACTCCGGTCGCTTTTCGGTCAAATTTGACAGGTCATTACTTTGTCTGTACTTAAGGTAAATTTTCTTTATTTGGCTCTACAGAAAGCCCAAAGCAAGCCCATTATAGATATAATAATATCATTATTATCTGCCGAAAAGCCGCTCCGCTACCTTCACGTAAACGTTGTGAAAAATAACAAATGTTCACAGATTTCACGCGATTGCGGCTCAAACAGAGGACATACAACCAAAATATTACATTTCTAGACATTTTTTTCTTGTAGTCGACTAATATGTATAAAATAATTTAAAAAATAAAAATTTACAAAAATGGGGTTTTTGATAAAATCGACCTCAAACTTTCAACATTTGTTATTTCTTAGAACGTTTACGTGAAGGTAGCGGAGCAGCTAGTCGACAGATTATAATGATATTATTATATCTATAATGGGCTTGCTTTGGGCTTTCTGTAGAGCCAAAGAAAGAAAATTTACCTTAAGTACAGACAAAGTAATGACCTGTCAACTTTGACCGAAAAGCGCCTGGAGTGACGAGTTTGACATGTGTTTTAGAAAACAATCAAATTTCTAAAAATATTTGAATACATCAAGGTATCTTTATAATACCTATTAAATGAGGGGGAAAAGTTAAAAGGGTGTAGAGGAAACAATAACGTCAGCAGAGGGTGTCAAACACGCGACCTGCGACGGCAGGGAAAAACACTAGTTTCTGCCACTGCGGCTTCTACGGCTCGTAACTCGAGAACAAAAAATCGGGAGAACATGCGGTTTGCGCCCTCCTTCATTTGAGAAATATCCCCAAAACATATTTTTTAGTGAAAATTAAAAATTAGACACTTTTAGCCTGCCCGATTTGAGATGAAATCACCCATATATATATATATATATATATATATATATATATATATATATATATATATATATATATATATATATATATATATTTAAAAATGTATGATACAATTATTCCCAAAACATCATTTACTATATCTTTGTTTACTATTACGTTTTATTACGTACCACTCTCGACATAACCTAACGTGTTCTGATGAAAGTGGAATATCCTTAGTGATTTGCGATATTGTATTTACGGTGTTTGCTTAGATTGCGCCTAAGCAAACAAACAAATATAAGCTCGTTCTGAGCATGCGCCAGTGAATACTCCCTATAGCTGTGCGCCAACTGATGAGCGCGTGCTGCAGGCGTTCACTGTTATTTTGCAACGTGCATTCGGCACCATCAAGACTGTCGGTCTCAGCAGCCTATTAATGTGGGCTCGTTCTGAGCGTGCGCTCTAAACGTCTCCCTCAAATATGGCGTGCATTGAATACCCTCCATTAAAAGATTCGAAGTAAATAACCAAAATAAAGCGTCCGTGGAACGCGCGCGTGCGAAGTGCCCTTAGTTTTAGATTTTTGCTTTCGAACAGCTAGAGCTGAAGACGCCAACCATAGCCTAATATATAGACAAAGCCTGGCAGATCGCCACGAGAAGCGGCCGCCGAAATGAAAAAGGGTGGAGCGGCAGACAACGGATGAGAGGAGAGCCACGTGACTGGCGCCCCGCTGCGGCGAGACGCCAAAACGCAGACGCTGCGGCGAGATACGAGGACCCCAAAGTGTGTTTCGGGTCCTCGCCGCTGCAAAAGCTGTGCGCTGACGTGCTGTGCACGTCAGCGCACAGCACGTCAGCACGACAAAAGCTGTGCGGTTCCCCCTGCACATCAGGCTCTCTGATGCTCTGTGCTACCAGATCCTCGCGCTCCAAATCTGCGACCGGGCACTCTATCGCTCCGTCGTTGAACTGCCAGGTTTTCTATGCGCCATCACACGCAGAGCGTGTACCTACGTTCCCGGCCTTGTTTTTGAGCCTTAGAGTGCGCGGGGCTTTTTCTGGAGTAGATGCTGAGTCGTCGGCAGCAACCTTGATCGGCAGTAACCACAAAAAGCGTGCGCGGCACTATCGGTCGGTGGCGCGCTTTAGAAGGCAGGAAAAGCAGCACATGCGGTTAGAACACCGTCGGAGCCGTTGGCGAAAGAATGCCACGCTGGCTTCTTGCCGACGCAAAAATATGAACGGCTGAGAGGCATATTGTATACTGGCGTTTCAGTTATGTAACTGGACCCTTAATGGAAAATCGGGACTCTATTGAATCTTTCGGGACACTCAACGTAAAATCGGACAACCATGTGGATTAAAAGTTGAAAACCAAATGGGAATTGCTCGATAGATGTGTACTGGTAGCTGACAGTTATCGGAACACTTTTCAAAAATGCCAGCAGCTCTAGTTACGAACATAAATAGAATATCGCAGGATGTGGTTCAGGTCCCCTTTATCACATTGGAAATTTCGTATTCAATGCACACTGGGCTCCGGTTAGGTACACACCGTACAAACTAAAGCAGCAATCATACTGCTCATACATCATACGAAAGACATTGTTCGCTGCAGACTTGATGGCACAGTGATCTGCGGATACGCCCTCAAAATCATGTTCAAAGCACGTTCGTTTGATACATGCTTGAAACATGTCTGCAGTCAGTGTTTGTATGACCGACGACACGGGATTGTCATGCAAGGGAAAACACATGCCTCAGGTGGTGCATGGCGGCTGTCTTTTGTTTGATGCATTAGCAGTGTATATAAAACTTCCGTAAAGGAAGTTTCACCCTGCCTTTCGGTCAACGAAACAAACTCTTTCGTCTGCCACAAAGATGTCCTTCTGTTCGGCAGGGTACGGCCACTTCTCGGACGACGTGTTCTTCATGCTGGATAAGAGGCTCGGCTGGTACTGGAGGATCACGTGGACCGTCACGTCGCCACTCGTGCTCTTCGTGAGTATTCCGCGACAGTTCTCTGTTCCCCCGAGGGCAAGGCCGGTATACGGTGAGAAACTGGGGGTGAGGAGGAGATGAAAGCGCGCGGGAACGTCAAAGCGCCGAGCTCAGGCTGGAAGCATTAGTGGGTAGATTCAAAGGCTAGACAGACAAGGCCGCCGCCTGCTCCTCGCGGAGTCTGGCGTTCGGCGTTCGAACCCTACAGTTTTTTTTTTTGCTTGTTTTTCATTTCTGCTTAATTTTAGTTAGTCCTTGTGATAAGAAACAACCATAATGGACGTAATATCTTAGCAAATGTAGGAGACTCTGTAGACTGTAAGCAACCCTTTACGATACAGGTGCATATTATCTTTACTTTCGGTTTATCTTATACTATTTTAGGCATTAATAAAGATGGGGAAAGAAAGGAAATAGAAAAAATTGCTTGGCAGACTCAAATACCTTACTAGAATACATTTTACTTCGCTCATTTGCACTCGACAATGCGTTTGGAAACTCTTCGTCACAGCACGTCTGTGCATCGCGCTGTCGCGCAGCGCCGAAGGAAAAGGCTGCCGCGTCGACACACCGAGATACCGGATTCGCCAAGACAGCAGAGACGGCTGTCTCCGCCGTCTAGAAGGGTTTCCACGACGATAGATGCGTGTCACCACCCCTTCCAATTCAAAGAGAAAACCTCTAAACTGTGCGCGTCCAGCCGTTCCAACTAAGCAAATCTGTCAGTGCCAAATCGTTTGGATTTTCGTGGAGCAAGGTTTACTCCATAGTGAAACATTTTGCAGAATTATGAGCTGTTGAAAAGAAAAAAGGCTCACACTACTAAATTTCAACAGATCTTGGCTTGTGCATGCACGTGCATAGATAATAAGTGACGCAGCGTTCAAATCACTGGCGCGCGACTTGTTAAGTGGTCGCCGAGCGGAACCGCATGGCCACAAAGGTAACATATGCGCGGCAGGTGACGCAGCCCAATGTACGCACATTATCCGAAAGCAATGAACCAGGAAAACAGATGTTTTAGATGAACAACAGTAGGCACATTTCGGCATGTGGCCACAATGCTCACTGCACTGCGAGCTCACGAATTGTTGGAGAAGCTATAGCGTTTGTACACTGTCCTCCTCATAAGCAATGTCTCTCTGTAATGTTCATCTTCTGTAATGAGATTCGGGATGTTTTGGTCATAGTGGTGATCCTGGACGGCACATAACTGTAACGTCCATCGGTGTGACCATGCGTTCCACAGGCACGTGTTATTTTTTTTTTTTCTTTCTTACTATAGATTTGATTGGTTTTTATAAAAAAAAAAGTTGTGAAAGTACACTAACGTGGTCTGTGTAGGTGAGTTATATGGCAAGGGGGACATAATATAGGGGGACAATCACATTAAAACGGTTAACTATACTAAATGTTGATGAGTGAAAATAAACACAAAATAAACACAAGGTTCTAATTTAAACTTTTTGACCATCATAGCAAACGACAAAACCAGTAAATTTTAGAAAGGCTTGGAGTGGATGGGAAGTGCGGTAGGAGCGCTAAAGTTAACACTCGTGAAACAGGCACAAGGCTGGCAGAAGGAGAACACAGAAGAGACGGGAAAACCACGCGGCTGCGCTTTTCCGCATCGCCAGCCTTGCGCCTGTTGCACGCATGGTAACTTTGCGGACCAATGGGCTTCCCAAGCGCTCCAAGCCTTTCTACAATATACTAATTCAGTGGTTTTTGATTAAGTTCCTATTTGGAACAATACATTTATATTCGCTAATTAAAAAATCAATGATTAAATGGTGGTTAATGCAACGACTTATCATGGCGATTAGCCACCCCCTATGATGTCCTCCTGGCCATAAGTAAATCCCACGTAAAGACTGCAATTATGTATCATATTCCTAACGAGCGTGTTGGTAAAGTACTCTAGATAAGAAAGAATAAAACATAAGAGGACGAAGCAGGGGCGAGTACATTCTTTCAACTCACAACAAAGTTTATTCCATGGAGTGCGATCGCCCGTTTCCCTACATTCTTAGGGAAAGGGGGAAAAGGCAGAGGGGGAAGACTCAGAAGAAGGAAGAACGGGTGGGAAGGACGGAGGGGTGCGTCGACCCGTTGGGGACAGGCCACTCACCAAGGTCTTCTAGTCACCCCGGAAAGCTCCAGGCGCAGAAAATCCATCTCTATCAAAGAGGGCTACCGAAGAAAAAAAAAAAAAAAGAAAAAATAACGCCGGAGTTTTTTTTTGTTTTTTTTTATTGCAAATTATTTATTACTTTTTTTCTTAATCCCTTAGGATGGCGCCCGATAATACGCGTTTTCCTGATCATAGGCTACGTTTACATGGATGCGACTGCAGCGCATCGGATCCAGTTAACGAATCGAATCGGTCCATGTAAACAAGTCGGATCGGATCGGATCGCATCCGATCCGATCCGCTGGGACGGGGTGGTTTGAGATGGTCAATCCGAATCGAGACTCTTCATGTATACGCTAGCGGATCGAATCGAGTGCTCGAGCGAGGGATTGCGGGAGCTTTGCTTCGCCTGCCGCTAGGCAAACCGGACACCTCGAAAACAATCTGAAGGTCACGAGGTTTGCGTTGTGATCCTTCGACACGAGGTGCCGCTGCTGGCCGATCCGAATCCATGTAAACTTAGTGGTTGAAGTGGATCCGATTCTCTAACTGGATCCGATGCGCTGCTGTCGCATCCATGTAAACGTAGCCCTAGGCGCACATCCTCCGCGTGTGCGGCGATGTGCTGCTATCGGGTCCACCAAATCCTCGCTGAAATCGGCGACGTTTCAAAAATGCTCTTTGCACCCCAATAGCAAAAAAAAAAAAAAAAAAAAAAAAAAAAAAAACGGGTGCGTAATACGATTTATGTCGGAGTCGTGCCGCCTTACGATTCCTTTTTCGAAATGCCTTGAGAGAGCATTTCCGAGAGATCGTCGATCCCAGCGAGGATTCACTGCACCCGATAGCAGTACATCGCCGCACATGCGGAGGATGTGCGCCTAGGTTCAGGAAAATGAGCGTTCTCGGGGGCCATCCTCAGAGATTCGGAAGGGAAGTAATCAAATCATTAAAAAAAAAAAAAAAAAGAAAGAAGAAAAAAGAAAAAAAAAAGCCAACGATACATGTTAAAGCATGTTCCCCTGAATGAGGCTCGCGCTGCACGAGCGCGCGTGCTTTGCAGGGACACTAACTATACTTCGTCTCACGCTAGTATCGACTAACCGCGAAGGCTGTGCTAGCGTGAGCGGCCAGCCTTGGCTGCCTTGACTAGAGCACTTGCTGCACGAGCGTGCATCCGCCGCGGCTTCATTCAAAGCGACTAGCTTGCGCTTTTAGCACGCGCGGCTAACAATAGTCCATACTAAGGTAAGACGAAGTATAGTGAGTATTCACTGGAGGCCATAGCTGTGTGCGCGAATGCTGAGCGCGTGCTGGTGGCGAGCTTCCACAGTTCTTTTGCAACGTGCATCCCACGCCATCAAGAGTGCCGATCTTAGCAGCCTATGTGAGCTCGTTCTGAGCATGCTAAACATCGTCCTCAAATATAGCGTTCAGTGAATACTCCCTATAAAAGCTCGGAACTCGCTCTTATAGGCTCTGGCACTTATAATGGAATGTGTAGAAAAAAAACAAAAACGGTAGTGGGGAAGCGTAATGACGCACGTTCGAAACGCGAGCCAAATATTCTATTTTGCTCGCCTGGAGCGCTGCTCAAAACTTGAGAGCTACGGGCCTTATAGGCCCGTAGCTCTCAAGATTTGGAGCGCGAGGATATGGTAGCACAGAGCATTTCTCGGGGAAGCTGGTAGTGACCGCACAGCTTTTGCAGCGGCGAGGACGCGCGAGGAACGCGAGGAGCACGAGCGGACATTCCATCGCTCGGGAGAAATGTGTTTCGGCGTCTCGCCGCAGCGGGGCGCCCGCTATATGACTCTCCTCTCATCCGTTGTCTGCCACTCTACCTTTTCATTTTCGGCGGCCGCATCTCATGGCGATCTGCCAGGTTTTGTCAGTATCGAGGAGGCTATGACTGTATATATATAGAAAGCCAGTTTCTTAGCCAAGCACAATGACAATATTTTTGGTAGCTATTAGGGCTAACATATAAGGACCCCTTTAGAAAGAAGGGGACGTCTGTGCATGAGTGTGCACCGGTAGATCCAAAAGTTTTTATTCCCTGGGGCTGTCTGTGCAAGCTTTGCATTGCACACCAATCGCGTGTCGCACTACTAGGAGCTTCAGTAGATCGTTCCAATGGCTCCGACAATAAAACCCGATAATTCGCCGATGCCTTTCCAGATGCATCGCATCGTTGTCGGAGGTATTGGAACGATCTACTAAATTTGGCCCTAATGAGACAAAGAGTTCGAGCTAAAACACCTTTGAGCTCGGACGTCAATCCCACAGTATAGAGCTTTAGAATAGGGGGCCTCCAACACCGTGGGTCCTCCGAACACCTTAGGGCGTCGCACAGAGGACGAGCAGAACGTCTGAGCATGTGCAGTACAACGCCCCGGGTTGCTCGGGGCACCCAAACCGTTGGGGTTCCCCATTCTAAAACTAGTCTCTTTTGAATGACCTCCACCATAAACTGATTATCTTCAGTTTATTTGACCTGGGACGAGGAACCTTTCATACGTCCACTGACCAGCGAATGTCCGTCTCAATTCCTCCAGATCATCTTCATCTTTGCCATGCTGGACCAGAAGGACCCGCTCAAATACGGCAAATACGTGTACCCCAGCTGGGCCGTGGGCATCGGCTGGGCCATCACGCTCTTCGTCATGCTCCAGATTCCCTTCTGGGCCGGCGTCAGCATCTACAGGGCCCCCGGCAACACCTTCCTCCAGGTGTGGGCACGGCTACGCATCTGCTATCGAGCTTCGCAGAAAGTTGATAGATGTGTTCGGGTTTTATCTATTTTAAACACGAGATTGATTATTCGATCTGGCCGAGTGCCGAAAACAATGCGGAAGAAAGAAATAGTGTAAGTTTAACAGTTTAATTAACAACCTCTTGTTGATGTAAGCCTTGCCACACTAGAGCAAAAGCTGTTTCAGTTTCTAGTTAGCAAAATACGATTTGCTTTTTCCTTTGCATTTTGTTTTTTCACTGTAGTACATTAGATAACTAATGGACCATGAGGCAGAAACTTGAAAGCTCCAATTTGATCAGAAGAGCACCACTTTGTGCATGCGTTCAGTGTAATTTCTTGCCTGATGATAATTTGAGTTAGATGAAATTAAAGGCACATAGAAAGCAACATATGATACACAAACACTACTTATAAGAACATTTCCAGAAACATTTTTCACGAAAATGGTTGATTTAAATCACGGGTCGGCAACTCATGACCCACAAGGAAGTCTCATCTGGCCCCTGGCACAATACCAATAAAGCCATGCCAGCCCTCCCCGCCAGGCACCCGTGCCGCTTCCTCACACAGACTCAAGGACCACATGACAGTTTTGACCTCAAATGGAATAAGAGATAAACAAGGAGCACTTCCACTTGGTATTGTCCGGCATCCCCTTACTTGCGAAGAGAAAGTCTTCACTTTCTTTTTGCCTTTTTTTCTCCTTCGCGACTTGCCGTTTGGCCCCCTCCATGTCGGCCTTCGTGACAACTGGACCCGCCGATGCAAAAGGCTGCCGACTCCAAATTGCAAATCATCATAGAAAAACCACTGTCAAGGTAACACGTGATGTAACATCACGTGACATCAGCAGACATCATAACGTGACACAGTGATAATGACGTCACATGACTTAGAAAATGGGACACCGTGACATCACAGAGGACCAATAAATGCATTAGAGTGCGGTCAACTCTACGTTAAATTGCACCTATGACAAAGAACCAATGTTCACTTATTTCTGTTTCCATTCATTGTCAAGAGTTAGATTAGAAAAAGAAGTTTGAATGAAAATATTTCCTTGGCTTACGGGATCAATGAAGCAATGCCACGAGTGCAGCATAAAGACCTTCCGGCTATAGCTGGAAGGCCTTCAGCTATATAGCTATATGCTGGAAGAGGTAAAGGCCCCGGCCTTTACCTTTTCCAGCACGCTATTTAGTATTTCCGTATTCAGAATAGTCTCGTCAATTGGGCAAATGAAGGCGACGTCAAAACTAACATTTAGATATGCCCGCGCTTTTCACTGCTGCGACGTCCTTGGCAGGCAGTTTTGCAGTTAGAGCTGACAGTCTGGAAAACAGAGCATGCCGCGCATTTGCTTCCTACCGCTAAGCGAGTGTTGGAGCGAGCCTCACAAGCATTGGTTTTACGCCATCATATCTTTTTTTGTATTCACCATGTTTTTATTGTTTCCGGTAAGCTTTCAGGTTTAAAAAAAACAAAAATTGGTGAAGATCAAAATTAAAGAAGTCAATAAAAAGAGCTAATATCGTTTTAATATTTGGGTTACTAGTTAAGCGACGTTTGCCAGTGTGTTTAGACAATTCTGAAACAAATCAAAGATCACAAAAAAAAGTATAGAGTTCCCATTTCCACGACGCCTTCACACAGAAACTCCGACGAGCCACGAGGCCCTCTCCGGCCTGGGGTCCATCGGACGCGAGCCTCAAGGACCAGTGGAAGGTGGCCACGGGACAGACGGCCCCGGGCATCAAGGTGGAGCTGCGCAAGTTCACACCCGGCGAAACCACCAACGATTTGGGCGGCGTCGAGAACAAAGCTTACACGGTGTCCGAACAAGACGCCCACTGAGGGTCGTTGACGTCAAGTCTGCAATTCCGGTGCCTCGGTGTGTTCGGCGTCCCGGTATGGGCGACGTGCACGACCGAAAGCGTCGCTGCTGTCGGCCTTCCGCGATTGGACCAACGCTCGCCTGAGCATCTTTATAGTCGGTGGCAGGATTAGAATGATAGGAAGGTCTTTCAGCTGTCTCGCCTCTAGCGCAAGCTTCCCACCTTCGATGACACTTCGGCGTCTTGCGAGCTTCGACTTCGAGCATGCAGCGCAGCCAATGCACCATGGAAGGCAACAGGCGCATGCCGGAGGTTCGACAACCGAAAGAGATGTCCTGTCATTCTTGTCCTGACAGCGAGAACAGTACGAATAATTCTTTCATCGCAAGAATAATGCAAGAGCGTCACCTTTGGTGGTGAAAGAATGCGACAACTCCAAGCTTCCATCGAACTTGTTGTTCGGAGCTGATAATCCTGGTCGTGACGTAACGGGTAGGAACTATAAGGGGGCGTCGCCGATACGTCTCGTCGCCGATACTGCACATGCGTCGGACGCCCTGGCAATGAAACAGAACTGCCGATGGTACAAGCCGTCGCAATCCCGGCGATTGGTTGTAGAAGCGCCAGGGTCGCGACGACCCGCAGCTGCGACGTTGTCGGCAGGCCGTATTCGAGAGGATAAACTGAAGACGTGGTAAACACACCGGTCGGAGACATTGCACCATGCCGGCATCTCGCCTGCGAACAGAGTGGCACGACGTAGCAAACGAGGCAGACAAAGCGGAATTCGCCAGTTCTGCTCGTCAACATACTCGTGACCTCGCAAGTCGACACACCCGAGCAGAGGAGGGGAAAGGCGGATGCAAGGGGGGGGAGAGACTTCGTCATAAGTTGGAGAGCCTTTCGCATTGCCCAAATTTAGGACCAACACACAAATCAAGGTAGTTTTACCACAGGACAGCTGTGTCACGAGTTGGCCAAAGAAAAGGAAAATCATTTTCTTTGGACAACTTTCTATATTTTCTCCCTTCAAATGTATTTTTGAGATGATACGGAAAATCTACCAATTTAATGGATGCAGTCTTTTAGTAGACTTTTAATAGCCCATCGCATATCTGCAAGTGAACCAGTTGCTTGAAAACAACTAGTAGGCTATGGTAACAATATGAATGGAGCCAGAGACGGAGGAAGCATTTTGGACCAGGCAAACTCGGTCCACCCAAAAGTAACTTCACCCCCCCCCCCCCCCCCCCTTTTCCCTCCTCGATCCCACTGTGGTTTTTTGTAAAATCTTCATACTTAAGCAAGGCTTTTGCGGCTGTTCGTGTGCATGTGTATATGAAGAGTCTACCTGTAAGTGTGTTGCATGCACTCATATAATGCCTACTGAAGTTTCAGCAGTTTGACAGCTTATAAATACTTCCTAGTCTTCGAGACGTTGAAAGTGGGCTCGACAGCAGCACTGAAATAGGGCCCAGTATTTAGGTTATGGAACCGGTGAACAAGTTATACAACATGTACAGTTCATTGTGATGTCAAGTATCAGTGCTACAAGCTTCACAGCCTACAAAATGGAATGAAGTGCTTTTGTTGTGCCCTTTGCAATCAATGCAGTTAAACCACGATTTAGTCTGCATATTTTGTAGTTTGAGCCTGTGTACATTGGGATTCTAGGAATTGGCTCGCACATTCCAATAGTTCCCATTGCAGAAGTGGCCATAATGGATGTTGCTCATGTTCATCATCATTCAAAACCTAATTGCATCCCATTCAAAATGATTGCAAAAGATGATTTTTTGTTGCACGTTCCTGCCATGTTTTTGTAATAGGGTAGTTCAATCGTCCTCATGCATTCACCCCCCCCCCCCCCCCCCCCCCCCAAAAAAAAAAGAAAAAAAAGACGACGAACAAGGCACACTGCCGAACAAGCTGCCTTTGTAGCAGACATTTCATAGCAAGGCATATAATTCCAGAAATCTGTCAGCTATACCAAGTGACAAGTGTAAATACAACAAGTAACAATATACAATTTAAACGGTTGTGTGACAAGTTTCGATTCTATAAACCACTTTCGTTTCACTGTGTTTTTTACAGTGCGAGCTTTTTCGGCTAGGCATGTTCAAGCCGTTTATGCGATGGTCACTTTGCCAACCCTGCCTTTAAGTTTCATCTTAAAGCCAACTTTTAAAACTGCTTTCCTACAAACCCACAAATGCACTAGTGGTAGTGCCCTTTTCCGCTTCTGCAGCTCAATCATCCCATAAGCTAGTATAGAGGACATGGACATTTTTCAACGACACTCGAGCGTTCGGAATCTCCACGGCCGGGACTGGCCATCAACCATCGCGACACGACTCTGCTTCCTTAGCCTGCCACGATGTGCATTTGTGGTGCTGTAGAAACCCCCCCCCCCCCCCCCCCGTACACATCGCCTTTGTTGCCAGATTGCTACAGTAGAACCTTACCATAGTAAGGGCTGGCATATACTTTATCTCGCTAGTTGGGCGCAGCGCTGCCAAAGGTACAGGGGCGAGAGTGTAACCAGAGCAGTTGGAAAGGAGGGCAAGAAGGAAATCTCTTCTTAGCCGGACCCTCTTCTGTGTACCCCACATCGCTTTGCTCTCCCTCGGAGATTAGCCGGTCACTCAGAATTTGTACAAAAGAGGTTGCCTCTTTCTATCGCCCATAGCCTCCGCGGTACTGTGGCCAACTAGCGAGATAAACTACAGTAAAGACAACAAGGCATGTAGGGAAACAAATTTGAAGGTGCTAGTGCTACTGGTGCAGGCATTTGAGGTACTGATGCAATTAAGATATATATTGACATGTTTTGAAGAAACCAAATTGCACTAGCTCGATTATTTTGACAAATACCAGGAAGTACAGGATGTGTTGTGAATGAGCTGGGCGCAACCTATGTGTGACGTCGCTCACGTCGAGAGGTCACATGGCAATCTTTCACGACGGTTCTTTCATAGATGTCGGCTGATAAAACTCATTGCGTTTAAACGACTTCACAGAGGTTCAGCTTTGTGTGTACTAGCTACTCAAAATCCGGGTCAAGCGAAGTACAAAATGTTGAGGCAGCAGTAGGATTGAGATGAAGAAAACACGAGCTCTGCCTACACGATCATAAAATGCTGTCAAGGGAGAGACATGTGAAAGGGAAACTGAAACTCACGAGTCAGAAAGTTACTATGTTTCTTACATAAGGACATACCACTATATCTAAAAAAGCTAAGAACTGAATATGCCAATTTGAAGTTGTGTATTGTTCCTACCATATTTTGGGTATATTATGATCTGGAATGACTCATCTTAAATGTATCAGGACAGTTCCAGGTATAAGCAGAAACGGCTGCCAGTGTTGAAACATCGTGATCATACTCCGAACCAACGATTTCAAAATTGCTGTTTATATCAATTCACGAGGCAAACTAGGATCTTTTGAGTCAGGGGAGAGACGTCTGCCGTAAAATGTTAAGCCGCTAGCTAACAGAGACTTGTAGCAACCAACAACACAGTGTCATATCATTGCATTGTTATATATGCGCTATATATCTACTCATTTTCTCTAGACATTACTATCAAGCTCTCAGTCACTCCGACGTTCTGCAGTCGTTGAATGCATGTCCTCTGTACAGTACTCGTGCAATGCCGCTTTTGAAGTTTGTCACAATTTTTTCAAGTTTATATCACATGAGCGAATGACGTTTTAGAGAACAGCAGTCGTTTCAGCAAATCTATGTTTTAGTGCAAAACTGGGGCGCGTGCTAACTCACCCGTCCCCCTGCGATCACGCCGCTTCGCAGCGACAGCCTGTGGTGGCTCATTACAAAGATGTTTACCTACCTGGGCCACCCACAAACACCGCTTCGAGGCGGCCAACCATTCGCTACAGTGTCTTTCGATGAAAAGTTGGCGCTCGCTAAAACATTGTTTGACCGAGTGCAACCCATTTTTTTTTTTCATATACATAAAAGTGTTCATTAGCAGAATAACCAAGCTTGTTCACTTGTTGCAAGTGTGAATGCCATGTTGCACCAATGCTGCTGCATAGAGCAGAAATAAAGAAATGGGACAACTGAATCGGTGGGACTCTAATCTCGCAAAAATGGACAACGCTGCAAGAGCACCACACAATAAACAGTGTGCGTTAACAGGTATAAAGCTGGGCGATAAGCTCCAGGACAAGCAAACCTCCCCCAACTAATATAAACTTTGCTCGAAATCAGAACTGCTCCTTGATTGTTGTGGGAACATTAGAAAGAAAAAGAAAATGACAGGATCAAACTTACCTTGCAACTGCACACGGAGAAATGGGTGCAAATGGCTCATCGAACTAGGCCTGCCAGGGACCTGGAGCATTCTGTGAGCTGTTCTCGAAGTTGTGTCACACCTAGCACTCACCTGTTGTACCAGGATGCGCCAGATGATATAATGAAAAGGCTAAAAACAAGGGGGTGGGGAGCAAACCAGTAGCACCTAGAAGAAAATGCCTGCACCTTTCCTCCCCAAATGTCATCAATAGTAGACCCATGCAGCGCCACCTAGCTTGCGTCAGCATACCTGCCACTTTGTAACATACTTTCACCGACCTATTGCGTGCTGCTGCTTGAGGGCGGGTCAGGGACCCGTTAGCAAAGACGTCATGCGTGGGCCTTGTCCTCTAAGTGGTACTGATCTAACCCAGAACCTCTGGGTTCTGCAGTAAGACTTCTTGTTCCATATGCGCTGAACTGTGGCGCGCTAATGCACTCGGCCACCGACCACCCGTGAGGGCCTTTATGGTTTGTAGGTGCAAATTCTAAAAATATCGCAATTTTTTTTTTTTTTTTTTTTTTTTTTACGTTAAACGTTTTGTGGTTAGGTGTTTGGCATTTTGTGAAACCCAAAAGCCAAGCCTGGATAAAAGTGTGCCCATCAGGCTCGACACCGATTGGTTAACAAGGTCATGTGACCAGGGGTGGAGTGAGGAGGAGAGGTAGGTAAGAAGGTTCTGGAAGATCACCAGGTTTATCATTTCAAGTGTACATATGACATGCCTTAAATTATCTGTTGAAGACCACCTAGATGTGCTGCTAAACTATGATATAAATGTTTGTGATGCTAGAACATTTCCCATATGCAACAGAACTGCCTAACAATTTGCCACACCTTTTTTTCACTTGGCCATAGGTTGTGGCATCGGTTTCAGATGCCTAAACACAAGGCACCACCAAGGGTAGCCCTGAATTACCATTGTCCCAAACAGTGGAAACAAAGGAATTGCCAAAAGATGGACATTGCCCCACTGTGTGAATAAAGAGCTAGCCTAGGGACCCGCAACTTGTAACGAGCGGATTTATTCAGGGCTCGAAACAACCTCAAGCACACCAACTACCTTTGGCTAGACGAAAAGTGTTTCTCTTACAGGGGTGCTCTGCCACTGGTGCTACAGTCACTGACCTGCCTCAAAATTTGCTCAGCACCCCCCCCCCCCCCCCCCCCCCCAATACACATCAATGAACAAACATAATGCCAGCATAATTTTTTTTCTCTCGCAAGGTTCCTCAATTTTCAATTTGGGTCATAACTGCTTTTCAAACTGAAAGTTTCTACTGGCAACACTGAAAAAGTGATGCCAGCAGCGGGCATGGGTTAAGTGTTTGGGGCAGGGGAATTTTCTCCCAACTGGATGCAAGAAGTTTGATGGTGTGAAATGAATGCTGCAGAAGCTCACTCGTGTACTTGCTCGGCAGCACTGAACAAATGTGACATACTGTTTTCTGAACTGCCTGCCTCTGCCTTTCAGCGATGTGACGCCATTAAAAAGCGGGGACAAATTTGATTATTGGTTCTGGCATTGCCTTCATTTTGGAGTTTTCTCAATAACTATATGCGGAATTTCAAGGTACTAAATTACAATCCGAGAAGAGTGTTGCCCTAAGTATTCAAACAATATGCCATATTTTCCTGTCCGCAGGAAAATATGGCAACCCTTGTAAGAGTTGTAGCTCCCTTTCAACATCACCTAAAAATAGCCTTTTCATGAAGTTAGTGAGAAAGTCGCACTTCTTTGAGCCGTCGGCACGGCGAAACTGCAGCAGCGACCCATGACACGCTTCAGACCGACATCAACAGCCTAAATCTTTCACAATTAAGATCCAAACTCATAAAATAAAACCTGTTGCTTAAAATGCACCAAAAAAAAAATCTGAAAAAAAAAAAGATGCAGCGTATACACTAACTTGTGTTTCCAAACAAACCGGAGCGCCACAGCGGCACGCCATTGGTGTTGCGAGTGCTGCTGGGGCGCTCGCGTTCCGCATCGACAAACCATTGGAATGTGGTGTGGTCAACGTCAATGTGAGTCCCCGTGCTCTCTTCTGCATTGTAATTGTTGATTCTATGTCTTCCTATCAATGTCTTGTTGCTTTAGTGTCCTGAGCAGGGCCGGATTAAAGAATTTTGGGGTCCTGGGCTAAGGCTATTCAAGAGGCCCCTAATGGTGGTGATATACCGACTATGATGACGATGGTGGTGGTGGTAACGACCATGACGGCAATGTGTATGTTTCAATAACTTGTAAAAATACAAATATCATTCATTTTATGCTATATCTCGGAAGGTTTTTGTATCTGTAGATGCTATGATTAGGAAATTAGGGTTTCACTGGGTGGAAATGAAGCAGATGCGGTTGTGAATTAGAGGCTGTTTCGGAAATAGCCAATCACTAAGAGATACAAAACGCAAAGCAATAAACGATTAGGGAAAATGATAAGTAAGTGTCGCGCATGTTGAGCAGGGCCTCGCAAACATTCGCTGAAAAGTTGAAAATAATGACTCCGCGTTTAATGAACTGGTGTGTGACCAAGTCTACAACTTTATTTATACAGTACGTGTCTCTGTTGACTAATTAAGAACTTTCTTTTATCCATTTGGACATATTACTGTAAGCTAAGAATAATAGCTCATACCTCAAAGGCAGGAGAAGTGTTGTCTCGCACTGGCAGATTACTGAGATCAGACACAGGCTTCAGAGCAGTTTCTTGCAGTTGCTGCCTCTCGAAAACTTTTGGGCGACATCTCAAGAGCCGGCTCCTTGACACGCCTGTTAGTGGTTAGAAAGGATGGCTTCGGGGGGTTCACCGATATTTCTTTTTGCTTGTTTTGAAATTTTTCGTTTTGGAGGAAAATTTTTATATAAAACTACGCTAAATGACAAAAAAAATTTTTTTAATGTGTAGCATGTATGTTGCTAGTGTAGCCTTCGGCAACACTTTTTTTTGCTTGCCTTCCAAGCCACCATTCTCCGCGAAATTCGTCGGGGCCCCAGTACAATAGAGAACCCCGTGGCCGTCCTACCGTCTGGCTTCAATTAGAAAAGATTTCAAACGGGACCACCAGCATCGACAGCTTTGCTCCTTTCCACAAGAAGGGTGGGAGGCAACGCAAACATTTTGTTACTGTCTTTTACAAAGAGTTCACGAACACCAGCTCGTCTAGAGAAGGCAACTTTTTGGCAAGACTATAGTGACTAGAAAGCCAGGGCCCAGAGGCTCATGTGATCCTCCTTTAGGTTTGAGTTGTTTTAAATTGAAACCGACTAGCCTTCTTTTTCTTTCATATTTCCAGGGGCCAACACGGGGCCCCTTGGCAGCCTGGGGCCCTGGGCTGCAGCCCCCTTAGCCCGTACCTTAATCCGGCCCTGGTCCTGAGCGAAATTAACGAGGCTCGTTGCACCTAGGGTGACTATACGGCCCGTTTTAGAGGTTTATACATGCCGTACTATCATTTTGCCTGAATAAAGTCAAATGTCCTGTTTTTGTGGAACTTGTTTGCAAATATGAGTACCAAGCAAGTGAAGAAAACAAGAAACTGCTATTCATGACAGTGTATTCGAATAAACATAGGATAAAAATTATATCTCCAGTAGTTTGATTTTTAGCTTTTGCTCTTGCTCCACTTGCCAATAAGTTTTGTTCACATATATGTGTGCACGGGGCACTTTTCTATATTACTAAATTTGGCATGCTTAGGTTTTGCAGAATAGGTAAGAAAGGTGCTAGTGTGCTCAACTAATCAACAAAAAGCCCCCGAAAAGTAAGCATTTTCACGGTGAACCAAGTAGTAGCAGAGGTTTTTCTTTTTGTCTCACTTTGACCCCCCTACACTTCCCTCAATGTCCCGTTTTTTTACTCCGACGAGTATGGTCACCCTAGCTAAATCGAAATCTTTGTGTAAATAATGTGACATGCGGCGATTTATTCCGCACGAATGCCGCAGAATGGACGCTGAAGCCTGATTCACACATGAGATTCTGCTCGCTATTTTCAGTCGCAACGTCGCTCAGATGGCAAAAGTGTGGATGGTAGCTACAATGCTCAACGTCAATACTGAAAATCGCAAGTAGGATTGAACGAAGTGAATCGGGCATAACAAGTCGGTGATGGACACTGGTAACAATGATCAACATCTCCTTTCATCCACTGTTTACACTGAGCCTACTTGCCCCAGACAACCTTCAAACTTCTTTTGAGGCCTGAACTTACTTCCTATTGCAAAGCTCTATCTACTGGCTGTTGTCGTTTCAATGAGCAGACAACAGTCTGAACGAGTTTGAAAGAGCAGACAGTTTAAATGATCGGACGGCCGTTTGGACGTGAAGATGCACCGAAAGTGGTCCACACGGTGGTCCGGACAACTTGATGGTTTTCTCGAGTTCATGTTAGAACAAAACAAATAAATATGACGACCACAAGCAACCGTGAATTCAAACTAAAGTGCTTCCCGCACAAGGAATCGTGGTCCGATGGTGTCTGGCTTTCCCTTCTCACGGCACCTATCCACATTCTCGGATGAACCGGGCCAGCAGAAAACAGATCAAAACTGATCTTCACACCTTTCTCAGCTCTTCTGGTACTACAGTAACGTCTGGAGGTAAGCTAGTCAGGGGTTCATAGTAAACATATAATTAAAACAGTGCAAAAAACACAATGACAAGTAGAAGAAGGGACTATGTCTGTGTCCCTTCTATTACTTGTCCTTATGTTTTTTGTGCTGTTTTAATTATATGTTCTTCTGGTACAACCCCAGCCACGGCATTTTGATGAGGAGGCAGGTTTTAGTGCAGTTTCTTCCATAACAATACAGGAATGCCAATCCCGCAAGGTAACTTCCAGTTAAACTCCCAGAACGGAATTGTGTCCGAGGCGCCACCCCCGCGGCGTGACGTAAGAGTTGAGTTGGCGTATACATCAGAAAATACAAGAGTTAAAAAAAATATCAACGGAGTACCCCCTTACGGCACGCGCACTTTTGTGACACCGGACGACTTGGCCTTGTGTATGTGCCTCTTCATGTGGCCACTGAAACCCTTCCTGCTGTACATGACAAGCTTGCACTCGACACACTTGTACTTGTGTGCCCGCTCGTGCGTCTGCACGTGATCCTGAAGCGTCGAGTTGGTGGCAAACGCTGCGGGGCACAACCAGCACTTGAAGGGCCGCTCGCCGGTGTGCGTTGCGACGTGGCGCTCCAGGTTCGCCCTGGTCGCGAACCTCTTCTCACAGGTGGTGCACGCGTGGGGCCGCTCGCCGCTGTGAGTCCGCTCGTGGATCAAGAGTGTCGCCTTCTGCGCAAACCGCATGGGGCAGTGCTCGCACGCATACTTCCGCTCTCCAGTGTGCACCACCATGTGGCGCTCAAGGACCTGCTTCCGCAGGAACCTCATGTCGCAGACCTCGCACTTGTACTTCCTGTCGTTGGTGTGAGAGCGGAGGTGGACCGTTAGGGCCACCTTCTGTGTGAACCTCCTGGAGCAGATGTTGCAACTGTGCGGCTTCTCACCCGTGTGGGTCACCATGTGGATCACAAGCGATCCCTTCCGATCAAACGACTTCCCACACTCCGTGCAGCAATGCTTTGGGGCATGAACCCGCACGTGCACCCTGAGCTCCGTCTTGCTCGCAAACGTTTTGGGGCAGCAGTCGCACGGAAAGCGCTTGGGTGGGGCGTGCATGCGTTTGTGCTTATTCAGCGACATCTCGCGTTGGAAGCTCTCCGGGCAGAGGTTGCACTTGTACTTTTGCTCGGCATGCACTTTACCATGCAATCTCAGCAACACTTTCCGGGTGAAGCCTTTCGGACACAGCCGACACTTGAAGGGTCTCTCGCCGGTGTGAGTCAACATGTGGACTTGCAGGCTAAACTTGCGAACAAACGTTTTGGTGCAATCTTTGCACCGGTAGCGGTTGCTGCTGGCGTGCACGCGCATGTGGGTGGCAAGCTGCGTCTCTTTAGAGTATGACTCATTGCACTGGTTGCAAGTGTACAACATTCCTTTTTCGGATTCAACGCCAGGACGCTCTTTGATGACATCTTGGTTAGTTGGAGCAACACCTTGGTTAGTGCAGAGGACATCCTGGCTGGTGGGCGTAAGGTCTTGGCTAGCACAGATGGCATTCTGACTAGCAGGTGCGACATCTTGGTTAGCAGGTGTGACATCTTGGTTAGCAGGTGCAACACTTTGGCTAGTACAGATGATGTCATAGTTAGCGAGCACTACGTCTTGACTAGTGCAGATGGCGGCCTGGCTGGCGGGTGCGACACCTTGGCTTGCACAGACAACATCTTGGCTAGCACACATGACACCCTGGCTAGCAGGTGTGCCGTTTAACTTCTGGTGCCGCACATGAGAAGTGTCCCTATAAACACAAAAGTGATGTTCTAGACGGCTCTGGTCTTCAAATGATTTCGAGCACCGGTGGCACTTGCGAAGATGCCGGTCGGGGTTCTTCGGCTTTGGCAGGATCCGTTTGTCTTGGTGAACTGGAGAGGCACCTTGGCCAGTGGACACGACGTCCTGGTTAGCAGGTACGGCATCTTGGCTAGCACAGATGACATTCTGGCTAGTAGGGGTGCCGTTTAACTTCTGATGCTGCACATGAGAAGTGACCTTACGAACACAAAAGTGACGTTTCAGCCAGCTCTTGTTTCCAGACTTCGAGCACTGGTGGCACTTGTTCAGACGCTGGTTGGGGTCCTTCGACCTTGGCGGTGTTGGTTTGTCCCTGTGAACTGAAGAGACATCCTGGCTATTGGGCAAAACGTCCTGTCTAGCAAAGATGACATCCTGGCTAGCAAGCATTCTGTTTAACTTCTGGTGACGCATATAACTGCCCCTACGAACACAAAGATGACGTTTCAGCCAGCTCTTGTTTCCAAACGACATCAAGCAACGATGGCACTTGTGAAGGTGCCAGTTGGGGTCTTTCGGCTTTGATAGAGTTGGTTTGTCCTTGTGAACTGGAGAGACATTCTGGCTAGTGGACACGACATCTTGGCTAGCACATAGGACATCCTGGCTAGCGGGCAAAACGTTTAGGCTAGCAACGATAACGTCCTGGCTAGCAGGCGTACCGTTTAACCTTTGGCGCCATACACGAGAAGTGTTCCTATGAACACAAAAGTTACGTTTCAGCCAGCTCTTGTCTCCAAATGACTTCGAGCACCGGTGGCACTTGCCAAGATGCTGGTCGGGGTCCTTCGGCTTTGGCAGTGATGGTTTGCCCTCTTGAACTGGAGAGACGTCCTGGCTTGTGGACATGGCATCTTGGTTAGTGCAGACGACATCCTCGCTAGCAGGCACGACATCTTGGATAGAGCAGAAGACATCCTGGTTAGCAAGCGTACCGTTAAACTTCCGGCGCAACACATCAGCAGTGTCCCTATGAATACAGAAGTGACGTTTCAGCCAGCTCTTGTTTCCAAATGACTTCAAGCACCGATGGCACTTGTGAAGACGTTGGTTGGGGTCCTTTGGCTTCGGCGGTGATGATTTGTCTTCTTGAACTGGAGAAGTGTCCTGGCTAGTGGACACGGCATCTTGGCTAGAGCGGACGACATCCTCGCTAGCAGGCATGACATCTTGGATAGAGCAGAAGACATCCTGGTTAGCAGGCGTACCGTTAAACTTCCGACGCAACACATCAGCAGTGTCCCTATGAATACAGAAGTGACGTTTCAGCCAGCTCTTGGTTCCAAACGACTTCAAGCACCGATTGCACTTGTGAAGACGCTGGTCGGGGTCCTTTGGCTTCGGCGGTGATGATTTGTCTTCTGGAACTAGAGAAACGTCCTGGCTAGTGGACATATCATCTTGGATAGTGCAGACGACATCCTCGCTAGCAGGTACGACACCTTGGATAGAGCAGAAGACATCCTGGTTAGCAAGCGTACCGTTAAACTTCCGGCGCAACACGTCAGCAGTGTCCCTATGAATACAGAAGTGACGTTTCAGCCAGCTCTTGTTTCCAAACGACTTCGAGCACCGGTGGCACTTGCGAAGACGCTGGTCGGGGTCCTTCAGCTTTGGCAGTGAAGGTTTGCTCTCATGAACTGGAGAAACGTCCTGGCTAGTGGACATGGCATCTTGGTTAGTGCGGACGACATCCTTGCTAGCAGGCACGGCATCTTGGATAGAGCAGAAGACATCCTGGTTAGCAGGCGTACCGTTTAACTTCCGGCGCAGCACATCAGCAGTGTCCCTATGAATACAGAAGTGACGTTTCAGCCAGCTCTTGTTTCCAAACGACTTCAAGCACCGATGGCACTTGTGAAGACGCTGGTCGGGGTTCTTTGGCTTAGGCGGTGATGATTTGTCTTCTTGAATTGGAGAGACATCCTGGCTAGTGGACACGGAATCTTGGCTAGTGCAGACGACATCCCCGCTAGCAGGCACGACATCTTGGATAGAGCAGAAGACATCCTGGTTAGCAGGGGCGCAATTTAACTTCTGGTCCTTCACATGAGAAGTGTCCCCATGAACACAAAAGTGACGTTTTAGCCAGCTCTTGTTTCCAAACGACTTTGAGCACCGGTGGCACTTGTAAAAAAGCCGGTTGGAATTCTTTGGCTTTGGTGGCGGCGATTTGTCCTGGTCAGCTGGAGAGGCAAGAAAAGAGATGTTTTGTCATTTTCCTTTTCTGAGTTATCATTTGCAGTAGACTACTTTTTATTGTGGAACATTTATAGGCTAGGTTTTCACGTGAAGTGAAGCCTCAAAAAGCATATCCGCCAATGTCCCCGCTAATTTTAGCAGGGAAAATGTAGTCACATAGACTCAAGTCGTGCAACCTATACGCATATTAAGCTTCCCTGCTAGATTTAGCGAGAAAATTGACATTAGATGACCTCAACACCAATTCAGTTTCTCTGCTAAATTTAGAGGGGAAACCTCTCCCTCCCCCACCTCCCCCTTTGAAGTTTGAAATCCTGCAAAACACCTTCATTCAGACTTAAGGGGGAACACTGGCTAGAGATTTAACTTCTGAACCACTCAAATGATCGGTAATGAAATTTGCAGGGGCCATTTAACATCACATGTATGAGTATTGTGCAAACTTTCAGCTTTCTAGGAGAATTTAATAAACCTGCATAAGATGTGTCACTCTTTGTTAAGAACTCTATGATATGCAAATGAGGCTATTAAGCACCATTTTGACTGCTTGAATATAAAGTGGGGGGGGGGGGGGGGGGATGTGAAACTTTGGGCTATCTAGTTTTTATAACTCAAATGAAAATATTTCAGGAAGAGTTATTACCTCAAAATATTAGATGCTTATCTGTCCTATAACAAATTTTGAAAACACAGTTTTTTCTTAATGAGGACTTCTACTAAAAACAAAAAAAAAGTAGATAGCTTGATTCCCCAGTAAATTTCAGTTCAGAAACATCATAATTGTGTTATCAGAATACTTTTTCCTTCAAACAAAAGATTCCTTCCTATGACATTTGCAGCAAAAAGTGGAACTGAGAAAAATGCATTCAAACATTAAACTCCTTTACTTTGTTACTGCCTCACAATGTGTTGAAAATATTTTATAACTTAACTATTTGGCATATGGTTATCAAATTTAGTGTGAGGGTGTATAATTAGTTTCTAAAACCAAAAACCTCAAATATAAAAAATTCATTTAAAAAAAATTATGAAAAAAAAGAGTATGCAGTACATACTTGAAATTAACTTACCTACCGAGGCTGGAACACAAGTAGCAAAAAAAGTAGAAGCAACATGGGTAGTCTCTTCAGTCTATCGCAGATTGCTTTTCTAAGAGCTAACACCCAAGTGTCTGCCCAAATGAGACTCAGCATCTAGCATCTTTTCCCAAAATAAACCCCGCCTTTTGTGGCCATGCTTCTTGTTCAATATTTATCTTGATTCACTATTACAGACAATTTTTCTGGGCAACAATAAGTGTTCATATTAATGAGACATGAACATACTGAAATAAAAGTAATTGTGCAGGTGAGCTGGTCAACGATGAGAACCCATGTTGTGTTTGTCATCCTCCTCCTCTGCCTCCTCCCCCCGTCTCAAGGTTTTTTTTGTTATGAGATTATTGACGGCCGCAAACTATTTGCTTTGCTTCGAAGTTAATCGTACAAAGGAACTATTGTCTTCCTATTCGCTTCGAACAGAAAAAACGCTATTCACGCATCTCTAGTTTCCTGTTATACGGCGAGAACAAATTTCAGTATCTCAATGCTGGGTAGCTCAAGACCTGCCTCTCACAGAAACCAACACGTGCTGCGACATCCACCACGCTCGAATGCCGAGCTCTTTCATTTACGCTAGTTTTTGCTGATCAGTAAGTTTAATAAGTGCTTGTTTTATCCATTAACAAAAGTAGCCTTTTGCAGTCAATCCATTCCACTGACGTCGATGACCGAGCATGCAAGGTAGAACTCAGAGACGCTGATGAAAACCTAAAAGTACATTCATTCCTTAATTCCTCCGTGGCATTTCGCAGCAATGCCTGAAATTCAAGTCAGCATTAGCTTGCAATTTATTAATGCAAGTTTGCATCTTGCACCCAGACTTACTGCGTAATGACGTGTGCGGAAGCATACAAATAAAAACTGTTGCTGAGAACGCAACACTCATGCATCTGTCTGAACATTTGCCGGTATGCTCAGGTATAGACCCCCATGTTCTACACTAAGCAAAAAACAAAGAAAAATGCTTTTGCCGAGCATTAATAAATAAACAAATTGTTGTCTTCACTTTCCTCACTATGCTAGTTTACCACAAAAATTTTCGAGCCGGTGTTGAGGCACGGACCTTCAGTGGCGGCAAAAGCTCGACTAAAATGTTTAATGAGTAGCAGAGAACCGTCGCTGACCGTCTGGCACAGGCTCCATTGCAGCTGATCTCGGCTTTTGCGAAAACTTAGTTCCCAATAGTTATAAACTTTGAGGAAGGGAGACTCATTGACATAAAGAAGACTGTCCGGTGTAATCTGTGCAGTAGTACTAACAGTGTTTATTGTCTGCATGTTTCATTGATCTCGTGCCGGTGACGGGCATGGCTAGTGCACTGAGCGCACGGCTCGTTTTTCGTTTGACACGAAGCGACTAGGAGTCAACTTTATTTATTTATTTTATTTCACAATACTGCCAGCCCTGCTAAGAGCCAAAGCAGGAGCGGATAACACAAAACAAAAAATGTACCCTGCATTATCTGTGCATCACACACGCACAGTAAAAAAGTCAGTGTTAAAACTCCCCTTACAGAGCTAACCAAGGATTGTTTGGTTTGCACTTCTGGCAATCCAAACAAACCTTGAGCTCGAACCGATCTCATTTCAGTTATGGCATATCAGTACTAATCATCCTGGCACAAGTAAGAAAAATGCACCACCTTCCCCCGAAATACTGTGGTTCCATTGCAGAATTGCAAAGAAAAAAAAAACATTTTCCAATTTGCAGTTGCGTGCAGTGGTCACGCAAACCGCAGCGCCACGTCACAGGGGTGAGCAGGTTGGTGTTGACGTCGCTGGTCTGTAGTAAGGCGGAGCTTTCTCTGCAGGCGGGGCTTGGGAAGCTCTCTCTCGGAGCCTGCCTTGTTGGAACTCCAACGCTTCCTGCTCAGTGTCAACTGCTGCTTCATTAAGAAAGCTCTCCCCAAGTCCCGCGCGCGGAAGAGGCTTCGCCTTAATACGGGCCAGCAACGTCAACACCCGGAAGTTTTCGTGGCGCTGTCTAACGAAGGTCAACAAAACCCTTCCCTCTCTGCTCCTGCTAACCTCCCCGTCGTCCCCGTGGCATTGTTTTGTCGTTCATTTTGTTTCATTTTCATTTTTTAATAAAAATTAGCAAATGCAAATAAAAAAACTGTTGTAGGTGACAGAGATTAATTACCACTATTAATTGGACAAAGTAAGAAAATCGTAGCACTGTCATCTTAAAAGGGCACTGACAAGCTAAAATATTTTTTTTAATATCCGTAAAAATTGAAAACGATGCCAGGACTTACCCTCAAAATTTGAAACTTGGGAATTCAGTATTTGAGAAGTAAAAAAAAAAAAAAAAAAAAAAACTTCAAAGCGCCGAATATGCCTTTTGCAAAATCCCCCAAGCGCCCCGGCCCGCGCGCGAGGAATTGTGGGAGAGATTGTCCCTTGCCTGGCTAGGGTGACCACCTGTCCCGCGACTCGCGGGACTGTCCCGCATTGAGGGCTCGTGTCCCGCGTCCCGCAAGAAATTCCAAAATCTTCAAAATGTCCCGCATTTCACATTGTCGTAACATTCACTGCGCAAATTATGGCGCTTCCGAACAACGGGCAACCGCGGGGGTTGCAGATAAATGTGTGAATCTCAATGGTATGCAATTTTCTTGCCAAGCACTGCGGGAAGCAACTGTCGTTCTTGCTCGAGACTGACGCACATGCGCCGTTGTGCCTCTCCCCTTAATGGCCAAATATTGCGAGCGAAAATTGCTCGCCAAAAGCTGAAAAATAAACTATTGTAACTAGTTGCAAATTATACTGTATCATGTAAAAGGGTTGTTGTAAAAAGCTTTTTTTTTTTTAGTGAAGACCGGCCACAGAGGGCAAAAAACCTGCAACTCACAACGGTAAAAAAACAATAAAATAAGGTTTTAATTTTGTGTAGGAGCATGTTAATATAAGAGTAAGTATCGACTGGAAACAATAAGCCGAAAAATATTTACTGTTTTTTTTTTATTTCCGTTAAATGCATTGGGGTCTGGTGCAGTCGATATTTATGTTTTCAACTTAGATACATTTAATAAAATATTTACTATTACAAATAAACAAAAGTATAGCACTGTGAGTGAAACTTATCTTAGTTTAATTGCCGCATACAATTTTCAGGTGTATAATACGCTTTCGGACAGCACAGGGTTTTGGGGAGTGCGCGTTGGTGAATTTCCCTTAATACTTCCTTCTTGAGTCGTGAAAATACCGTCCTCTTCTTACTACTACTACTACTACCCCCCCCCCCCCCCCTCCCCCGGTCAGGGTGTCCCGCATTCCACCGGCAGGAAGGTGGTCACCCTATGCCTGGCCGCTCTGCCTTGAGATCGCATTGCCTTGTCGCTTGTCTCCACTTAATCCTCTGTTTTTCGATTCTATTACCTATTTTTATTTATTCCAGTGTGTTTTTTATTGCTTCTAAGTGTTTTATTCTCTTCGGCGTGCGATATTTCTTGTGTATATATATATAGTATTTGTGTCTTTATTTTGTCTTTTTCAACGGGAGTGCCAACGGACAACACGCCGCTTCGCCCATCGTTCCCCGGGTGAGTACTACCGTTGCTACCAATTCCTATTGCTCCGTTAGCTGTTAATTTTTAGTTCATTTGACCCGCATGCAGCCGCATGCAGTTTATGAACCACCCGCACATGTCATAGGGGTAGGCAGAGCTCTGAATCAACAATCGTGGCGCGAGAGCCGAGTGCATTGCAATTTGGCCGCCCGCGCTTGCTCCGTTGACTCGCACTGCAGCGTGTGCCTTCGAGTTCCACTTACTTGACCAAGATACAGCACGCCGCTTTGTCGCCACGAACCATTTGTCCGAATGTTTGCGAAGCTGAGGCATATGCAACGCTGCGGCACCTGACAACTGTGCGCTGCGGTGCGATCCCTTTGCAAACGCCGACGGCTCAATGTCACGGTTTGAATGCGTCTATGGCATGCCTTCGTAATCTATCTGCTAAGCTATTGTCAGTTGCCAACGCCCTTTTTCAAGTGCAGAGATATGTTGCTGCGAATAATTTTTTCGGATGCTTGCGAAGCCGTAACACCGTTCGTGATATCCAACGCTGCGGTGCCTGACAAACTGCGCGCAGCGGCGCGAGCCCTTCTTATGCGCCGGTGGCCCAACGTCGCGGCTTGTATGTGCTTATGGTATATATGCCTTCTTAATTTATCTGCTAAGCAGCTGTCAGTTGCAAACACCTTTTTTAAAGTGCAAGTTGTGCTGTAATCCAGGCAGTTATCTTGAAAATCATAGTTCCTTCGATAACTTTATTTCTCTAGTCAAGATGTCAGCTCAAGGTATTTTATTTCGTTAGGTCACCTTCAGCAGTAACATGCCCGGTGGTACAGTTTGCTGTGTACCAGGCTGTGCAAACAATACTGCCAGTGCACAGCATGTTTCCTGGCACCGCTTTCCAAAAGTCGGGGTCCTGCAAAGTGTTTGGCTGAAGACAACTGCGTGCTGTTCTCAGGCGCCGCAACGTTGAATATGCCGAACGGTGTTACGGCTTCGCAAGCATTCGGAAAAATTATTCGCGGCAACACATCTCTGCATTTGAAAAAGGGCGTTGGCAACTCACAACAGCTTAGCAGATAGATTACAAAAGCATGCTATAGGCGCATTCAAGCCGCGATGTTGAGCCGTCGACGTTTGCGAAGAGATCACGTAGCAGCGCACAGTTGTCAGGCGCCGCAGCGTTGCATATGGTTTAGCTTCGCAAACATTCGCACAAATGGTTCCCGGCGACAAAACGGCGTGCTGTATCTTGGTCAAGTAAGCGGAATTCGAAGGCATACGTTGCAGTGCAAGACGGAGCAAGTGCAAGACGGAGTTCCGCCGAAATGTTTACATGCAAGACGGAGCGAGCGCGCGCGGCCAAATCACAGTGCACTTGGCTGTCGCATCGCGATTATTGATTTAGAACTCCGCTGACCCCTATGACATATGCGCGGATGTTCATAAACGGCTCCTCTCGACTGCACGCGGGTCAAATGAACCAAAATGAACAGATAACAGCGCGATAGGAATCGGTAGCAACGGTAGTACACCTGGGGAACGACGCGTGAAGCAGCGTGTTGTCCGTCGGCACTCTCGTCGAAAAAGGCAAAATAAAGACACAAATACTATATATATACAATAAATATTGCATGCAGAAGAGAGGAGAAACACTTAGAAGCAATAAAAATACACTAGAATAGATAAAAATAGGTAATAAAATCAAAAACAGAGGATTATGAGGAGACAAGCGACAAGGCAATGAGATCTCAAGGCAGAGCGACCAGGCGAGGGACAGTTTCTCCAACAATTCCTCGCGCGCGGGCCGGGGTGCTTGGGAAAATTGCAAATCGTCTATTTGAAGTTTCTGCGCTATTTGCACCGGTGCGGTGACGTCAAATAGTGAACCGTCCTGCGAGTCAAGTTTATTTCACGCCTCCTCTTTGAACCGTCATTGCGCCGGCGTGCCGGAAACAACTGGTTTCCTCCGTGCGTGCCGTGCCGCCTATCGCTGCGAGCAGAAGACGCTTGTTTGAAGCTCTTTTAGGGCCCTTTCAGTGATCTCAAATTCTTTGAAACGGTTGGTGTGAGGTCGAAGAGAATGCGCAGTGGACTTTTGTGAGTGACGTGAGAGGCCACGTCTTGCCAGTTCTGCGTGAAAGGCTGCCCCGGCGGAGTCACAATCGAAACTATGGTACAGACCCCAAACCCGGTTGTTTTGAATGTTTGACGATTTCCTTTTCGAAGTCTGAGAGGTCGTCGGGCACCTAAGAAAGACCACTTTGTCCGATTCCCCGACTCACCGATCATCCTCAGTGCTACATGCATTGAGCGTCGCCATGTTTTCCGAGGGAGGATAAAATGCCAGGAGGCGACATCGCACCGGAGTTAGATTTTTGGTATTTCAAAAAGAAGGGCCATAGTGCACTCACAATCGCATTAAAAAACATGCTTTACAATTGCCATTATTAAATGTTATAGAAATGTTGCCTTCAAAGCTTCTAAAATTCATGATATTTGACGTCACAAATCAAAAGTAGCCAGGAAGTGAAGAGCGGGAGAGACAATAAAAAAAAAATACAAGCTTTGGGGTGTCAGTGCCCCTTTAAAGGGATGCTGAACCGAAATCTGGATTTCACAAAACATGCGGCAAAAGCGTGCAACGGGATGCTACAAACACCAAAACATAACTCATACAGCGATATCTCAAACGGATGACCGTATTTTTCAAAAAAAGGAGGCGCATTTGACAGATATGTTTACGTCATGTTACTCCGACAAGGAGAGGGAACGGCCTCGCGTCTTGTCCGCCTCGCCGCCTTGAGGGAGCGAAGCAAAGAGAAGAGGAAACGAGATATATCTACATCACGCGCCCTGTCGGCCTGGTTCAATCTCGACCTCTTTTTCCAAAAATACGGCCGTTTATTCGAGGTGTCGCGTTACGAGCAGTGTTGTAGGGATTATAGCGTCTTGCTTGCATCCCCTGCATTTTTTTTCTTCAAATCCAAATTTCAGTTCACCATCCCTTTAAAGGGGCACTAAAGTGGTTTCCGAGACTGTGTATTTATGGCCATAGTTCACCCCAGAGCTCTAAGCACTGTGAAAAAGCCAAAATTACATTCCCTAAATAAAACAGGATCTCTATTAGAAACAGGATCAGAGATTGTCACAAGCCCCTCTTTTTTCGGCGCTGGAACCGGAGAGCGCCGTTGGACGTGCGAAAAATAATAGAGAGCGATCGCTTTCTGCAGATTTACGAAAGTTAATCCACCAACGGTCGGCCCCTTGCCACGTGAGGAGCGATGGCTCGCGATTAGATGTCACACGTCCAACAGCGCTTTCTGGTTTCTGCGCCGGACTGCAGAAACTAAGGCGTGTAGTAATCTTAGATCCCGCTTTTAATAGGGAAATCAACCGTATATCAAGGGGATCTTGGTTTTCTTAGAATTCTTAAGACTGTTATGTATCAATCCACACTATGCCACTTCCGAAACCGTTCTCGTCACCTGCGGCCAGTCCCGCGTACTTGCTCTTCACTGCCGCTTCTTCCTCTTCACTCTCGTTCCCCCGTGCATCCGCAAGACGGGCCCGTTTGGTGCTGCGCTATACCTCACAATCCTCTTCCCTTAGAAAGCGAAGTCCGGTCGGTCTTTGCAGAACTTCAACAGCTGGTTTACATGTGCAAATCCCGCCAGTGTTCCAGTTCTTTGGTCCCTCAGACGATAGTCATTGGCCCTCACTTTCCTTACCACCACGAAAGGTCCCGAGCGTCTTGGAGCCAGTTTTGCTGCCACTCCTTTGCTGGCATCGCTGAGGGTGTGCAGGTCGCGTAGTACTGTGTCACCTATTTGGACTCTGACTGCTGTCGGGTTCGATTGTAGTAACGCTGCTATTGCTCTTGCGCTTTTCTTTGGTTTTCCAGAGCAAACTCATACGCGACCTGCAGTCTAGACGTCAAATTTGCCACGAAGCCCGGCGTGCCACTGATTGGTAAAGGGAGTTGGCCGGGGTTTTGTTCCCAAGGGCAGCGGAGCTGGTGCCCATAACACAAAAGGGCAGGAGAGTACCCTGTGGTGACGCTCTCACAGGTTCGCATTGCAAAGGCAACCTCTGGGAGATGTTGATCCCAGTCACGGTGGGCACTGCAATATGCCATCAGACACTGCTTTACTGTCGCATTATGCCGCTCCACCAGCTGTCCTGCTGGGCGGTATGGCACCGTGTGGCGGTTTCTGATGCCAAAGTGTTTCATTACCGCTTTCCACGGGTTTGACACAAAGACACGCCCATTGTCGTAGAGATACTCTTGGGAAAGCCATGTCGACAAAACACTTCCAGCATTCTTTCTAATATGGCCTTGCTGGTCGGAGCTCGAAGTGGGAATAGCTCCACAAACTTGGTAAATTTGTTGATGATCACCAGCAGGTGTTTGTGTTGGCGCTTTGAGGTGGGCAATGGTCCGATGAGGTCCACACTCAACTCTGCCATGGGTTCCTCTGCCCAAGTGCAGTCCATCAGTCCGCCTGGCTTCTGGTGGCGAGGCTTCAGTGTCTGGCATGAATGGCAAGACCTTACATACCGAGACACATTGGATCTCCATGCCTAGCCAAAAATACCTTTCGGACACATGTCTCAGTGTCTTGAAATAACCTAGGTGCCCGCTTAGAGGGTGATCATGGGACAATTGGAGCACTGTTTGGCATAGTTGTTTGGGCATCCAAAGGAGTCTTCTTTCGCCTGCAATCTTCAGCAGCATCCCATCATGGTCCAGTTCGCTGTCCTCAGCCACGTTCCGAATCTGGCATGCTTCTGCAGAGTCAGTCGGTAGGGTGCTGTCCTTGAGATAGCTAATCAACTTGATGATCCCAGGGACCTTTCGCTGTTCGTCAGCAAGCTCGGATGCACTGAGGAGGGTTGAGATGTCGGTCTCCTGGACCATCGCATTCTCCTCGAACCGGACCCGGTATTCTGTGTCCACGGTGTCAATGGGGAACCATTCGTCGTCAGTCTCTCTTGTCTCCGAGCCTAATCGAGCTGGGGCGGGGAAACGGCTCAGCGCGTCCGCTGGGATGTTGGCTTTTCCCCGTCGATGCCTGATGAGGCAATCAAATCCCTGCAGGCGCTGCACCCATCGATGCACCCTGCTTAAAGTCTGGTCCGTAGTGAACATCCACGCAAGAGAGGCGTGGTCACTGTGGATCTCAAACTTGGTGTGCTCCAAATATGGGCAAAACTTGTCAACGGCCCACACTACCGCCAAACAGTCCCACTCCTGCACCGTGTAGTGCCTCTCCGCTTCCTTCAGGGCCCTGCTGATGAACGACACTGGCCTCAGCCTCCCTCCAGCCTCCTGTAAGAGAACTGCCGCAATTCCCCTCCCACTGGCACCCATTTCCACCACGAATGGCTGGCTGAGATCTGGGAGTGCAACCACCACGTCATCAGCCAGCATAGACTTGAGCTGACGAAATGCCTCCTCTTGAGGGTTCCTCCAACACCACGAGACCTTCTTCTGCAGGAGGAATGACAGTGGCCGAGCCCCCTCAGAGAACTTTGGCAGGGAGGTGCGGTAGTACCCCGCCAATCCTAGGAAGGCCTGAAGATCCTTGACTGTTTGTGGGGTTGGAAAGTGCCTGACGGCCGCAACGTTATCAGGATCAGGTCGGCACTCTCCAGGCGGGATGATGTGCCCCAGGAACTTTAGTGATCGCCTGCAAGTTTGTGTCTTCTTAGGGTTGACGGTCAATCCAGCATAAGCGATCCTGCCGAAGACCTCTTCAATACGCCTCAGATGCTCTTCGAACGAACTTGAGTATACTAGCACATCGTCCAAAAAGGCCATACAAAACTTGTGCTTTATTCACGCCAGTACTTTGTCCATGAGGTTTTGGAATGTAGCTGGTCCACCAGCCACACCAAAGGGCATCCCCTTTAACTCAAACGTACCTTGGTGGCATATAAAAACAGTCTTGGGGACATCCTCGGGGCGAACAGGGATCGGGAGGAAGCCCTGCGACAAATCAAAGCTCGTGAACCATTGGGCTCCGCCCAGCTGTGCAAGTACCCAGTCTGTCCTGGGTACCGGGTACACCGGAACCTTGGTTTCGGCATTCAGTGGACGGTAGTCCACTGCCAGCCGGTACCCTCCAGACTTCTTTGCGACCAGGACTGGGGCACAGGACCACTGACTGGAGCATGGTTGGATCAAGTCCTGGTGCAGCAAATCTTCCAGGCAGGCATCCATAATCTGCCTTTTGTGGGAGTTGACTGGACGAAGCCTACAGCGCATTGGCAGGGAACTCTCCGTGTTGATACTGTGCTCCATCAGTCCGGTACAACCAGGGCGAGCATCAAAAATCTTATAAAATCTTCGTAGTAGGGCCGAAACTTCCAGATGTTCAGTGCCATGTTGCTAAACCACGTCCTCCTCCGAGGGCTTCTGGGCGTCTTGATTCTGGTTGGGTTCCTGGTGTGCGACTTGATGAGGCTCTGCAAACAACTCCTGCAGACTGTGCACCTCCTCTCCCAGCCGGGGATGAACTGGCGCCCGCGAGCCAACGTCCCGGACAAAGGGGATTAGGGCCTGTGGTTCACTGCCCAGAGTCCAAGAGTTCAAAGACACATGAACCGAGATGTTAGTGGCATTCAGAAAATCCCTACCAAGTACAATGTCTCGACAGAGGCCTGGCATATCCAGGAATTGCTGCTTCCTGGATCCTCCAGGTCAGCGTATTCTGCACCTAGTTGAATGCGTAATCTGGGACCAGCCCGCTGCAAGACGTAGGCCTTGTCGTTCCTCCTTGATGCCCACACCAGTGGCTGTGGGCTGCTTCCATTGCTTCATCTCCCATTAAGTTAACGCTCGACCCCGTGTCCAAAAGCGCCTTGAATGTGAACTTCCCAATACGAAGCTCTGACAATGGCTCCTTGCCGCCGGCTGTTGCAGCTACCTGCACTGTGGTGTCGTAGGGGCCCGCCGGAGTGGCCTCTACTGCCAAGAGTTTCCCTGGCACCTCGCTTGCATGTGGCCAAGCTGGCCACACTTGAAACAGTGTGGTGAACCCTGGCATCTAGCTGTGGGACATTGTCGTTGCATATGTCCGATGCCACCATAACGATGACACTGGATCTGTGGAGGCTGGTTGGTTGCTGGGTACCGGATCATTCTCACTGCTCCAACTGCACTCAATTGGTCTCGATAGTATGATGGCAGGGGGGATGCTGGATGCAGGGGCCAGGCCTGGCTAGCAACTGGTGGTGGCACTGGTGCTGCTGCCACTGCAGCACTTTGAGCTGGTGCATGAGTCATTGCACTCTTGCTGTAGAAGGCCAGGTCCCGCGCAACTTGGTTGGTGGGCTGTGGCGGGGGAACATACTGCACCCGCCGCCATAGTCTTTCCATTAACCCATCCGCTGCCTGCGCAAGCTCTTTCAGGATCGCAAAGGTCTTACCTGCACAGAAGTCTTGGAACTGAGAGTGTATTTGCTCCAACACCCGCTCAACTTTTTCGGCCTGTCACATCGTCGCCGATCCTGTCATAGTACGAGGCTATAACATAAATGAACTGTTTAGGTTCTTCTCCGGGTGTTGAGTTCGGAGCCTCAGTTCTTGTTTTAGGCGTTTCTTTTCGTCGACGGGTGCGAAGTCCTCTCGGAAAGCGGTAGCAAACGTTGACCAGTCGGCGAAGTCCTCTGAGAACCGAAACCACAGTTTCGCGCTTCCCTGGAGGGCTGCAGGTACGACCCGGCTGAGCCGGTCCTCGAGTTTCACGCCGTGAACGACGCAAAAGTTCTCCAGGTGGTCCAGGAACTTATCTGGCGACTGCAAATCTCCGAAACCTATGAATTTCGGTGGCTGAACGGGGACCAGTCGTGGGCGCATCGAGTCTTGGTCATCCGTCGTGCTGGACTCAGTGACAGCCGCTGCGACGAAGGGCGTTGCTCCCTCTTCCGTGGCTCGTATCAGAGTAGCAAACAAAAGCTCACGAACGTGGGCCGCGATCTTCTCCCGCTGTAGCGGTGTCCTGTCTGTTTGTTGCAGCAGTGTCTGAAGAAGCTCCGGTGGCACGAACACTGACGGTTGGTTCATTTTAAGCAACGGACGAGCCCCCACTTGTTATGTTCAATTCAATAAAAGCATGTCGATAATATAAAAAGTATTATCAGAGAAAATAAAGCTACCGTGCAATAAATGCAGAATAACGAAAAAAAAAAAAGTATCAATCCACACTATGCCACTTCCGAAACCGTTCTCGTCACCTGCGGCCAGTCCCGCGTATGCTCGCTCTTCACTGCCGCTTCTTCCTCTTCACTCTCGTTCCCCCGCGCATCCGCGGGACGGGCCCGTTTGGTGCCGCGCTATTCCTCACAGGACACATAGACTGAGATACGACCATAAATAGACAATCTCAGAGTTCACCTTAGTGCCCCTTTAGGCATGGGGTATGTAGCAGCTATAACTGTAGTCCGTGACAGGTTAAGAAATCAAAGAAAGCCCTTTGTTCCAGCGCTCACTCATCCAAAAAAAGTAAAAGGTGGGCGGAATTTTCCCCGAACTCTTGCCCTGTCGCCGACTACATGCTGTCAGCGAGGGGGAGGCACGAATTGTCAACATTCTGCATCCATTGCAGTGCTCCCTACCTCCACAGATGCAGGAGTGCTTGCTGAAGGAGGACTGGCTCGCAGTCAATGTGCCACACCTGTTGCAGCGGAATCGGAAGAAGTCCCTCGGGATGCAGTTGTGTCGAAAGGGGTTGCCCTTTGTTGCAAACGCCGCAAAACAGTGCGGGCACGCTTGGCGAGGCTCGCACGACTCCTGGATTTCCGGGGGCTTCGGGCTCCTGGTCTTCCGGAGGTCATCGTTGGACTCTGAACACAAACGAGGCCAATTTCAGTCCATGAGTCAGTGTAGTCTTAATAAATAACCTGGCTCGATTTCTGTCGTTGAGAAAAGAATATGGTTCGCTTTGCTTCAAAAACATGGGGTGGGCTATCTTTGAGGGTGCCACAGAAAAACTTTTTAAAAAATGAATGATAAACATCCTGGCGCTGGCTACAAACCACGTGACGCGGGAACTGATACCACAGACCGTGGACACCGCAAATTTGTGTTTCATGATGCAATAAAATTGTCCAACAAACTCAAATTGGGCCCCTAAGTACAGCAGAAAACGCAACAGGTGCGACGACTTGGGGCGGCGATTCATCGCGCTTGCACCGCTGTGCGTCTTCCAAGTCCCTTTAAAGTCCGCCAACAAGGAGATGCTGGCGAAGGGAAAAGGAAGGCTAGGTGGTGCAAGCTACTGCCCATTATAAAGTTCAGCCGTTAGCATCTAACCATCCATCCAGCTTTTAGTCACCCTAAATCCGCGATACTTCGCAGGACAGGCGCCCTCCAAAGCACCGCACGCACACTCAACACCACCTTGAATCATCAAAGCCCGTGCAGCCGAATTTTGACGTCATCACGACGAGATCGAGTGCAGACACAGATTTGGCATCTCTGCTGCGTCGACATATGGCTGAACTTCGTGTCCAATCAACTCGTCGGATTCGGGTCCAATTGCAGAGTTGGTGCCATCCGACTGCGATGACGTTCCATGGAGGGAGAGGAGGAGGTTCGCAGGCCTCGATTATTCTAGTTGGTGTTGACACACATCCTTCACCCTTACTGTTGCACGGCGAACCGCTGATAGTGGGTGCTTCCGTGTTTACTCGCCGTGCAATGAATTTCTTGGGCAAGAGACGTTTTGTTTGTGCTCTGTGCCTCGCTGTACGTGTCAACCCTAAACGCCGTTTTTGAAGACAACTCCCACGGCCTTTCCTTGGCAAAACGCGATACGGTTTCTCATTCCTCCCAACATTTTAGTCCCCTTCCTGAACTGCTATTCGGCACGCGATATCAGCCTAATGAACAGGGACGAGCGAGTACGAGTGCATCCGGTGCCAAAGCTTTCAGTTTTGATCACTTGCCCCATGCTTTTTCTTTCCCCTCACCTCCTCCCAGAGTTTGGTCTACCATGTGCAAATAAAGTCACTAGATCCTGGGAAAGCAGCGCAAAGCTTCCTATGTGGTCGCCATTTTGGTTAATGGAATGAGCAGTTTCTCCTCGACCTCTACATTCTTGGTGAGCCGATCCAATTTCCTTGTGGTAGGTTGATTTATAACAACATGTTTTGAATAGCGAGCTTTTGTTATCCACACGCCTGCATGGGCACACATCTTCGCACCGCAACCACAGGCGGCGTTGGTGCTTGGTGGCACTCGAAAATAATTTTCCTGTCTTGAAATATGCAAGAACAACACGATTGTAACAGATGTGTGGGAATAAGCATGATTGATAAGTTGATTGCATGCACAGTACCAAAGACGCTTGTACCCTGGCGAGGAACGCTCTCAGTAGGATGTTGCTCCGTAGCAATCTTGGTATGACTGGTTGAGAACGACCCTTTCGAAGCTTTGAATGGACAAAAATGGCGATTGCTATGGCAATTGAGACCGACTATCCAATCACTTTAAATCACTTTACGAGGTTTGATACTCTGTATGTTTCTGGATTCGTCTAGCAGGCAAGAAAGGCAATGGCACTACTTTCCCAGGATCCAGCGACTTTAGGTGGAGATTGTTCGAAGCCCCACCTTCTTCTCTATCCTTCGTTCACTCCCCTCCCCTCCTCCTCCTCCTCCTCCTCCTCCTCCTCCTCCTCCTCCCTCCCCCCCTCCCTCTCCCCCCCCCCCCCCCCCCCCCCCCCCCCCCCGTCTCAGTTCGGGGAGGGAGGAAGCCACCAGGAAGGTCTTCTGCCGCGCAGATATTCGTTCCTCGGTCTTCAAAAATTGACAGGGGTTTGTAAACACGCTGCCCGCAGGTCGTGCTACGAGGCGTCTCATCAAATATGGAGATTCCACCGGCAAAACAGCGAGTGTCAACGAAGCAGTGAGCATGAGGTAAGTGCAAAATGCCCCTAAGTTGATTTATTTTTCTTCACCCGGAACATTTACATTTATTATTACTCCACACAGAACCTCGGTCCCTGGGGCGTAAGCTAGCGGCCACTTAATCTGAAACGAGTTCGCGGCATTAGCTTTAGAGCACAGACAACTTCAAAAGTTCATTGAATCAAACAAAGGTGTTGAAATACCTACCGAGAGAGGGTTCGGCAAGTGGCTCTCGCAGGGGAATACCTTCGACCGAGATTATATTAATAAGGCCGTTGGAGCGTTCCCATTCGGACGTACTCCCAACATTTGACTGCTCCCACCAAATGAATCCGCGGACCGCGGCTGCCATTTTTAGCCCGAGGATTGTTGTTTATGTTTGCGATGTTTCCCTGGGCATATCTAGAGCACTATATAGCTCCTACGGAGCAGAGTTGGCAGAGTAGCGCAATCCTTTGAACCCCGTGTTTTGCCGACAACATGGCCGACAGAGTGGCTCGGCGCGAGTCACGTGGTACTCAGGGTTCCAGAAGGCGGCCCGCCCTATGGGAGAATACATGGAGATCGACATAACACGGCTGATTAAAAAACTAACGGCGAGTTCACATTTTTCAAAACTAGCCTGTCGTGAAGTTAGTAAAGCGCTAAACACTTTATCAAAGTTTTAATAATATCGGATGCGTGTGTAAATTTTGAGAAGGCAATTTCCAAGGCAATGGCGTTTGAAGCAGACGATTTTTGCTCGCAGCGGAGATGGGCTTTTCGGGTTGGCCGGAGCGGGTCACGTGAATGGTGTGACGTCGCCGTGTCGTCTGCTGCATGATGCCGCTCAGGCAATTTTTAAAAAAAAGTTACGTCCTTGTATGGCACAAAACTTATCGCATATTATTCTAAAACGTTTCATTATTATGTCAAAAATGATTTCCATTCCGCACATCCCCACAAAACTGAAGAAACAACGATTTTCTTACGTTCTCCATGCATTTCTGACCGCAGTTGGAACCTCCGGGCGTTCGCCGCTTGTCGCCGAGAGACGGCGTTCTAGATTGCGCTACTCTGCTCCGAAGGAGTGCTCTAGGCATATCTTCCCCGCGACCAGTGTTGCCAGATGGAGAAAAAAAAAGTCAGCAGATTGATCCCCAAAAAGTCAGTAGATTTGCACAAAAATCAGTAGATTCCACGAAATATGTGTTTTGCCATGTTTTGCTATCTCCATTAATACACACTTCAAAGAAATAGTATAGAGTAACAAATAACATGGTAATAAACACAAATAAAAATGAAAGAAAAAACAAGACCAGTTCTCAAGTAACTTTATATGAAGGACAAATTAAAATGACACCATAAATGTTTTTGTTTTAGTCATTGTTGACTGTTTCGAGGATTATTCTTTAGAATCGAGACTGAGGCACTTTTGGGATCACAGATGAAGGCGACAGTGCGACGTTCACCTGTCGCTATTATTGAAACAAAACCGAAACAAGACGCTCCGGCAAGTGCGCGCGAACACGTCCAATGGAAGTCCTCTGCATGCTGCCATCTTTCCTCACTGGGCTGTGGAAGGTTTTTGAAGCAACGCTGTTGGTCCGGAGCACTGTTGAGGCTACGCGTTGTCTGCTACGGGCTTATTTCTTTTTCGCCTGACCCAAAGTTTGCGTTCAAACGTGGCGAAACTTCATTCGTTAGCTTTTTAAGCCACCGAGGAATAGGATTATATCATTTTCTTGCCACAGCCTGCCAAATAAAAAAAAATAACTGAAATTTGGATGTCGATCCCATGCATTCCGCCGAACGAATGAATTAAAATTGCGGCTCTCTTCGCTCAACTTGAAACTATCCGAGAGTTCAGGCGCATGCGCAAACACCTCTCGCTCTGCGCCGCGGGCTGATCGGCTCACTCGGGAGAGGGACGTTACGGCGAGATCATAGACTAGCCAAACTCTCTCCATATAGACCGTTTTACTGAAAGAGGGCGAGAGAGAAAAGGGGAAAGGGCTACCGCCGCTTTCCTCCTTTCTGATTGTGTAGAAAGAGTGAAATTCCCGGATGAGAGGCTTCGCCGGTGTTGGGTGTCTGCTGTGCTTCAACTTCGTTCGCGCTTTCTTTCCTGTTTTGAACTCGCAAACTTAATTGGAGCCACGGGCTTTGATGGCAACAGTCCCCCGGTCATCGGGACACCATTGCTGGGTCATAGGGTGCAGGAATAAAAACAGAAAGCATAGAATACTGTCCGAGGACATATGTAGCTTGCAAGGAACCCGGCAAGGCGAGAGCGGCTGCAATGTCTTTGAGCTCCATCGCTTTCCACTTGACCCCTGTCTCCGGCGGCAGTGGATTGCGTCCGTAAATCGAAAAGGCGTTTCCTCAACGCCATCCTCTCGACTTCACTCGGAACATTTCGTGAATGGAGCGCGCACCGAACGCTGTACCGCCGATGAACATGGGGTACGCTCGCAATGTGCGTGCGAGTTTTCTCATAATAACTGCTGTTTCAGTTTGTAAAATTTCGTAACTGAATTTATCTTAATAGTGATAATTTGCAGTGCTGACTGACTCGATTTTATCATCTACAACACTTAGTTGAAGGCTCATTTCCGTCGCCGGGTGAGGCTGGAAATTGTTGAAAACGTAGTTCTATTATTTGTTTTTTAATCGCGATCTCCTGTGCGATACCAGAGAGCCGGCAAAAGCGCTCCTTGAAGTGCCGCTGGTGGGTTGTTTCCGTTGACTAAGGCGCTTTGAGGCGCTTGATAGTCGCTGCAGTAACGTCTCGTGTGTTGCGATCTGCGTCTTCGAGCCCAGTGTGCACGTTTCTTTGTTTGAGTCATGGCATCCGCCAGTGTGGCCACGGGGGGAACAGCGGCAGCGAACGTGCCAGCGATTGAAATTGGAGGTGAGTACTCAAAATAATGCATCAAATAGTAAAATAATTCGTGGCTGCTTCTAGGCTTTCTGCGGTTCGATAAAAGTACACCTAGAGCGTCTTCGTCGTTCATTCACAAGGAGATATAAGAACAGAGACACGAAGATAAAAACAGCACAGCAAGACGAGATGTAGCAGCTCCGGGCGTTTACAAAGTTAATTGAGGTTTCCTTTTCGTGTATCGCTTGTTGATTACAACTAAAAGCGGCTACGTTGAAATAGGCCCATTGCAAGCAAAAATGTATAAATGGTTCATCATTTCCAGTCATGCGGAAAGCAATGGAGCTTAAAAATATTTCAGCCGTACTTGCCTTGCCGGATTCCATGCAAGCTACATAGGTCCTCGGACAGGATTCGACGCTTTCTGTCGTTATTCGTGCACCCTATCACCCAGCAATGGTGTCCCGATGACCGGGGGACTGTCGCCATCGAAGACCATGGCTCTAATTAAGTTTGGGCGTTTAAAACGTAGAAGAAAGCGCGAACGAAGTTGGGGCACTGCAGACGCCCAGCACCGGCCAAGCCTCTCATCCGGGACTTTCACACTTTCTACACAATCAGAAAGGGGGAAAGCTCCGGTAGCCCTTTCCCCTTTTCTCTCTCGCTCTCAAAATGGCGCTACCCACGATAAAACGGTCTATATGGCTCTGGCCCGGATGTCACCATCGAACCTGCCGAACCTGCTCTGGGTGAATAGATAGATGAATATACGACTACGTCACTCGAATAGGACGGGCTTCTGGGCCATCTTGCCAGTGCTTCGTTCTTAATTCTGGGACATTATGAGTTTCCTTTGATGGGCTGCACTGGGAACTGAAGGGGCCATATAATAAATTTTTAATATGTTTACTAAAAAAAAAGTCAGTACATTTTCTTGTTTTTCAGTGAATCAGTAGACCCGGAACGAAATCAGTAGATCTACTGATAAATCAGTAAATCAGTAGACCTGGCAATACTGCTCGCGACCCTAGAGGAGAGACATAAAAAAAGGCACGAGGTTTGGACGGTGTCTTTCGCCTCCTAACGGGTGCATTGGCGTTTTTTTATGTTTTTCCCGGAGCAAGTTCGCAAAATTCACAAAACGGACCGCGCCAAGGTGGCGTAAGTTACCTGTAAGCAAAATCCCCAAAACAATTTTCTAGAGCTTGTGATAAACTTCCTGTCACACATATCTTGAAATTAAAAAAATTATAATTACATAAGTTTGTGCATGGCCTCCGAGATCCCGAAGCGCGCGCGCGAAGGCTTCTCCGGCCGTCCCATTCGTCTCGCTCCCCAGCAGAAGAGTGTAATTGCGCTAACTCCGTCGCTCGCCGCGAGGCGGCGCTCCCAACCCAGTCATGAACAGCATGGCGCGAGGCTGAAGAGTTCAAGAAAAAGTCTTCTTACGTCGAGTTACTGCAACTTATACTTACAAATTTTTGTGTATTGTGGTAGAACGGTGAACAGCTGCTCTGGGGACGCAGATAGAAAATTTGTTGTGCTTATTTAATTACTGTATTTAATTTGAGATATTCATCTGGACATGTGCGGCTAGCGCTAGAAGCTCGCCTTTTGGTATATTTGATTGCAATCTGTAGGGACCGGGCCGGGTACGGGCCTTGTATTCACATCTACAAGGGGGGCCAAAGCAAGCCAAACCGACCATTACTTTCTTCTTTTTTTTTTTTTTTTTTAACGGCTTGTTCTTTGGAATTATCTTCGGAGGTTGGGAGAGGAACCACAGTGAGGTTAAACAGACGCTGAAGAATGTGTGTGTGGGTATATGTTTTTGTATGGTTCGGTGTGTGCAGCGAATGCTCTTCCAGAGGACTAGCGGCACGGCGTTTCTTTTTGTCCCCGGCGGCGCCGCCATCATACAAGCGCTTCTCACCGCAAACACGCACATACACGCGCCTAAACAACGTGTGCACCCTCGCCGGCGTAAACCATCTGTACGCACGAGTGCTTGCATCCCCAATAGGGGTGAAGAGGTTTCCCGGAGGGGTACTTTTCCTGAACAATTTCTCGCAGACCACCGCAAGCGACGACGACATTGCAATTCTTATTTTTTTTTTATTTTTTTTTTTTTTACGGTTGTGCGCAGCGAAAGTGGCTAATTTAGAACTTTGCCCGTCTTTTGTCCAAACCCGTCGCGATGTGTCCCTTCCTTTCCAACTGTGACACGTGGTTTTGTTTACTTCTACTTGTCATTTTTGTTTTTTTCCGTTCTTTCCGCGCGTGTTTGGTCGCAGAACAGGAAGATCGGGTGATTTTTCTTAACAAGCTGCCTACGCCTGCAGATTAGTCGAATAATAATATCAGCAAAAATAAAATGCTTACAGTATTTACTGTAAGCATCGTAATCAACGTATATACATGTAGCAGTTGCAAGCGAGCTGCCATGCCGCGCAATTTGTGAGCTATTCATACTGGGCTAAAATAAAGCGCAGCGTGCCCGTGAAAGTTAGCTTCGGGTTGGGCTGCGACGGCTGTCGGAAATGGATAGCGGATAAACCAGAGTTCTTTGTCCTGAGATCCCATTGTTTGTTTGCGTATCAATTAAGTTATATCACAAAGTGCATTACGGTATACGGTGGTCTGCGCTACATATGCCAAAAACTAGATGTTTACAAGATCACGCCCCACCTTTTCAATGAGTACCTACAATTATCACGAGGTTTATAAAAAAAAATGGCGAAATCATTGCGAGGTGAACGTTGTACCTCACCGCCAGAGGTTTTTCCCCAAACCCGGGGTCACGCTGCTTGTACATGATACAAAAGACAGTCTGCGAACAGATTCACGGTCGAGTCACCACGAGATCTGAGCTTCGAATGCCGCAAGGCAGTTCAATTAGAGAGTTGGCACGCAGCGTTTGAACCACGGATATCGTGGTGACTGATATCTGCAGACTCTCTTTTGTATAATGTATAAGCAGTGTGACCTCGGCTTAAAGGTACTTCTAGTAGAAGCAAACACCGCAATACGACCCGCAAAAATTGCGTAATATTAAAAATATTAAAACAAGGACAACACGGAGCTCATATATCGTATAAAACCTCGTGAGGCTCATAAAGCTATGCCAAACAACGTGCGAAGGTAAAAAAATATATATATTGCAGCATGAATATTTTTATTTAGGGAAGTACTAATTTTTTTATATACGGAGCTTTTCTTTTTTTAGTTTTATACGTGCTACAGATTGCAATCAAATATATCAAAAGGCGCGCTTGTAGCGCTAGCCGCAACATGTCCAGATGAATATCTGAAATTAAATAATTAAATAAGCATCACAAATTTTCTATCTACGTCCCCGGAGCAGCTATTCATCGTTCTACCACAATACACAAACATTTTTAATTATAAGTTGCAGTAACTCGACGTAACAAGACTTTTTCTTGAACTCTTCAGCCTCGCGCCATGCTGTCGATGACTGGGTTGGGAGCGCCTCCCCGCGGAGACACGCCGCCTCCTTCTCTTTTTTCAATTACGCCCTCTCCGCACGAATGGGACGGCCGGAGAAGCGTTCACGCGCTTCGGGATCTCGGAGGCCATGGTTTGTGCTGGGTGGTGTAAAATAGCAGCGTAGATGGCGCAAGTAACCGCCCGATTCGGAATATGCCAAGTTATTTTTTTGTTTTTGTACGTTCGACGTTTCGCCAGTTTCGCGTTTGGTTTCGCCGTTTCCGTCACTGGGCGAGTGGGTTTACGTTTTCTGTGCGTTGCCTTGTCAGCCCTTCGACGTCGGATGGCCGAGTGCGTCGGTGTCCCGTAACTAAATCGAGTTATTTTGGAAGTCGCAGGCGGGTGGGTTCAGAATGCATTCAGCAATCCGCATGCAAGAGTCTTCCTCGTACCCCGTAATTCAATGGGACCCCCTTCTGTTCTTGAAAGCGCCTGAAGAGGACAACGCAGAAAGTGCGGACTGCGCTACTTTGTCTCAACAAGGTAGTGAAGGTAGGGCGCGTTTGTCTTATTGAAAACGCATTGTTAATGGCAAGCAGTGCTGTCGGCCGAACGTGCGACTTCATCTTTCATTTGCACGACAGCGCGTGCGCATCAAACGCTCTATTAATTGGGCCCGCGCCAACAACTTTGGCAGTGTTTTATCGCAAACGACGTTCTAACGATGCAAAAACTCCGTTCTGCCGAACCGTCAAAGCTGAAAAAAAAAACACACACACATTAACGTAGCAGCTTGGGCGAGTCGGTTGCACATGATAACACTCAGCGCGGTTTGTTTGAATTTTGCTTTATTTTTCGTGTGTAAGGTGTGAGTGTTATTTGCTATAGTGCGCTGTGGTGTGTGTTATCACACACACACACACACACAGAAAGATCGGGCAGTTAATAACCGGTAAAACCTGCGTGCAAGAAAGTTTAGTTGTCGCCGAATCCAACGTCGAAGTGGCGTTTGAAGTCTTCAAACACGTGTTCTTCCCGATTTGAGTTTGCCGCACAAGCCTGAGCGTGTTCCTTTTGCCACTTGACACCGCCCGACATCTAAAGCTGCCGCGCTACTCCCGTGACGCCATCGGCTGCGGTCGTGTTGCCATCGGCGTACCGGTGAAGGAAAAATCACAAAGGCTGTGTACTAAATAAATCCGAGTTACTGCGGCGGGTCATGTTTCGTGACAACACAGATTAAAATGCGCTGCCCTGGATTAAGATCGAGCAAATTTTGGAACACGGCCAGAGTTATCATAATTTACGCTAGAGGTTCAACTGGCGCTAGTGTGCTGCTGCAAATTGAAGCAGACAGCAACCAGTGGGAAATTGACTTCGGGTAATGCATTTCTAGGAGAAAAAGCGAGTCCATTTTCTCTCCGCGCTCGATTATAAGAGCAAATATCACGAATAATTTGTACCTACTAGGCACATTGGAACATTTCTCAATCACGCAGACAATATAATAAATCAGTTACGGCATTTTTATTTAAAATTTGTGTCATGAAAAACGGTGCTAAAACCGCTTTGTACATGTATTTATGTGCAGTATCAGACACTGTTAGTGTGAACACGGCGTCAGCGCTTTCCAGTATGGGGGATACACGTGCCAAACGAATAAAGGACATGTGGAGAACCAAGACAGACAGCAAGAACTATGCAGTAAAACTGGATAAGCAACTCCTTGTGCATGCAGACGATCAAATTTAATTGAAAGCCACATAATATAGTCCGATTTGCAGTAAATAAGTACTGCTTTATTCTTTCTGCTCACGAATATATGTGAAGATGCTCGTTCTGGGTTCAAATCACCACCCGCAGGCTTCAAATCTTTGCAAATGGGGAGAAGCCAGAGAGCAAGTGCCCAATAAAAAACTGCCTGACATAGGAAGTAATAAAAAGACACACCTATCGTAGGCCACATACTTTATTTTTTTACATTTTCTGAATTGATAGTAAACATGCACGACGGAGTCATTTTCATATAGTGAGAGAACGGGCATATTAGCAATATATAAGCACCACCAGAATGCCAGCGAACCTTGAACACACACTACATTCCTTTCGATCATTATTTTGCTTAGAATTGTCGCTCGTTTTTACATACCTGCCATGGAACAGAGATTTGAGCCTGAAATATAGGGAAGTCTAACGTAGTTCAGTGGTAAAGAAAAATAGTGTAACTAAAGCAATCACGCATTCACAATATTAATAAAGGCACATACTATCCGGTACAACCGAAATAACCCAAGTTATTCATGTTATTTTCCAGCGAAGAAACAAAATTCCCGCACGTTTTCCCATAGGAATGCACAGGAGCACTGCAAATGTAGACTGTCTGCTTCAATTTGCGTCCCGGAAGTCGCACAGACACTAGCACCAGTTGAACCTCTAGCGTACATTATAATAACTATGGGAAAAATATTGCGGTGTAAAAACGCAATTTGTTGTTGTTGTTGACATGCACGTGGTTTTAATCTAGAATTAAAGTTGTGAACAAGAATGTGGCTAGAAAACTGATTTTATATTAGAAAGATTATCGAACATGCAATAAATATGTGCTTTAGTTTAAGCCACAAACTTTCAGTGGTGTGGTTATCACTGCAAGAGATAGATGTTTTCAAGAAAAAAATAATTCCCATGAAATGACAATATTCAGAGAGGGGACACAACAAAACGAATCAGTAAGAGTCGCATAGGTATAATTAACTTATCGGTTCAATGAATTCTTACAGAAAGCTACTAAGAGACAATTATTTAGAAATAGCACCTATACTCAGTTACAGGTCAAGAGTTCAGGGAAAACTCCTCCCACCTCTTTCCACGTTAGCAAAGCGAATGCTGGAGATGAGGCGACCTCCTCTCCAGCATTTGCTCTGCTAAAGTAGAAATAGATCGGAAAAGTTTCCCCTGAACTGTTAACCTGTCACTTTTTTTTTACAGTCTCGAATGCTTCGGGGGCATTTGATATAGCTAAAAAATTATTAATTGTGAGAAAAAAAATTTATTTTGCGAAACAGTAGATTAAAAGTTTGTCCCCCCTCCCAAACTTGGTCTTTAAACCCCACTAAATAAAACACTGATAAAAAAATCAAACGTAAAGGTGATGTGTCATCTGCATGTGGTAGAAGGTCCTGTGGCGAGTGCACACCAAAATAGGTGCGTGGTTGGCCGGTTGGCTGACGCGAGTGCTCGTGATTGCCGTGATCGACGAGAAGGGAAGAGAGAAAGTTAAATGACACTTCTTGTATGAAGTTGTCACAAAAAGGCAAAGAGTGCATCATTTTGCCATCTGTGTCATAGATTCGGCCACAAATCTGAAATCGGGCTTTCTGAGAATATATTTTTTTTCCAAATAGCAGCTCACAAGCTTAAAATGTTTCGGGCTGTCCTTTGGTATCATAGCCATTTACAGGAAAAAAAAAAAAAAAAATTATATAGATGCTTGGTTTGTCAGTGGCTTTTACAGCGGTAGCTGTTAGCACCCCTTCCGGACAAAAAATGCTCTTGTACAAATGAAAAACCCCATTCTACAGCAGAGGCACTGCTCTCCCTCTCCCCGTCATTTCTCACACGGCAAGGCTCTCCCTCGCTCCCCCTTCCTCCCCGTAGGCCGCCGCTGTTCCTAAGAAAACCCGTGTGATCATGGGGAAAGAGCGCTCGCAGCCTCCTCATTGTTCCTGCTGTATTCACATACCCTCCCACAACGCTCTCCCATCCTCCTTCCCCCCCCTCCTCCTCCAACAGCCACAGTTGTGAAATACCTATGTGGCCACGCTGTGTGGACACGCTCCCTCGCCTCCCCACTGCTGCCACCCATGATCCGTTCTCGTGTCTCTCCGCGCTTCAACAGAACAGTTTACGTACATACTTTTGCTTCTACCACGGGCATTGTACGGGCACGCCCTTTCTGAAAGAGTGTTTCAGCCCCAAAAAGATGCTTTCTCTGTGTCCTTCAACACATCCAACATTTCGCACAATCGTTCCACCAAAGCATACATCTTTCACATTTCTTTGAAAACGAAGAACCCATCGCCAACATTGCAGCACACTGGCTGAAGGCAAAACTCCTTCAACATGCTTTTCCACGACTCAGCAGCTGCCGCTGTCAGTCGCAGCACACTTTGCGTGGTCGTTTGCAATCTTCTAAGCTCGTTCCTATTAAAAAAATGTAATGCATACAGAACCAACATTTTTTTTTTTTTTATTTTATTGTCTTTTAGAGAAACTTGGAAAGTACATCTTAATCTTTAGCATAAAAATATTTAAAATATATAACAATAGTTAATTAAAAAAATAAAAGCGCGAGGAAGTTAGGCAATCATGCCCTTGGAAAGAATCACTGACAGTCTTTGTGTCTCATAGCTCTAATTGTATTAAATGAAGTGATTAGGGTCAGAATGCACTTGCAAAAATTGCACATAAAGGGCTTGTCACCTACCTTCAAATGGAAGCTTGAAACTTCCACGCAGTTGAGCTTGGGTAACAATAAAGACGGATATTTGATTCCGCACCACATTCTTAACCTTCAATTGCACCACCCAGCTCACATCTGCATGACCAGCAAAAGCTGCGCACGAGTTATTTGTTACTCCTGAATTGCATTCATACATTGTATTCACATATTGCAGAGCGGGAGTTCTGCATGTTCACATTAATGGTGCGGCATTAAGAGGATGCAAACAAACATGGCAGACAAATGAAGGGTGCTAAAGTGGCTGCAGAAGCATAGCTTATAGTTTGAAGATAAAAGAAAGAGGAATTAAAAATGGTGGTGGGTAACAGTGAAGTCGTCGTTAAGCGATTCTTTGCGGGCCCCGCGAGTGACTCCGGCTCCTTTTGTACCTTCCCTTTTTCTGCAGCGTCTCAACATTTTTTTTTTTGGACACTTCAGGAGCTCATACGCACAAGGAAATACACCAAAAACCAGGCAAGTGTGCAGAAGACAAATTTGCCATTATTCAGTGGCAAGCACATGCGGCCAACTGAATAGATGTAGCCGCTTATTTTGTAACGTCAATACATATAAATTCAGTACTCCGAACCTGGCTAATATGCTTTTTATGATCTTTTTTTCTTAGTTAGTCCAGAATTTAAAAAAATGGAGAAGCTTGCATTAGGAGCTTTTTTTAGCCCTGGGACCTATTTAGTGGCATTGGGGGGGGCACTAGAAAGGAGGTAAAATGGGTGCATTAGTTTGTTAATTGGCCAAAAAGTTATAATTTACTTTCTATTTTCCTTTTGGGTGGCATAGTGCATTCATATAATTTTTGCTTGTCCTCAGTATGTCGTAATCGTGCTTTAAAACATTGACTTAAAAATTGAGCAGTCCTGACCTGTGTGAATCCACTGGACATTTTTTCAGACCCTAATGCACCCTTATGTATCTTACACCTTACGTGGAGAGACTATTGCCAATGCGTGCTTGGAGAGGGACACCTCATTTATTTTATACCCTCGGAAGCCCTCTAACAGATGAGGCCTGATGCAACGTTGCCGCAACTGCGGCCATCTAGTGGGTGCCGCAGGCGACTCGTATGCTCAGCTGTCCTTAACATGTGCAGTTTATTAGGTGGCACTGGGAAGCAGTTGGCAAAATCCCGTAGTGTGTAGTGTGCTCGTTTCACAGTCGGAGGACTTGAGATCGACACCCGACAAAATCGCGGTGTGTTTTGGGGATCTTTTTCAAGCATTAGGCACGACCACGGATGCTTTACAACAGCTGCATCAGTTCGAGTGGGGGGAAAAGTGCATAACAGCAATTGCCGTAAAAATTCGTAGCTGGTGCCACGGGGTGAGTAAGGCAGTGTTGGGTAAAGTACATTTTAAAAGTACTTGAAGTAAAGTACAAAGTTAATGAGAGGTTACATACTTCAAGTGAAGTAGCAGTAAGTACACCGGGTGCAATGTACTTGAAGTAAAGTGCTATAAATACAATGTGCTTTCAAAGTACTTTCTAATAGCGAGCTTGTTTCACTGCACTCATACCGATGCGTGCCCTCTGGCAGAGAGGAGTGGCTTCATTTCGGCCGGCACTCCACAAGTGGCTGCATGCACTCGGATCTCCGAGAGCTCCGCAGGATTTCTGAGATGGGCTTTCATGCCGGTTGGTCACAGGTGATCGACACTCTATATCTGGGGTGCACAACTGAAAAATGACGCGGGCCAAAAGAATGTTTATTGGGAACTGAGCGGGTTTTCAATATCTAGCTGGCAGACAGGTTTTCGATATCTGGCAGACAGATTTTCAATATCTGGCATCATTGCACTGGTTGCCTTCTTGAGCACATCTCGCAGCGTCATGTCCGCGGGCCGCATGCTGTACACCCCCTGCTCTATGTGTTTGGTCAGGAAAGAGGCAAAATGTAATTTAAAACATTATAGTTTAACTTTCGCATTCAATCTTAGTTCAGACATGGTCACAAACATCTCTGCCACAGCGGACAACCTTGGTTAAGCATTCCCAAAGGCGTGGTGCACTTGCGAAGTACAAATAGTTGGGTGCCATCCACTGTATGTTAATACCAATCCCAATGTTTTGCAACGGACTCAGTACAAGCGTCGTCTGCATCTTAGTAGGACTCTCATTCAAAGGTGTCTGCGACCTGCATGCACGTCACTCAGAAATGTAGCCCGAGTTTATAAGCAGAACGTGGGGATTAATTTATTAACATACAGCGGATGGCAGGTTTGTGGTGTGTTGGCAACACTGTGCCCAGTGCAGGGGTGGACGCCCGTCCTGCAAAATACCGCAGATTGTGTTGCCGGTGCCATTTCTGGGCTTGTTCCAGAAAAGTAAAAAGAGCAACAAAAAAATGCACAATCTGAGATAGTGCTGCCTGTCAGCTGCCAAATTTGTCAGATTTCAGTGGCATGGTGGTTCCCAATGCTTTGAAGCATTGGGAACACCACACACAAAAGACAACCTCGATGGAGAGTGCACAGACACGCACAGCACTGTTGGTGCACTCCTTTCTTTTGTTGTCTCTTGCGTGCCCCAGCTATTCTCGTGATTTGAAAGCGTGCTTCACTAACTATACACGGCATCAACCATTTTCTGTCACATTGTCGATGCTAGACTAGCTTCCTCAGTCCTCCAACTCCGTTAAAGCTAGTTGCGTGAACTCATGCGAATAAGGCATAAGACGAAGCCACACACTCTCGCAGCAGTGCGGAGATTGCCTCGAGAATCTAGTACAAATTAGTTAACACCGAGTATGGCCCAAGGTTCAGTCTTAACACATAATATTCTACTTCCCAACTTTCTAGGTACCTAGGTACGAGGAGCGTTTAAGACTGCACCGACTCATGGACCAACATGCTCTCATTTACGTTCAGAGTGCAGCGACGACGCCCAGAAACCCAGGAGTCCGGAGCCTGCAAAACGTCTGGAGTCTGGCAACCTTCGCCACAAGTGCCCGCACTGTCTGACGGCGTTTGCGACCAAGGGGGCCCTCCGTCGACACGGCTGCGTCCTCAGGGACCTCTTCCGATTTCGCTGCGAGTCATGCGGGACGTCCTTTGCAAGCGAGGCCACCTACATCGGGCACTCCTGCAGTCGCACAGGTAGAGAGCACCGTGGTTGAGTGTTGAAGCTCCTCCGTAAGCGAACAATATTGAAATTGCCTGACTCCAAATGCTGACAGTGCTAACATTCAGGGACCAGGGAGTCCTTCATTTGTCCCTCCTCCAGCTCAAGCTCTGGCCTTCAATGATGTCTCAATGCATCTCGGCACGTCTTCGACGTGCCTTGAGAACCTTGAGCGTGCGCACAGAATCAATGCAGGGTGAAGGGTAACAAGCACGTGCTGGAGGCTAGGTATTCGAAAGGGATGCTCTGCCATCCTCATTTTGTTGGTTACGGTTGAGTCACTAAATGTGGTATGCTTATAGGGCCACTGACACCCCCAAATCGATATTTTAACGTGAAGCCTTCTTTGGCTTGCCATGGGCCTCGCCATGGCAAGGCGAGGCCATGGGCCTCGCTAGATTTAGTGAAGCCCAAAAATCAACCGCGAAACTCAACGCCGATTGGGTGGTGGAAGGGTCACGTGATCAACGTCGATTGGATTCTGTTGAGTTTAGTAGGAGGTCTTGGAAAACTGCCAAGCTTTAACCCCTTAAAGTGATGCTGAACCAAAATTTGGAGCTCACAAAACAAGGCTGGAGCGGTGGGCGGGACGCTGCGAAAACCCCAAAACATTGCTCATATAGCAATATCTCTAACAGATGCCATATTTTTGGAAAAGAGGTGCACGATTGAACATGGCCGACGAGACTTAACGTCGCGATTCTTGTTCCCTCTCCTCTTTGCTTCGTCCCCTCAAGCAGGTAAATTGAAGCGAGGAGGAGAGAAGCGAGGCCGCTTCCCCTTATTCTGAACTGTTTTAGGAGAATCGTGACGTCATATTCGTCACGCGATCGCTCCCTTCTTTTCCAAAAATACGGCCGTCCGTTTGAGATATTGATGTACGAGTGATGTTTTGGAGTTCGTAGCGTCCCATATAACGCTTCTGCGGCCTTACTTTGCAAAATCCAGATTTCGGTTCAGCATCTCTTTAAGTGCCAGTTTTTCTTAAAGGGTAACTGCAAAGAAAAAAAAGTTTTTTTTAAACAGTCTAATTGGGACAAGCATGTCACAAAACAAATGTTCCGCGAAAAAAATTATTTTTTTTATCAATATTTACGCCACAGGACGTAATTTAGTAGAGTCAGAACCTCTCCACATTTGAAACTCCCGCTCTTTCGACCCCCGCGGAAGGGGAGTACGCCCCGCCCCTCACTCTCCGGCGCAGCGTCTCGACTTCCGGCAAGATCTGGCAACTACGCCAGGCCAGCCAGGCCGCGGTATTGTTTTGGTTGGACGCGGTTTGCGAGCACATGTAGCGAAGACGTGACCGGAGAAGTGCCCCTGTGATGTTCCCGGAAGACGGAAAGTATCGTTCGTAATCGTCGTGCGCGCTTTGAAAGCGAAGGAAGTCACAGAATCCACGAGTGCGCAACCACAAGCCAAGGTTCACGACAGCGCTCCGTTGGTTTCGGCGATCTCGTTCTGTTTGGTGCAACACGGCGATGCGACAGAGCTGAAACGTTCGTGGTGTGTGTAATGCGGTGCTAACACGGAGCGCAAATTGGTTGTTGTGGGGTTGACGTTCAACCAGTTAAGTCCCGTCGTCGTCAGCTGATCCAGTCAAACTGGCCCGGAAGGACGCTGGGAGCGTTTTTAGAAGTAAATCTGCCTCGTTCTGTTTCAAAATGTGGAAGTTTCCCGACGCATACCGTGAGTAAAAAGCTGTGGTCGTTTTCAACAAAATTACGTCGTTTTAATTGAACAACGGACTCCGAATTGTTGTCCTAAATCTGCCGTTTTTATGCTTCGTGTTGGACTGCGTTTGCTCAGCGACGTGTTGCATCGTGAGGTGTGAATAAATTTGTGCACGATTTCGTACCTGCCTACAGATGCATGAACTGAGACCATTTTTACGTAGTGGACGTAGTGCTTTTTCATTTTCTGTTTAGTCGCGGACGTTAGGTGCACACGGGGCGAATCTCGACGGCCTCCAGAGCGATATGACGAGAACGTAACTAGACACGTTGGTCGCTACGCGAACGCCCGATTGCCTCCAGCCAAATAGCATTCCTTTCGGGGCGACATGGCTGCTGGAAGGCTCACTGTCGGGATCACGCATCTGACATCTCCGAAAAGTCAGCATTTGCACGCGCAAACAAGCAAAAAAGAAAAAAAAGCACGCTAAGCAAGCAAAGAGGAAAACGAAAGAGCCGCGCTATGAAAGCCAAAACGCCGCGTCGCTTCCTATCACTAACACCTGCGACAGCTGCTAAACACACACTACTTCACTTCAAGAAGTCTCACTCAAGCACCTGGGTCAGCACGAAACGACGAAACACTGATCACTTCGGCGAAACGATTAGTCGAGGTAGGCGAGACAGGCGGGAGCAGAGACTTCGGCGGCCATGAAAGAATCGCGAAGCTTTTGTTTGTATGAATCCAAACGGAAGTGCCCGTCTTGTAAACCTTTTGTAAAGAATAATAACTCTCATCACATGGGTTGTTCTTTAAACGTAAAAATATGCCGCTCAAAACGAAATTGCAACATATAACAAAGGTTTAACAACCAAGCTCTAAGCTGTCAATCAAACTCTTAGCCAATGAGTACCTTTTGCAACGAGGTAGAGGGCTTAGAGCGATAAACCAGGGTTCCGGTCTGCACTCGAAAGTGACCCCCATAAGGCGGCTGCCATTGTACGCAAAGTTGACCACTCGTCACATGACCGAACCAAATGCGTGACGTCACAGGAAAGATGGCAGCGCCCATGCAGCGGCTGGCCCCAGCTGGGCCGGAGCTTGTCGGGTGCTTTGTTGGTTCTCGTTCGTCTCGGCGAGTCGATTTCAGACGCAGAAGCCGTCATATGAGGCCGGTCAACAGCGACTTCAGAGTTCAGCGTGATGTCTGACGTAGGTACAAGGTGAAAATACGGAGGAACGGTGTGCATTTTGCTGGTGACCGAGCGCAATATTGCCACGGAAGAGACAATCTGCCCTACGTTGCTCGCACCTCGGATTGATTCGGATACCGCTAGAATAAAATTTAAGGCGACGTTTCTGTGCTCTCGTTGACCATCGGAACCTTCGAGATCTGCAGTAAAGCGTGTGCAATACATTTGGATACACAGTTTAGCGACGGAGATTGCATGAGTCGTGCTTGGCAGTGTGCAATCGTGATGTCGCTTTGTTTAAATGCCTGAAGGCTCACTTTGGTTGTGCGGTGCACCGGAGAGATGCCTTGCCGCTTGTAGTTCCCGTGCTGTGCTAAATGATACTGTGCTGCTTCCCAAATTGTTCCGGCGTAGACGTGCACTTTCACGGAGGACAGGTGTGCGGCGCGCCGAAGAGCTGCCCTCAAACTGGTAGTTCCTGTGCCATGCTTTAGGTGATGCTGTGCTGCCTACTAAATTGTTCTGGCATAGACTTGCACCTTCACGGAGCATAGGTGTTGCAGTTGGTATTGATTCCGCTGGTCTGTCGCACGTTTCGTCGACACCAAAGTTTCATCAACACTCGTTACGCGAATTGCAAGCTGTATGGACATTTCATTGCGCGTGTTACCTACCCAGTCCACCCATTCACGCCGCTTTGCGACGGCGGTCTGCAGCGGCTCGTTACCAGAAAAGTTGTCTCACATCTATTTCAGTTCAGCTCGTCCACGGCAGTCGCCAGACCCCGAAGGAGAGGATTTGTTCGAACAGAATGCCACTAAAGCAGTGCAGCTTCTTTAGTGGTCAGGATAGACTCTTTTCTGTCTGTTTTGTTATATTGCCGCAGATGCTTGCTCCAGTCCTATTTTCTATCAATATTTACTATTCTGGAAAGTTCCAGGCCATGCTCAGCTGTCATTGTATGTTCTGGTGGAGGTGCTGCGCACTTTACCCATAGCCCTTCACTGTGTGTACCCTGGCGGCTCCTCAGCCGAGTTGCCCGATAACAAGACACAGGTGGCACATTATCCCGAGTCTTAAACCCCTGGCGAGCCGTGAACCAAGTCCTATCTTGAGCCTGGCAGAAATACCGCAAGACGAGCGGGTACCACAAGGACGTGACTCGGAAATACACCACGAAGAACTTGAAATCCAAGCCGGTCGCTGCTACCAGCAAGAACCGCCGGAATTAGGTCTTTTGCCAGCAAAAACCGAAGCTGACTAAGCCAACAATGACAAACCTGTAGCAGCAAACTACGTCCGCTCCCACCATCGTTTGCATGCCCGTCGCACCTCGCACTCTGATGCCCTTTCACGCAAGGTGCATAAGACGTCGAGGGCTGGATTGAATAATATGACCGTGTCGCCCGCCACAGTGGGTGGATGGACAACCAGCTCCTGCAGAACCTATACTTCTCGTGGAAGAAACTGCGAGGCACTGGTTTGAGAACCACGAATCCTCCTTAACGTCGTGGGAAGTTTGCAAGATCGAGCTGAAGTGCATGTTCATCAGCCAACATTGACGAGAGAGAGCCGAATTCCTGATTCTGTCCAGGGCACGGCCCCAACGAGAGCGTCACCACCTTCGTGGAGGATGTTTTGCTTCTGATCGAGCACCCACGCCAACCCTGATGCTACAGAAGACAAGAAGCTAAGAATCCCATGTTCCTCATGTGAGGGACAACACCTTCAGCAGCCTTGTCTCCAACCCCATACAACAGTCGAAGGGTTCATATCAATGAAGCTTCCAGCATTGAATGTACACTGCAGGTCCGAGCATGTCACTATCAACAACTCCCCAGCGTCGCGACACTCGAGTCGTCCAGGCATCCGTGACATCATTCACAACGGTGTCCGGGAGGAGATAAGGAAGCTAGTTCCTGCCATCAGTTGCCCGGCTTTTATTTTGATCGCCGAGATTGTTTCAGAAGTTCGACAGGCATTTCAACTGGAGACTTCTTCGAGCGAAGCGGCATCTGACGAAACGAGGGTGACTTATGCAACAAAGTCACAACGACCATCACCGGCGACCTGTTACTATTCAATGCCGATTCAACAAGACACCCCATCGCCGAAGCATTCCCAACATCGGGAAGAACCAGTGTAGGTCCGCGCTGAACAGAGTACACCGACGAAAACGGAGGTACTGCGAATGGCCGACCGAAAACCACTCTGCTACCACTGCATGAGGCCGACCATGTCTACTGGAGGTGCCCGTACCAATGAATTGGCCTGCAAGGGTTCGTGCCGAACGACCCTCGACCACGTCTCGACGAGCGTCCGGGGAAGATCGGGGATTATCTTCGGCGGTCTTTGTCCCTGGTGCCGACATGACCCCGAAGCTTGTGATCTACTTCATCTGGACGGGAGGTAAGCACGACAAAGCAGGTGAGCGGCAATGCAAGGAAAGTTGATCTGGTGTCGGTTGTCGTCCAAGGACAATACCTAATAATTTGCTGACACTAATTATCTGTGTCCATGCCACGAAGCACACAATTTCCAACTTTGAGGGAGAATACCGCTCAGTGACCTTAAGAAATAAAATGGTTGGTTGCTCTCAAAAGTGGACTGCAAGCATCACGAGACTTCACTTTGCCCCACAAGACTTGCACAAGTTGTAGTGGTTGTGGGATGCAGAATAAGTCTCCATTACGAAATGGAAGTGAAATGGCTTGGATAGCAAACAAACATTGTTGCCAGCTATCAAGTCAACGGTACAGCAAAAGGCACAGCCACATAACCAATACATGCCCGAGCTTGCTGCATTGGTGCAGAAAACTACCAGGAAAATTTTGCGGATTAGAAGCCAGCCCTGCAGCTTCAGTGCGCCAAATGTCAGTGGGCGCACACGACGTATGATTACAAGACGGCATCAGTCGGTCAAAGTTGCTACTCGACCAAACTGAACACCGACGTGCCAGGAGCGTCATCCCACAACAAGGTCCACAGGTATTACGACTGAACGCCTGACAGGAGACTGTCGGAGAAAGAACTCGTTCTGGAACCATTAACTAAGAATCAATAATTATGTAATCCTGTGGAAATAAACATATTTGATACACTAACCAGATCAACCTATTTCCACTTGCCTTGAGAGTTTATACACCAAAAATTGTGTTCACCACACGCGCAGGTCCTTTTGAGGACACTCGCATCTCTGACTCTTCAATATTAATTAATGGGACATACCAGACTGGCAGACTTGTTGCATTGGGCTGCACTCATTCCACTTCTCCTCAACACACCTCTGAGCATATACTTTAATCATATGTGTTGATGCATTGTTATATAGCAGGACACTTCCTATACATATGACACAATAGACCCTTTGCGGAACCCCATCAAGCAACAGAACTGTTACCATTTTTTTTTGGCGTAAAGCACACAAATGGGCCCCAGTTCACGTCGAATGCTAATGCAGCATTCGAGTCCAATATAGGCGCTGAGCCGAGTTCACAGTGATGGCGGGCGTAACATTCTTGTCGAACAAATGACCAAAGTATGAAAGCCTGGGGTAATTAGAGTAGTAGCTACTGTAATTCGTTTCATTACAATTTGGCAAACAGCAAAGGCTACAGTCTCGGTGAGCCAATATGCACGTTGGAGAGAGGCACATGACAACATGCCATTCAGAGTGCTCGTCTGCACAGATTTGTCACACACCTTCGCTCTGTCTCTCTGATTGGCTCGAGGGGGCTGTGGCGGTTGCCCTTTTCCAGGTTACAATGATACGAAGTATAGACGCTTTACAGCAGCTGTGCATGGGCGCCGCCATAACCGCCCTTCAGTTTTTATTTTCGCTTATATTTTTCACTCTGCTCCATCATTACCACAGGAGGACAGGTTACTGGCATTTTAGATATGACGGTGTCTTTCCCCAGCATTTGCCTTTGTGGAGGCTTGCCAAAGCCCGCTTCAGTGGTTGGATATCTCGGTAAGACAGTAGAAGGTCGGCAATGGCGTCTGTAATCTGGCGCGTGTGTAAAGCGTCTATAGGCAACCCACACTTTTCAAAAAAGGCTATTGAAGAGACCGAAATGAATGGTCAACATTTTTCAACAAGACTGCTCTTCAGGCAAGGGATGAACACAAATATGAATAATTTTATCCAGGTAATTAGAACAAGTAAATAATTTACCGACTAATACAATGCAATCTTGATGAAAAAAAGTATTGCTGCAATAAATCCTACGAAAGAGAAAAAAGGTGCAGTTAATCTATGCATACACCAAAAAAGTTGTTCTTATTGCAAGTCAAATAGCTTTGAAGCAGGTGCCTGCAACGACTTATTCATCCCCACACTCAATAAAACGTCATTCTCGTAGCTGAAAATAAGTGTGCACTTCGCACTCACCAAAAAAGGAAGAAAAGCGATCGAATGTAGAATCGTCGATTAGCACAAAGGGTTAAAGATCGCAGGAGCTTCCTCGCTAAAAGTTGCTATGGTTATTCGGTGACGCAGGCCTGAAAAAACTTCTCCTAGGCCCTAACGCGACGTATACCCTTCGCGTCGATTCTCAGACATTCCAACGTTCAAACAAAGCTAAGAGAATGCGAAAATTTTATGCTAAAACCACTCAAAGTTCTATCGATCCTCGAACAGATCCCGAATCCGAGCACCGGTACGGCGATACGGCTGATGCTGTCTCACAGGTGTTAATATCCAGATGATCCAGAGCGATCTTGCGCAGAAAAGGTATAAAGTCTCATTCCTTCATATTTTCACATCATACCTGCGTCAGCGAGCACGAAAAAGCCCGAAATCGTCGGAAAGCCGCTGCACATCACGGCTGCCGCCGCACCGAACAAACTCGCATCCGCCAGCTCTGGGCACTGCCATCTTACCTGTGACGTCGCGGCTCTTGTTAGGTCACGTGACGAGTGGTCACATTTGCGTAAAACATGGCGGCAACCGGGGGGGTGCCACTTCAGAACTTCCGGTTTATCACTCTAAGCCCCTCTACCTCGTTGACCTTTTGGGATTGACGTCACATAATCACAACTTCGTGGCGCGCGATTTAAAACGGACGAAATAGCCGCAAACTAAAATGAGTCTCACGCAATAAATATTGCTGTAAAAAATGTTTTTTCTCGCGGAAAAATTGTTTTTTGACATGCTTGTCCCAATTAGGCTATTTAAAAAAAAAACTTTTTTTTCTTTGCAGTTACCCTTTAAAGTGTCCTAAAATGTCATACTTTTTTTATTCGGGACTTTTATTCCTCTAGTATCGCAGGTAGGCTTTCACCAAGTTTATTTTGCATAAATCTGTATATTTCTGTGTGCATTGAACCTTGTTACAGTCGTGCGCATGCGCAAAGCATCTTGTAAATTGAAGATAACACACATCCAGCATGTTATCTTTTTCTACAAAAATTAATTAAAATAATTGATACATTTTTTTTCATAAAAAAAAAAAAAATTGCAGCTTGTCCTAACAACGTTTGAAGACCTTTAGCCCACTTGGATGCATGAATGGATTAAGAATGGTGCTGCAGTTCGAGCGGCAACGTCTGCCACCTAGCATTCAGAAGCTCGACTAGGCTAGGCTTGGCTTGTCTAAAGGGCACGACACCCTCACAGTTTTCATAATGCCTCAGAATGCTCACTGGAGGTGCCGGCATTTCCAGAAAGGTCCCTTGCAGCATTTTTCAATTAACAAGTTGCAAAATAAAAAGTCTAAAATAAATGAAAACATCCTAGCTAGTCTGAAAAATTCATGTAATATGACAATAATTGTGAGTAAAGCATATGGTGCTATTAAAGTCACGACTTATGACAATCGCAAAAATACCAGATTCACCGCCAATCCTTCCAAACCAACTGCCTAAAAATAAAAAAACAAAAAAAAAATTATAAACTTGCACAGTTTTTCTTGATTTTTTATCGAATTTGACGCTTTGGTGAGAGCCTTTTTTAAAAATTTTTAAGGACATTTATTATTTTTATTTTTACGCACCTTTGTTTTGCTACTTTAAACTTTTCCAATTCCAAGGAGCGCTTACCCGCTTACACACCTGCTCACTTGCAGCATGTTTTGTTGGCGTTGAAAAACTGGTGAAACAGTAATGAGTTTTAGTATTGCGTATCTGAGTGTATGCAAGTACAGAGTGTTTGCATTAACGTTGCATGTTCCACACTGCCCAAAATTGAGGTCTCGGATTGGCGCATGGCGACGGCGTGCAAGCGCCGCGTGGAGCGCGCAACTCATATAAACGCACGGCGCTTGAGTTTGGTATTGTATGCAATACTAAAGCTCTCTAGTAAGGTACAATCCCATACCAGCTGCAGCACTACATTGATACAGTGAAAAGTGTTGTTTGCAATCAGAAATGACTTTTCGCAAGCCACGATCGCGACCGGTCCTGCTGTGTCTGCTAAGCAAGAGAACCGGGGGACCCTTTAGTGAAGCGCTTCCTGTTTCCGCCGTGAGAGGGCGAGCAACAAGCTGGAGGAGCGGATATTTCTTCTTCCTCCCCAGTCCAGTTTCGACTTCGGTTTCGAGCAGTGGCGTTTTTTACTTTATTAAAAATATATGTGATCCTGTAGCAAAAATTACACCATAATAAGTCACCTGGCAAGATACAAAAAAAAATGTTTTGGGGGTGTTGGTGTCTTCTTAAGGTATACTTTGCCAAATTCTTGAACTTCCCAGCATATATCTCTGAACTCGTAATAGCTACTCAAAGGACCGCGAACAAAGGCGGTGCCAGAACCAAGAGTAAAATTTTCCACCGTTTTCCAGTGGCGCGACGTCACTGGCAGGCACGAGCACACATTCCTGAAAATGGAGTACCTCGCGTATTGTTTTCGTGCTACTAAGCGAGTGCTGAATTGGACTTCCACTGCATTTATTTGTCGCCTAGCTATACTTGAAATCATTTGAGAGCGAATTCTACTGCCCAAATCGTGAACCTGTGCATGTCGATGGTGCCACATTTTCAGTGTTGCCATTAGAGACCATCTGTTAAAAACTGAGTCAAAATAAAAAATTTAAGACCTTCGCAAAAAAAAAAAAAAATTATTTTGGCATAGCATTTAGGTTACTAGTTCAGCGGCATTTCTTAGTATGTCAAGACAATTTAGCGACAAGTCAACGACCATGATATGATATGAAATAGCAGAGCGATCCTCTAAAGGTAATATGCCAAAGCCGTAATTTTTTAGGTTGTTTTTTATTGCCATAGAGGAAACGGACAGTTAGAAGTAATGGAAGAGCGACCAAACATGTCTTTTCTTGCCTTTTCAGTCCACAAGAAGAGATTGGTGTCGAAAACGATCAAAGACCCCGACCAGCGTCTTCACAAGTGTCGCCGATGCTCGAAGTCCTTTGGAACCAAGAGCTGGCTGAAACGTCACTCCTGCATTCATAAAGACACTTCTCACGTGCGGCGCAAGAAGCGGGACATCGTCCCCGCCAGCCAAGGTGTTGAGCCCGCTTGCCAAGATGTTGCACCTTCTGGCCAGGACATCGTCTGCGCTAGTGAAAGTGTCACTCTCGCTAGCCAGGATGTCATCATCGAAAAGCGTCCCGGCGTCGACACCAAAGAACGGCGGTACGCTTGCGACAGGTGCACCGAGGCATACTCCGAGGAGACGGAGCTCGCCACCCATATGCGTGGACATGCCAGCAGCGACCGTTACCGGTGCAAAGATTGCGCCAAGACGTATGCCCGCAGGTTTCAGCTACAAACCCACATGTTGACTCACTCCGGCGAGAAACCCTTCAAGTGTCGGCTCTGTCCGAAAGGATTCATTCGGAAAGCGTCATTGATATTGCACAGTAAAGTGCATGTCGAGGATAAGTACAAGTGCGACCTCTGCCCGGAGAGCTTCCACCTCGAGATCTCGCTGAATAAGCACAAACGCATGCACGCCCCCCCGAAGCGCTTTCCGTGCAACTGCTGCCCCGAAACGTTTGCGAGTGCGGCGGAGCTGAAGGTGCATGCGCGGATTCATGCTCCGGAGTATCGCTGCACGGAGTGTGGGAAGTCGTTCGATCGAAAGGGACTGCTCGCGATCCACATGGTGACTCACACGGGCGAGAGGCCGCACAGTTGCAACATCTGCCCCAAGAGGTTCACACAGAAGGTGGCCCTAACTGTCCACCTCCGCTCTCACACCAATGACAGGAAGTACAAGTGCGAGGTCTGCGACATGAGGTTCCTGCGGAAGCAGGTCCTCGAGCGCCACATGGCGGTGCACACCGGAGAACGGAAGTATGCGTGCGAGCACTGCCCCATGCGGTTTGCGCAGAAGGCGGCACTCTCGATCCACGAGCGAACTCACAGCGGCGAGCGGCCCCACGCGTGCACCACCTGCAAAAAGAGGTTTGCAACCAGGGTGAACCTGGAGCGCCACGTCGCAACGCACACCGGCGAGCGGCCCTTCGAGTGCTGGTTGTGCCCCGCAGCGTTTGCCACCAACTCGACGCTTCAGGATCACGTGCAGACGCACGAGCGGACGCGCGAGTACAAGTGTGCCGTGTGCGAGCTCGTCATGTATAGCAGGAGGGGTTTCAGTGGCCACATGAAGAGGCACGTACACAAGGTCGAGTCAACTAAAAAGTAGTAGTGGACGCGCTGTCTTATTACACTCTCCTTTATGTTTCCCGCTTTGCCAAAGGTTGTTAGCATGGGCAAACTTGATTACTGCATGAAATAAATGTGCTCGATACAAATAAGGGGTCCTCGAACCAGTTGGTTGTTTGCCCGTCGGAGCAAAGTCCGACTAGCAATGTTACGGTTGTTTTTGCTGTCGGATCAACAGTCTAGTTCAGCGCTTCCGTGGCTGCTGCATAACGCTTGAGAATCGTGGAGCAGTGCCAATTTTATACAGCCGATTGAAGAGATAAAAAAAAGGGAATATGTGCAGAGTATACGCGGCCACTTGAAAACTGTGCATCTTGAAGCCATAAGAGTCCTTATGGTCATCAGTTTCTGAGTGTGTTAGTGCACTGCAGCTCGGAGCAAGTGCAGCAGTAGTTCGGAGTGGAACACTCGGAGGCCGTGGGCTCGATCCACTCATCCTGTTTTTCACTTTTGATTTGATCATCGCTTGCACCTTGCGTGACAGCAGATCTGTACTACTTTTACATGTGGCCCAATTTCAGAAACAACTTCCAGGCTCCTCGAAAGCCCCAGTTTTCTTGCGAGCCTAGGTCGACAACCCTTTTGCGTGTTTCTTTGTGCGTATTTTTAGGGTAAATTAAATTTGGTCACAGCGTCTTGCTTATTGAACATTACCACAACAGTCGAGGTTAGGAGCAGTTTTTAGTTCCAAGTCAAATTGATTAAGTAGTAGTTGTTATCCTTTTTATCTCGCATATGCGTGGGCAATGCTGAAAGAGCATTGAAAACTAAACGGTATGTGCATCAACAGGAACAATATGTAAATTCTGGAGAACATCACCTATGCTATTTTGTCGTTTGATGCGCATTACGGGACGGCAGGAATGATCCCCTAAAACGGGGGCTGTCCCGGCCAGAACAACGTCTGGTCACCCTACGTGCATGGCATTTGCTGTGCACTGTTTGTAAAACCCTCGAAAGGTGACGTGACGTATGTATATATATTTTTTTTTGCAAAACGAAAATAATGTTGAAATTGCTGCGGTCACTATGTTGATTCTCGATGAAATGCTTCAACATTTAACGCAGGGAATGGAAATTCCGACCTCGTAACTCTCCGGATTGTGTTTGAAGAGCCAGTCTGTCTCTTGGGCGTCTCTAGTTTTGGATGCAGCCACCACAGCCTCTCTCCATTCCTGCAGTGCAAAGTGGACCAGAAGACTTCCCCTCTTGTAAGAGGGAAAGTGGACGTAACGAGCGAACGAACAGAGTGGAAGCACAGCAGGAACCGCGCCGCGTCATCACGAAACCAGTCCAGTCCAAACCAAACCACGGCCGTCCAAATGAAAGACGGCTGCATGCACCAGGGCAACAAGATGCAAATGCATTTTATTGCCCTCGTGCATGCTTGCTGTATTTGATACTACATTCCTGTGGTGTTTTATCATTCTGCAGTTTTGGCTATGCAGGGTGCAATTTTGTCTGCTTCTTGCGCAGAGGTTGCACTGACATAAGAACACCGAGCTCTGATTGGTTCTGATGAAGGGACAGTGGGTATATAGACCTCAATACTAGCTACCTTGAGGTAGCTAGTATTGAGGTTATTGAGGTATTGCGACGATGCCCTAAAGTTGTGCAAAGGCTTGTCAACTTTTCTTTTATACAACACCTGACTGTCATTTTTTTTTTTTTTTTTTCAAGATAAGGTTAATTGTTTAGTTCAGAAAAAAAGAAAAGGTGTAAATGTCTTTAAGCTAGGTAGCGCAAGGCACTGCCATCCAACTTAATTTTCATTTGTTTCTTTTGCAAATTGCTCACTTTTCCTTCCACAGGCTACTTCAGTGGAAGAGGGAGTGAAAGAGGCAGAAAGAAAAATGTGTGAGGGAAGAATGCAGGAAACATTGGCTCTAACAATGTACAAGTCACAAAAACAGTACATAAGAAAATATAATTTTTAAAAATTCACTGGGAAGTTCTTTACTGTTTGGGGCAAGAACAGGAGTTTTTTTGGACAAAGACATATAGGGCTAAATTTCAGGAGACAGGCAAATTATGTGCCGCCTGCCATAATGATAGCGAGACACTGGAGCACTTGGTTTTGATGTGCACGGGGCTTCGCCCTGCTCTCCCTGAAGGGGTAACGGATTTGGCCGGGGCCCTGGGTTTGCTGGCGATGATGGAAGGACAGAAGGAAAAGAATAGTCACAAAATGACAATTAGAAGATTAGTGGAAATTATCTAGGGAAAATTGAATGATGCGAAACTAACTAGCACATTAGGACTCCCTCCCACGTGACTCCATCCCAAAGTCTCAACCTTGTCTCCCAGTCGACCCAGTGCTGGGGTAACACCGACAAGATTTGCCCAGAGGAAAATTGGTGACTCGCTCGCCGGGGGGGAAGAGGCAGGGGTGATGTTTTTAGTTTTTTTTGCCTGATCCCCCGAAGGTCATCTTGGTGACTGAGCCGTGCATAGAGAGTCTGGCCATTGGAAGGATCCGGCAGAAGCTGGAGTGGAACGGCGAAAGCGGCGGCAACGCCAGTGCCGCATATTTCTCCCATGATTAACTTGCGAAGTAAGAATGCACTGGGATGACCTTAAAGGATTCATGTAGCGCAGTGCAGGTATTTTTTTGTTTCTGGATGAGGCTCCTGAATGTAGAATTGTAAGAGATTGGTGGAAAAGGGGAGTTTCAAGGTGCTGAGTACGTTCACGGAGCCAGGAAAGGTGACATTGACGAGAAAGATTTTCTGAAACGTGAGGCGACACTGCGAACCTGGGGTGCGCGTTCGGGGTTTGGGTCGAATCTCCAACGGAGCTGAATCCGAGGGTTTTACCGCCCACTGTACGTGTTGTGGCTACCGTGCTGAAATTAAATAGTTGAATACATCTTTACCTAGAGATTGTGATTGGATGGTCAGGGCCTCCAAGGTTTTTCTTGCGCTCTGCTCCGGCGTTTCCGAACGCTCGACTGCCCAACAGAAAAAGCGAGCCGAGTCGGTTCTCTAGATCTCCGCATGCGGCGCTTAGAACCAAACCAGAAAAGGAAACAATCGCCTCGAATCACGCTGTCCAGTTTGAGCCCGTGGCATGAAGTTTGCATCTTCATTGTTCTCATCATCAGAATAGAGAAAGGTAAGTCGATCTCTGTTGATTCTGAAGTTTTATTTGCTGCTCCAGTCTTTACGCTCTTTTGCTGGATGATACCTCAGAAAATCGAAAGAAGAGGAAGCCCTCTGGGCGTAAGATGCGTTTTTCCCATCATCAGAGAGCCAGCCGGACCAGTGGCACACCGTGTCTTAGATTCACATGGTGGTTGCACCACTTGGTTACAAGCTCGACCGCAAGCTGGGAGACTTCAGAGCCCGCTTTTGCGAAAACCGCTACCCGGCCAACACCGGTGCCAACATATGGAGCCCACCACCGGTGTGCTGGACTCCCTGCGTTGCCGGAAATTCGAGCGGCTCGTCTGCAAGCCGTGGACGCAGGGAGGCCTCGTCAAGTGCTCGAAACCAGCCTGCTAGGAGTCGGCAGCCCGTGGCGGCCCCATGAAGACAACCTTCATGAAGATTGCTGCAAGCCTAATGCTACCTCTTTACCCTCTTCAACCACAATACCAACCCCTCACCCTCGTCCACAAGCTCCATTTAAACCATAATCACCATTTCTTTTAAGAATTCATTTGTCCAATACCATCTCATCATCAGTGGACATGGCACCGTGGACCCTTACGGTATGAGCAACCTGCATTCCTGCGGCACCGGGGCTCTCCTGAGCCTGAAATAAATCAATATCACTCTTTAGTGTGAACCTATATTTTGGCTCGCCTTCCTGATTTTGATTGGCTCAACTTTCTGTTTTTTACTGAAATGATCAGACACACATTTTGTTTGGAAACAAAATCGTGGGCATTTCTTCTGCACCCGTTGCGCTTTGAAAAGATGAACCTTCAAATTTCGATCAACTTCTTCCTTGCCAAAGGTATGTTTGTTGCAGCGAGAGACGGGGAGCGTATTTCGAGCTGCTCCTAAGTTCTGTAGACCGATGATAATTCACGGCTATTTCTTTATTTTTTTTCGTTTCGTTGCGAGTGCCACCAAGCGTCCCGCAATCAGTCTACTGCGCGAATGCAATGGCCCGAGGAGCGCAGCCAGCCTGCGAAAAATCTGAGGTCATGGGAAGGCATTTGTTAAGCTCATTGCCTCTGCTAGGGGAATATTTGAGGCTTTTAGTTCGTCACAAGAGCTGTCAATCATTGCACCCAAGGTCGTTGAAACAATTTCGGCCAATGACGTGCTCTTATTTTTGCCTTGTACGGCTCTGCCTGGTGATATCCCACACTACCTCCTGGTGATATCCCACACTACCTCCTGGTGATAGGGGGAGAAAATGGGCTTAAGACGGGACACTGATCTCTATGACAATTGCTGGATCGTGCTTCCCTGCTTGGTCGCTGCAGCGCAAGTGAAGTCATCGGACGGTCATCTTGTATGTGGCGAAATCGCGATTTTGCTGGCGTTGCAGAAGCTGGCGACAGTGTGCTGAAGACGCGTTTTGTTCATTCATTGTCATTCACCGATGAAGTTTTTTAAGACCCTGTGTAAGCGTTGAAACTTGCTGTTGAGTACACGTGGAAAATTTTACAGAAGTGAGTGCTGCGGAAAAAAGGCACAACTCGTCAAAAGCAATTTTCACCAGTCTCTCGATGCCATCAAAGCTTCCTTGGCATGCCAAAGTGCTGTGTTTCTGTGCCTTCACAATTTGATACCGATCAAGATTCGACACCGTGTGGATGTGTTTTGTGAGTGCAATGTGCGTGAAGACTTATGTAAAGGCACAAATCGTTGGAACTAAGTTTCGTCGGCATGATCAAAGCTATATTCCTTGGCACAGAGGAGCGGCAAATTCTGTGCGCCGACATCTGGAGTCTTGAGTGCAAGATCGCAAAAGAGCGCGACAGAACACGAGAGAAACCAATGTTGCCAGCTGAAGGATGAGAGTCGCAGTGGTAATTGCAAAGACTGAAAACTCGGTAAAATAAACCAACAATTTAACGTTGTAAAGTAAATTTTCAGCTATTTTAATGCTGCATTAACTTCCCTTCTGCATGCTGTCTAAATATCCACACAACCCCAATAATGAGAGCGCGATTCAGCAATTCTCATAGAGATCAGTGGTACCGACCAGATACGTACACGAGGCTCACTCAATTTACCTGCACCGGTGCAGAAAAGTGTAGGGCAGTGTACTTCCTGGTATGTGTATTGAGATACGACCAGAAGTACACTGCCCTACACTTTTCTGCACTGTGTAGGAGGTGCAGGTAAATTGAACGAGCCTATAGGCAACCTGCAATGCTGTTTGGTTTGGCACCATCTAGCGACTGAAGCAAGAAATATTGGGTACCCCTGGGAGTGGCAGCTGCATTGTTCAAGCGTGAGCTATTACTCTGGTGGCGCCGCTGAGCCTAGTGTCCGAAGCAAGAAATACTGGGTATGCTAGGAAGCCGTGATCGCGTAACGTGCCAGTAGAGCGAAAGCTACGGCCCTGGCGGGCCAATCGGAACGTGACTGCGCATCACTGGAGCGCGCCTCAACTCCGAAGCAGTATCGGGCTTTTCGCTGCGTCATGCTCCAATATGTGTGCGTTGCGCTCATATACGTTGCGCATTTCGAAGCATTCGGCACGCAATGTGGGGCTTATCGTTCGCCGTTTGTTAAGTTACAACGAGACCGTGCGCTCTCACCCTGCTGGTGCCGCCTGGCCGTTGCCAGCTGCCTATATATAGGTTATATTCACTGGCTGTCATCTGTGCTCGGTGCTGCTTTTGAACCACCGGGGAAGAGAGAGAGAGAGAGGGAAACGCTGCTTTTGTACGAATTTTAAGTAAAAGTTAATCTTCTAGAGGGAGAATAGCGACATCTGTGGAAGCCTGGGACATAGAAAGGAAAGTCCCAATGGGCGCGTTCAGTAGCGGCCCCGGAGTCAAGGAGTCACTGACTCCTTCCACTGGACGGCCAAAAGTCACTTCCGGTGCACGTAACTCCGGGGCATCGGAGTCAAGCTCCGAAGCACCGAGTCCGGAGACGGTGCACGTAGAGTCAAAGGAGCTAAAATGACGTAATTTCCTGACTGGTGACGATTTCCAGTGCTAAAAGAGGAAAAAACAAACAATATGGCCGGATAAGCTGCTTTGGTTCAATCGCGGGTGCGCGGTTTGCTCGCTTTTGTTAATGAAAAGTGCTCAAGGTAAGACGAATAACGCGTTCGAATATCTTTTTTAGGTAAGGCTCTTTTGGAAAATGCACTGGACCGTATTTTGTTTGGTTTGAATATGCTAATAAACAACGCAAACGTTCATTTGGCGCCGTGTCTTGATCACCGTTGCACGGGAACTCGGTGAATATCGACGATAGTCCTGTCCGCGCTGAACAGAGCAAGGCAGGGTATGAACGCGACTTTGGAAGCCGGTTGGACAGTCACGCAGAGCATGATACCGACTAATGTTTTGTTTGCGTAGCTAAATCGGGGTGCACGTTGGCTGAGGCTCGCTTCGGCCGACAAAACCTTGATCGCCGAGCGCGGCCGAACTTCCCGTGTGTATACGAATACATTTTATAGGAAGTTCGTTACGAAGGGCAGGACAAACATATGGCCGTATGAAAGTATCGCAACCGGTGGGGTAGATTCGCTGAGCTCTGTATTTTGCGTGTGCTGACGACGTTTTTTTATCGGCTTTTATAACAGCAGCTGCCTTTGCACCGCCAAGCGAATGACTCGATCGCGTTGCATCGCTTCGAACAGCAGCGCTGATGTGTACAATCACCCGCTTCTTCTTCAACGACCTTGTAAAGACTTCTTCAATACCGGCGTCAAATAAAAGCGATCGTGCTCGCCATCGTCTGCTTCCAGTTTATTCGGAGACTGTCTGGCACAGGGGAGGAAGCGGAAGTTGCGTAGAAGCAGGTTTGGAGCCGCGGGTTTTTTTGCCGTTCAGTAGGCGCTCCGATGACTCCAACTCGAGGCACTCCGCTCGGAGGCAAGGGAGGCGCTACTGAACGCGCCCAATGAGAAGAGAGTGTCTCCTTCCCTTCTCATGTGAATGCCCAAGAGCTGACCGGAAACTCACCCCGAGCATGCGCTCTGAGCAGTTACCTCAACCAGACCCAGACCCCCCCCCCCCCCCCGAAATCTTCCATTTTGCTCGGGCCTCCTCTCCCCCCTCCCCCTCATACAGCATTTTGTCATCGCCGCGCCCCGCGGAAGTGGTGTAGGGACGCCAGTAGCGGTTGCTATGATACTGCCGCGCGGCGCCCATTTTCATCTCGCTCGTCTTGTGATCCCTGCTTCGCTCGCGGGAGCGCGAAGTGGGACGGGAAAAATTTATTTGGCTTTTAAACGTAAGCTAGGTGGCGCAAGCTACCGCCCATTACAAAGGGTACACGTGTTATTAACATCTATCCATCCACAAGTTGGGTCTGATCGTGGGCAACGTTGGTCGCGGGCGTCTGGCGCGCGAAAATGGCGAAAAGAGAACCGAAGGTATCTAAAGGGTCGTCTAAAGGCTGTTGTGCGGTAGGATGTCGGAACAAACAGACGAAGCAGGCGCCTGTATCTTTTTTTCGGTTTCCGAAGGATCCTGCGAGACGGGAGGCATGGAAGCGCAGCGTGGGGCGTGCCGGATGGACACCGTCGGATGGGTCGGTTTTGTGCTCTGACCACTTCACGGCCGACTCTGTTGACTGTCAAAAGTTCCGTTCTGCGTTCGGGATGCCAGCGATGATGCCGAGACTCAAGCCAGATGCGGTGCCAACGCTGTTCGGCATTTGTCAAGCTCCGTCAACGATACTGCGCGACGAAGAGCGGAGAGAGGTGGGTACGGGCACGGCCGCTTGATCGGTAAAGATGTCGCTGGTCTGCCGCTGGCGTGGCCTAAGAAGAGGGGAGGAGCCTGGGAGAGGGGAGGGGGAGGGGCTAATGCGGAGCGCCAATGGCGAGGTGCGCGGAGGGGCGCGCGCCGGTAAGCAGGCACGGAGGCTGCGGGCTCCTATTTCAGTTGCTTTGTCGGAGTACAGATGGCGCTAGGAGCGCGCTGTCGCGTGGAGTGGGGAAGACTGGGCAGACGGGCGCAGCAACGACGCGGACACCTCTTTGAGTTGCTTTGTCAGAGTACAGATGGCGCTACGAGCGGCGCAGCGCGAGAAAACTAGGTATTTTTTTATCCACTGATGGCAAGGGGGTTTCATAGCCTCACTTTCTTTGCACTGCGGAGTGAATATAGATTTCACATTTAAATATTCTAAGCTTAAATGGTAAAGCAAAATGGCTAGGTGGCGTAAGCTACCGCCCGATCCAAAGGGCTCAGCCGTATTCATCCATCCATCCACCCGCGCTCGTGACGGTTGTGCGCCTTTGCGCTACGCGGTGAAACGGACGCACGGTCGCACTAGCGACGCCGGCATGTTGTCGCAGCCCTGTCGTGACGGCTCTTGCGGCGCGCCGCCGTAGTGATGGCAGTGAGGTCTTGTGAAAGTAATTCGGAATACGTAAAACAATCCCTGATTGATAGACAGTTTGACGTCTATTTTTAGGTTATTGGTTGTCGTATCAATACTGCTTTTCTTCTAGCAGTCTGCTAGCTGAAAGGCTCAAGACAAACAAAGACAACGCACTGGGTACTTGGCCTCTCACTAAAGGAGATGAAAGCGAGGAACAGAAATGACTCTCGAACGGTAATAAAACTGTTATTTTTGCATGAAAAAGCAATGCTTGTAAATTGCGAAGGGAAATGAATTTCCTGATCAGATATTCCTGCTTTCTTTTCACAAATTTCTTTTTCTTTTCGTACGTTTGTTAGTTTGTGCACCGGTATTGTGACCCAAAAGGCACTACGGCGCAAAGCAGCAGGGACTGGGTTAAAGAATTTTACATATATCCAATTTTTTGGACTGCACAATTAGTTCACATCTTTCGCCCACCATCAAACTTCTCACTCAGTGTATCAATAAGATGAAAAAAAAAAATACAGTAGAAATATTTCCACTTCTGTAGGTGATCAACCCAGTATAAAAGGCTCTGGATCAACCAATCGAGCGAGCACGGAAATAGAAACCGGAGCAGCTATCATCCAAGCATTTCAAACTTCGCAGTGTAGCAACTGCTGCCAGGCGAAAACAATGAAAATAAAGGAACAGCTGCACTGCGCGAAAAACTGGCTCCCACGCCACAATGCCCGATTGGATTTTTTTTTTTTTTTTTCGCGGTGGTGCTTAGATACGTGTTCCCCACCAATACAAGCCTCGTCATCGTCCGTTCATTAGACCTAAGTTATAGAATTTATTGAGGTTTTTTGTGTCTTGTTTTTGTTCCCGAAATACCTGTCAACGTGCTCCTGGCATTACTTGACTGCGCGCTGGGCAGGGGACGTCGCGGTGTTACAAGGTCCCCAGATAAGAGCTTCCTACTAGTTGCGACATTTCTTGAGGCGCCGACTGCGTGGCGGTGCAGTTTTAAGGAAGCGAATGGCGGCGCACAGCAGAAGACTGAACGGAATGGCGCCATTTTGTTCCAGTGGAATCTGCTTCGTCATTTGTATACATGCCTTGAACCTACGTCACATGACGACGTTGAACACCGGTAACACCCATGGTGGTGGTTGAGTCGATGGTGATTCGCGGCAAGAGCCTTGGTAAACTGCGCCGCGCTCGGTTGTAGCAATTGCTAAGTGCCCCGCCCAGCGTTTCGTCGGCATGCCCCGCGACAGAGTAATCATCAAGTTAGAAAAAGTACGAGCAGCAGGAAAGGAATGCGGGCGCGCATTACTGAGTTTGCGGACGGGTTTCATAGCGGCGAGCGACCGCACTTTTCTACCGTTGTTTACGTTGGTGCACACCTTTGCATCTGCTTTCTCCGTTCGTCCTGTAGATACCCTTGGCCTTTCATTTCATCACGCCGTTTCCACGCCTCAAGCGCACATTTGGGCTGTTTGCCCGGCCAGACGGCGATCGGTCAGCGGCGCCGCCGTGTGCACGCTCACAGAGACGCCGCCGCCGGGGCATCGGCTTGTGCCGTCTGCGAAGCGCGTACCTTTGCAAGGAGCGAAAGTGTGCACGTGAGCTGCTTAGGAAATATAATTTAAACCTTGATACAAGGAGAGTCGTCTTGTTCAGTATTTTTTTTTCTCCTTTTTTCAGGGTTTAGATTATGACGGTAACCTTACTTTGCTTACCAGTACTTCGCAAGATCGTAAATGTTTTACTACAAGCGGCGCCGACAGGATGGTTTTTTTGCGTCAAAACTTCGTTGGCGGCATATGGAAACTTTTTGCTCATAGCGCAATCGCACCCACGCTAGCAGCCGCCTGCCGCTCCTTTTATAACGTCACATTTCTCCATATCGCTAGCAGGGAATCCCGATGGACAATGCCCCGACCAAAGCACTAGGGCCATTGTCTCAACGTACAGCTATGCCTTTCCTTCTCCCTCAAACACCGCCATTACCCACACCCGCGCCGAGGGGCCAGACGTCCTTCGTCGCTGTGTCGCCATCGAAGTCCGGACGGAGGAAGAGGATAATCCATGCGGTAAGGGATAATCCCACAAACGCGCCAGAAGCTAGGAGAAGGCGGAATCTCTCCAAGGCTGTCGGGACGAACTTCGTCAGTCAACTCAATAATCCTTCGTTGGAGGCCACGTTGTCGACCCCAAGGCGCCTCTCGCTTTGCTTCCGGGCACAGCTGACCGGAGCCATCCGCTTATTTGTGTACTCTTGTCCCCGGCCACTTAATAAACCTATCTGGTATGGGCGACGAAAAAATAATAAAACGCTTCAACCTGTAAATAGTAAAAAAAAAAAAAAAAAAAGTAGAGAGGCGGCAAAACGAGAATGTGTGACGGCTACCACTTATATCCTAAATATATTGGCGTGGCGACGGCAAAACAACGTTTTCGCCGATACTGGGGCGCCCTTGTGAAAAGTGTCTATACTCCATTTCACTAAAACAGTGCAGTAGAGCCAAAGTTACAGGGGAGAGAGCATGTGCTAACCTGTTCACGAGGAGGGAACGGGGGAACGGGATTCCCTCCTTCCCCCTTTCCCTCCTCTTGAACAGGTCAGGGGTACATCTCTCCTGTAGCTTTGGCTGTACTGCACAGTTTTAGTGAGACAGGGTATAGTCACGCGATAACGCAGTGCATGCGCACTTAATAATACTAGTAATAATACTATTAATAATATAATAATTTTACATTTTTATTCATAGCAATAAACAAATACAAATACAGGTCTGCGTGAGCCAAGGGAGGCTTATGTTGCATGACCTTGCGGTACAGCCCATTCCTTGCAGAAATAGCAGGTAGCAACATAACTCACTAAATATCAACTGTAGATTTATCACTTGGTGATATCATGTAATAAATTTTTTCAGACTCTTTTTGAACCCATGGTTAGAATAAGTTATCTAATAGCTCATTAAAAATCTTCGGCACGTAAAATTACCTAATGCTTTCCCCATAATGAGTATAGATACGAGGAATTTCAAAGCCGAGTAGTGTTCTAAATATACGTGGGGCCAAACTCTCAGTTTTAAAATCACTGCATCAAACGTGACAAAAAACAACCGCCTGAATAAATAACGAATAGAAACAAGGCAATTTGAGTAAACTAAATAAGTTATCACCTGAGGTGTTGAAGTAACACTTTTCAACATCCCCCTCAGAATGCTATCAATTCTGGCGTGCCATTGTCGAAAGCAGTTAAAAAATAGAGTGACACCATACTTAAGGACACCACACCAAAGAGTGCATGAGCATTTTTCTACTTGCAAACAGAAGGTAAACCTTTAGGTTATGGAGCTAACAAGATACACTTGCGACCAATCTCCGATAGAGGCGTCCGCTTTCAAACGGCAAACGCTCCCCATAGTTTGAGTTGGACCCTCTCTACAATCTAGGCTACAATCTAGGTAAACTCAGTTTTCCGAGGGACGTTTTTAGATTTCATTTGTTTATATGACTACTCTGGGCCCTGACTTGATGTGATAACGATAATTAAAATGACACCGCCTTGACAACGTGCTCGCATTTTTAAAATAGGAGAGCAAGTACATTGTCGTTCCCGTTGTTCAATTCACTCGGGAATTAACCAAGCTCGATATGTCTCTATGAAAGAATCAGTTAATTTGGCAGTTCTTGCTTTCCCGAAGATTTTCATTACAACACCCATATACGTGTCTTTTCATGATGATTTTTTTTTTTTTTTTTTTTTTTAGGCGAGAATTTTGAGCTCGTAGGCAGTTGCTCCTGCTGATCGAGAGTTCTCCGAGATGCATTTTTCAACGAAGAGTTCACGCTGGCAGCCCAGTCGCGGAATTGTTGTACATCACAAAAAACTGGGAAGCAAAACATAAAGCGAAACAAAGGGCAAATGAACACAGATACGGTATGTAGAAACGATGTGAAAAAGTTGAACAAAGAGGGCCAATTTCCGAGCGAAAATGAATCGGCGAGATGAGATCACGATGGCGCATGCCATTTCTAGTACTCGAGACATGGGAACCGGGACTCGTAGCCGGTTGCCTGCGGGCTGCGTCTCGGCGAGTCGCGGGCCGCATGCGGTCCGCGTGTTTGAGACCCCTGATCTAGGCTATCACGAACAATAGGCGAAAGAAGCGATGCCGCCGGCATGATCCTTTCCTCGTTATGTCATCAAGTATCGAAGCCGATTTTATATAAAGGCATTTTGTCTCGTTTATAGGCGTTAGAAAACAGTTCCGATAACGCGTCTTGCTCTCTTTATGGCGCACAAAACAAACACTATTGGCCTCGAGACCCAGATTGGATTGTATGGAAGCGTGCTTTTGTTTATCTATGGTTCTCTATGAGGCATTCCATCTGTCCACAATGCGGGTGGAGACAAAGCATCCACACCAGCGGCACAGAGCACGGGCAAGGGTACAGAGCACGAGCTCTTGATCCCAGTGCGCGAGCGCTGCATTGGCGTCTCCCATGGCTTCGGCCTCACGTGCGTAGCATTCCTTTTGCTCCAAGTAAGTGTAAAACAAAGCGTAGTTCTGATTTTCACCGTATGAGCCGCGTCGATCGAATCTCGGGGCGAATAGTCGTGTTGACAGGCGAAGAGCGCAGTCGAAGCTCCGCCTCCAGCGCGAGCTTTCTCGTCTTGAAAGCGGAAGAGTGCTCACGCAGCTGTAGCGAGTATTCACTGGACGCCATATTTGTGGGTGCTGTTTAGAGCGCATGCTCAGAGCGAGCTCACATCAATAGGCTGCTAAGACCGGCACTCTTGATGGTGCGGAATGCACGTTGCAGAAGAACTGTGGAAGCTCGCCATCAGCACGCGCTCAGCATTCGCGCACACAGCTATGGCCGACAGTGAATACGCAGCCAAAGTACACTCTAGCCAAAGCGCTGCGAAAGACAAAGAGCGTGTGATGGAGGCACTGACTGTAAATGCCACTAAGATGGCCGCAATGCCATCAAAAGCATCTTTTTTTTTTCTTTTTTTTTTTTTAAGACAAGAAAAACAACTTTGTTCTGCGACGTGCCGGGATCGTGGATTTGTACAAATTCATTTTGTTAAACGTCTCACTTTCCTCAGTTATTCGTCGTTTTGTTACATGTCATTCGTAGTGATTGGAGGCGAAAAAAAAAATGAAAAAGAAAAAAAAAACTGACAATTTTTTTAACACTAAAATTGTTGCACTGCCCCTACAAATGGGCGGTGCAAGGATATTCAGTTGGAATGTGTTTCACTTTACACGAGTTTACTGGCGCTCGTGGGACCCAGCCTCCCAGGTATACTCGCACGCAACACCACTGACCGAGAAACCTCTTTGTTGCAGTGTAATTTCAAGGATAAAAGCGAGCGTGTTCTTTCAGTCTATCCTTCGCAAAACTTGATGACGTAGCGTGGGGGTCGCAGTGTTGGTATAGTCCCCTAGTGATAATATTTAAATGCGGCTCATAGATTGAACCCGAGCACCGCGTGAGCACTCGATTTGGACTCGTGATAATCGATAGCTCGACAAGCATTCGGGTATAGTGGCTCGTGTGTCCGATCGCGGCAATCACGACGCCGAACCCAAATAATGTCTGAAACTCAGCGCGTGTCCTGTGCTTTGCCAACCTCAGCGTGTGGCTATGATCCACACTGGCGGCATATCATCGGCTCCAGATCACTCGGCCGCTTGTTCTGACTGCGAATTGAAAGAATGAACGCTGTTTTTTTTTTTTTTGTTTTTTTTTTTATTCTTTTGCGACGTTCATTTCGTGCGGAGAAAAACGAACGCGTGTTTCATTTGTCATAAACGTGCAGGGATTCGTTCTAAGCCAGGGGTTTCAAACACGCGGCCCGCAGGCTATCAGCTTCAAGTCCCGCGGTTCCAATGTCTCGACCACTAGACATGGCATGCGCCGTAGTGATCTCGTGTCGTCGATTCATTTTTGCTCGAAAAGTACCTCTGCTCTTTTAACGTATTCACATAGTTTAAACTTATCCGTGTTCATTTGCCCTTTGTATTGTTTTATTTTTTTGCTTTCCAGCTTTTTGTAATGCAAGAGCGAGCTATTCGTTGAGGGATGCATCTCGGTTGCGCGATCTCTCGATCAACAGGAGCAACTGCCAAAAATAAAGCTAAAAGCTCGGGATTCTCGACTTCAAAAAAATATAAAATAAATATCACCATCAAAGGAGCCACGAAACGATTTTTGTACCTTCGCCAATTACTACTTAAAATCACTCACTAACGTTAGTAACTGAATAAACTTGACTTAGTTTTTCTTTCTAGGCAATGAGCAGTCGCTAAAAAAATTCGAGAAATATCTATATGCATCGTCTATCCCCTGAAATCTAAGCCAGAACAAGCGGCCACGTGGCCTCGTGCCAATCCTATGCCGTTAAACGGCTCCAGGAATCCAGGAGTTGTTACGGCTATTCTCATCACCGCAGTGGGTGGATACGAGCCACGACCCGAGTGTCCGCCGAGGCATTGACTGTTACGAGCCGAAGTCGAGTGCCCACGCAGTTGTCGTGTCTAATCTATAAGCCTACACTCAAATGAGTTTGAGACCACTGTACTAATACCCCTGCCAGACGGGCACGTTAAATGACATTTGAGCAAAATGACATTACAGCCCGGCCAATCCGCGTGTTTAATACGCCACGCTGCGCGTGCACCCGCCACATGCAGAACTATAGCATCACGAGCTGATTCGCCGAGCGATGAATGACATTCGATCAAAATGGCATTTACCTTCCCGTCTGACGTGGGTATAGGCCGTATTCGCGCAAAGTACAGAATTTGTTTTACCGCCCCTTTTATGGGCTAGTTTTGATTTCGTCTTGAAAGAGCAACATATAATTGTTTTTCTCTTTATATCCGACGGTCGCATTATGAATTGTATTTGAAATGAATACGCGTATCTTGAAATAGATCCGACTTCTGTGTGTAAAGTGCATCAGTTTATTCAGTGCGACTTAAAACTCTGTTCATGTTCATCGCAGAATAAAAAATCTACTATATATATTTCTCCTTATTCCTTATTTTACTCTTCTATGCTTTGTCTTACTTTCATACAGCTTTTTGCGTTTTTATTTGACTCTCCGCATAGCTGGGTAGTCTAAAAAACAAGAAAACATAATAGTCCCAGAGTGCCAGACTTCTGAACGGTACGTCCCTATGGTGGGTTTGTACGATTCACGTATGCGAGCCATGTCTGAAGAGGTCAACTAGAGGTGACGATACGTGGGGAGAAACAATTTCAGAGTAAAAGTAGCGCAATATTTTGGCTCAATAGCGTTCTGAACAGTTTGTAGTCATAGATAGTAGTAATAGGGACTTTTAGCAATCCGCTACCGTGTTTCGCGTACCGCACTACCGAAGCCTCTGAAGCATGCTTTTAAGGGCGCGCCCCGATGATACCTTGAGCGGACGGTAGCGCAGTACGCGGAACACGGTAACGGATTGCTAGAAGTTCCCAATATCAATGTAGAATTCCATTCTAACGGAACCAAACTCAGAATTCGCCACCGTCCGAAGCATGTGCACTTGCACCGCCGAACAACTGCGCGTTTCAGCACGTGTCAACGCGTTATGATCCCCCCCCCCCCCCCCCCCCCCCACACACACACACACATTATCTGGCGCTCCCAAAAAAGTGTCGTTAGATGGCTGTCCATTTTTCCACGACTCTCATTCTGCGTATGTATGACGGTTTATGAGTTGATGGGAAACTCTCGTACATTAAGATTGATCGAATTCGCTTGGCTTCTTTCGTGCCTTTGTCAGACTGGCACAGTCTCCGGACCCCCTGGTATCGATCGGCAAGCTTGGGAGAATGAAACAAACAAGGGCTCGAGATTGAGTATGATAATTGAGCTTAAAGGTGTCGCACTAAAAAGGGCAACGAGAATGTCTTATTTGTTTTTTTTTTAATTTTTTTTAAGACAAATAAATTTTGGTATTAAACTGTCACGATACTTATGTTATGAAATTTCCGAAATGCTGTCATAAAGAAAGAGAAAGCAAGAGACTGCAAAGCAAGTGGGAGCCTTCCGGGAGCCGCGAACGAAAGTGTACGTCCACACGGCCACAGGCGGTCACTGGCGGTCACACGACAGCACGACAGTGACCGCGTAGCCTCCGCCGTGCATTGGGAGCGGCCGGCGCTTGGAGGACGGTGACATCACGATGTAGGGGACGCCCCGCTTCTTAACACTGTTAAGTCCCTTCATTATTAATTTTACAAGTAACGAGAACCAATCGAAATGACGGGGCCCATTCCGCTGAAACAAAATGGCGCCGTTCCGTTCAGTCTTCTGCTGTGCGCCGCCATTCGCTTCCTTAAAACTGCACCGTCAAGCAGTCGGCGCTTCAAAGAATGTCGCAGCTTGTAAGAATTGCTCTTATGTAGGGACTCTGTAACACCGCGACGTCTTCTGCTCTGCGCGCGGTCAAGTAGTGCCAGGAGCACGTTGACAAGTGCTTTGGAAGCAAAAGACAAAACACGAAAAACCTCAATAAATTTTATAACTGAGCTCTAATGAACGGACGATGACGAGGCTTGCATTGGTGGGGAACCCGTATCTGAGCACCACCACAAAAAGCAAAATTCCAAACGGGCACTCTAACGTGAGGGCCAGTTTATCGCGCAGTGCAGCTGTTCCTTAATTTTATTGTTTTCGCCCGGCAGCAGTCTGAAATGCTTGGATGATAGCTGCTCCGGTTGCTATGTCCGTGCTCGCGCGATAGGTTGATCACGTGCACAAGTCGAAATATCTCTACTGTATTTTTTTTTTTTTTCATCACTTGATACATTTTGTGAGAAGTTGTTTTGAAGGTAGGTGAGAAATGTGAGCTAATTGTGGAGTCCCAAAATGATATATGTATAATTCTTTAACCCAGTCTCTGCTGCTTTGAGTAGTTGTGTCTTTGGGCTTGCTTGCTCCAATTTCGGATCACAATATCCGTACTGAAACTAACGAAAAAAATGTGAAAAGGAAACATAAATATGTTATAAGAAAATTTGTTTCCCTTCGCAATTTTCTACCGTTGCTTTTTCATGCAAAAATGATAACTTTATTACTATACGAGAGTTATTTCTGTTTTCACTTTCATCTCCGTTAGTGAGGGGGGGGATCAGGTACCAGCACTATACGTAATGCGTTTTCTTTTTTTTAATATTGAGCCTTTCAGCTAGAAGACTGCTAGAAGAAAAGCGGTATTGATACGACAATTAATAACCTAAAAATAGACGTCAAACTGTCTATCAATCAGGGATGGTTTTATATATTCCGATTAAATCTTACAAGACATCACTGCAATCACTGTTCAAATGTATAAACTCAAAAGCGCAACAGAGCCCCGTCATCTGCAGTTTAAAAGCGCGCACGAAAGGGACCCCAAGTTCATCGCGTGACTATTATAGCGCCATGTTTAAAAGCGCGCAGAGAGAGCGACGACGCGCGACCGAGCGCAGAGCCGTCAAAAGCAAGCGAAACACGGCGGCGCGCCGCAAAAGCCGTCACGACAGCACGCCGGCGTCGCTAGTGCGACCGTGCGCCCGTGCGCCCGTTTCACCGCGTAGCGCAAAGGCGCACAACCGTCACGAGCGCACTGCGCCGCTCGTAGCGCCATCTGTACTCTGACAAAGCAACTCAAAGAGGTGTCCGCGTCCTTGGTGCGACCGTCTGCCCTGTCTTCCCCACTCCACGCGACAGCGCGCTCCTAGCGCCATCTGTACTCCAACAAAGCAACTGAAATAGAAGCCCGCAGCGCCCGTGCCTGCTTCCCGGCGCGCGCCCCTCCGCGCACCTCGCCATTGGCGCTCCGCAATAGCCCCTCCCCCTCCCCTCTCCCAGGCTCCTCCCCTCTTCTTAGGCCACGCCAGCGGCAGACCAGCGACATCTTTACCGCTTGATCACCGCAGCAAAAGCAAGTCCCGGTGATTCTGGGCAAACTGGGTAGGGAGCCCACATACTCGCCGACTCTAATACTGGGCGCGCAACAGCGCTTCCGTGGTGGGAGAGGCGCTCAATACTACGACGAATCGGCAACTCATTGCTCTATCGATAGATTGCGAAACTAAAATAATAAGCAAAATTCATGTTCATAAAGTCAACGTTTTAATGCTGTTTGGTAATAACTGGAAAAAAAAAACAGGATCAGGACGAAGAAACACAGACTGAAAGTTTATTGCCCTGCAAAAAGAGAAATAAACACAAAGGAGGAAGGGGAGAGAACAGACAAAGCAACCCTATAACATTCGACATCAGCCACGCCCACACGCTGTCACACGAACCTGCCTCACTTTTTTACGAAATCTACCTCATCATCTGCAAGGGCAACAGAAGAAGTGCTCACATGTGTCAGCCCCGATAGACACCATAAAATATGCTTCGTCTATTTCCCTCGCAGTCTTGTTTCTGTGACCAGACAAAATCTTTATATCATGAAATGACGGTGAGCAGCCACACCTATCGCAATGGACCGCTAAGTTCCCTGAGGGCAAGGAATGCAAAGAAAGTGAATGCTCCCTTGTCCTTATGTTTACACACCGCCCCGTCTAACCAATATACACCCGGCTGCAGGACAGGGGGATTTGGTACACGACCCCGCTTGCACAAACGACGTACAGGGTGCAATGTTTGATGTCAAGCTGAACGGAAGGGCGTCCCTCTCTGCTTACAGCGGCACAAAGGCAGTACTGCATAGGAAAAGCACCTCCTTAATGCCATCTAAGCTGTCCTGCCTTTGAGAAATATTTTTTTTTTTTTTTTAAATTCCACCCAAGTTGTTTTGTTCCATGGCACACAAACGGATGTCGAGACGACCAGACTGAATTAGTGTTGCAACATTATCCATAAAGCAGCTGCCGAGGAAGTATAGCGACCCGAAAGTCGGCAGTCGACCCCAAGTTATCGGGTGGCAACCTAGATAAGCTATCCGACGATGACGATTCCTCAGCACCTTTCACAAAACCTGCTAGAGTCCATAAAATGCGACAGATAAATTAACAGAGGCCCACGAAAAGCTGCACTAAAAATTGAGAAGAGCAGCGTGTCTCGTTTGAACACTTGGCCTCTGGCATGCACTCAATGCCCTCCGCCGCACTTTGGCAGTGCGTGCATGCTCGAGGCTCGTGACACGCCGAAGCGCCATCAAAGCTAGGAAGCTCGCACTGGATGCAGAGTGTCTGAAGCTTCTTCCTCCTGTTTTCATTCCGTCAATGACTATAGTGTTCATTTTCTATCGACTGCTACATTTGGGTTCTGCGGCCGATTGTTTCACACCTCTATACTGAAGACATCTACTGCTCTAACTCATCTACGAGACAGTGGCTGTTGCCCAGTGTGCAAATTAGGCGTGTGCTCCGTGTCGGTAGTAGAGAAATTTCGTTGCCCGTTGTTCACTCGGTTTTTAGATTGCTAACGAGCTCTTAGCTACGCGTACCAACGCCTCACCAACAGAGAACACTGGTTTGGTGGTTGGCACGGATACTTCGTCTTTAGACGAGGCTCATCCCAAACTCCGCTCCTGTTTACAGACGGATCAAAGGCCGCCAAGCACGGCATCCAAGTACCTGCAAGTGGCACTGAAACCCTGGTCTAGAGAGGCGAAAGTCCAGACTGTACCAGGAGGCGGCATACACATCGGTAAGTGTCTCGGGGAAAATCTTTTTGAGAACGCGTTGATGAAACCCTCTGGCTGCTGGAGAAATTATACTTTTACAGTAGCATTGCGTTTGTTCATGCTATAGGTACTAGATAAGCTACACGTAAGAGAAACGACCGTTCGGCCATTTCAGTGCTTTAAACCATGGTTGCCCAGTTATCCGAAGTTCTCCGGAAATATTAAAACAGTCCGAGATGGAGATGAACAATGTCTCTTGAGCTTTGCAGCACCGTGCCTAAAGTTCGGAACGTCTGATTTTCTGATCATAACGATCGCCGATGGACTCTTTCAAAGGTCTGTGGAGCAAAGTTGGCAGTCGCCACGGCCAAGAAATGTGTGATTGAATCCAAGCCTACGCCGACGCAGTGCTCGTTGGTTTCTTGCTCGTGGCCTCCTCTGCCTGCCAACTTAACCCCTTGACGGTTGAGTTTTTTTCCCCAAAAGAGGTTTCCCAGTGGTCGGGTTTTGTTTTCCAAAGAAATAGTATTTTCTTAAGTATTTAGCGGGAGCACGGGCAGTGCTTACGCATTGTTTAGGTTCAGAATCATCAAATTAAAATATTGAAAGCAAAAAGTTGTCACCTTTCTTCCATTCGGCTTTACTTTGGCACGTCCGCTTCTGCGACATGGCTGTAGCTTGAGGTTTTTAACCGCAAGTAGTTTGCAGAGCTTTTCTGTTAGACGACGAGCTCTTGCCCTCCGAATTTAATTCCTAAAACCGTTGGAAGTCTTAAGAACCAGTGCTCCCATCGGCACTACCGCCAGAGCGTCCGGTATGTGAAGCGAGCGTCGCGTGCGTGGAGCCTTTAATTTGAACGCTATAAATAGCCCAGTAAAGTGAAACATTGTGTAAAAATAATGTTTATAGTTCACCAAGGACAGGGGGTAAGAAGCAGCACTCCCACGGCGTGCTGAGTTTTATGTTTAGGTGGGCACTTTCGAATGTGTGATCAGCACCGTACATATTTGGCGACGACGGTTGAAGAGTTAAAGGGGTCCTCCGGCGATTTATGGAACTACCCCAACTAACTACATTTTCTTAATCCCCAGTCTTTACCTCTTCTGGTATGCAATTTAATATTGAAGAAATCCGAATAGTTCTTGTAGAATTGGCAAATGAAAACAAGGCCAAAACCAAGATTGAAATATACCCGTGCTTTTCAGTGCGGCCACGTCGCTGGTGGATAGGCTTGCAGGTCGGGCAGGCAGTCTAAAAACCGAGCATGCTATTTATTTGCTTCATGCTGCTGCTCAGGTGCTGAAGCGAGCTTCTAGAGCACTCATTTGACATTTTGAAACTGCTTGTAATAAGTTAGGAACAAATTCCACAGTCCAAAGAATGAACCCGTGTCTGCCGCTGGCATCACTTTTTTTTTTATTATTGCCAGTAGAATTTAATAATTTCTCCCACACACACGAAGCAAATTTGTTTTGTCTTGATATTTGGGGTATCTGCAGTCGGCAGCAAAAGTTTGCGGGGCACAGGAGTGCGAGCCGAAATTACTTGCTGCACCTTCTGACGGCCGCTTTTAAGACTCGTGCTTTAAGAATGTGCTTCCTTTCGTGCTTGCAGTCGTGTCTTTTTGACTCACTTCAGTCCGACGCACACGAGATAACCGGGACCTATACAAGGTGCCGCTTTGTCAGCCGTCGTGCCGCACGTCTGCCTCAGCCACTGTGATGGGTGACTGAGCTCGCATGCTACGGATAATATTTTACAGCACCTTACGCCAGTTCCTGTTATCTCGGGGGTATCAGACGGAAGTGAAAGAAACGAGCCAAAAAAACATGACTGCGTACACGAAATAAAGTGCATGCGTGAGTCTTGGGAGTGGCAATGCGCTATCAGAATCTGCGGCCAGTCATTTCAGCTGGTGCTCCCATGCCCCGCAAAACTTTTGCTGCCGACTGTTCTAGTTCAGCAATGTTTGTTTGTGCGTGTGGTCAATTATGAAGCAAATCGGGGACCATGAAGATGCAAAGAAAAACGGCGATATGCCCTTTTAAATGGAAGGTGAAGAGGTCCCTCAGAAAAAAAGGTTAGAGCTAAATTCTTGAGTTTTTTTTATTTTGTGAATCTGAATATCACGTTGGCTTTTTCCCAAAGACGTAACTAAACGTGAGAAAAGACGAAAAACCTCCGACCAGTCATTATGTTATACCCAGATCTTTCGGCCGCCAAGCGTGTGTCGCTCGTGTTGGTAGCGCGTGCAATTGCAAGCCTGCCAGCTGTATTGCCCCACGCCGACACCACTCGTGAAGCCTTTTTTTACCTTTTTGAAAATAGCGACAGTACGCGGGCATAGCTTTGATGTGTGCTAAAGACTTTGGATATGACGTCAAGCTTGGGGAAGGAAAGTCTTCACCGGTACTTCCAAAATAATCTTCTGCAGCCTCCGTGCAACAAATTAAAAAATAGTCTCGATATTTGTATCGTGAACGCCAAATTAAGACGATTTAGGTATTTTTCTTCAAATACCGAACCGCTTCATTGTCCCTTTAAAGATTTATTAAGAATACCATGTTTTTTTCCACACATTCTCAAGTCCAACAAGCACTGCATCATTCTGCCAGTTCTTTGGTAAGAGAAGGTTGGCAAACAAGCGTAATGCGTGTCTGCAGGTAATTCAGCCGTCACGTCTTCATCGAACTCCTCGTCTTTTGTGTGACGTGTGAGCGGTATGATTGTGGCTTTAAGCACCAACCATAGTCGAAGACAGTGTGCTTCCCCAGCTTCCACATCCTCTCGAACGTGAACATACTTTTTTTCCGCTAGTTCAGAGTGCCTAGCGTCACTTCTCTTACCTTTCGCCCAGCTACGCAGACAACCTGTTCCATGGCCAACCCGGTCTGCACCTCCTCACGGACTCGTGCCACAGCAAAGCTATGTTGGTGCAGCGGGCAGGTGTGCGGATCTGCGGCCCGCACCAGGCCACACACCCGTCTGCTCGGCTCAGCACATGCTCGTCGACACAGATGAAAGGGCGACCGTCGACAAAGCAGACGCACCTTACGTTTTCCCGGTTGGGGACGAAAGCACAGAGTGAGATCAGTTTTAACCATACTGGGCTTGTCATGACACTTCCGTATTTCTACTTTCAGCACAATCGCCCAGTGCGAAAGCCTCATCTCTGGACGACCTCGTGCCTCGTCTGCCTCAAAAGCATTCCTCCCCGGGTACGTGTGTCTGGGACGTCGGTTCAGCCGGGTACGACTAGAGCCGCCAGAAAGCTGCAGTTCAGAGTGACAACACCAGTGTTGCCATCTTTTTTTTGCACGCTCCGCTAAATTGAGACCAGGAAGTCGCTAAACTATTCGCTGAATTCCAAAAAGCTTATTAAACCCTTTTAAAGTAAGTGAACCTCAAATAATCATATCGCAGGTATTTTGAGAGGTTAAATTTGCACTGAAAAACAACTAGGACTTTTTTATTTGTAATGTTTTTTTAGGAAACGACTAGGCGGTAAGTACGAAAGTATGAATAAGAAACGGGTACTTGTTAATTTTACCACGGAAATAATGACTGCTTTGCCTTCAAGAACAGTTCAACGGAACAGTCCAGAAGAAGAAGAGTTCTTCCTCGATGGTGACTGTACTCAAGTCACCTAAATCTGCCGGTGTCGACGGTTCGTTGCCAGCTTTGTAGGCTTCAGCTGTGCCAATTCGCCGAACAACTTCTTCTGGAAGTTTGTAGTCAAAACACGTTTTTGCGTGCCTTTTGAGGCCAGCTTTGAGGTCAGGATGACGTTTGGCGGAGAGCACGTGGGTATGTGGGCGCGGGAGAGATGGTCTGCAGTGCTAACAGTGTTAACATTTTTTTTTAAAGTGCGCCACTAAATTGAGCATATACCCAAAGCAAACTCGGCTAGAGAAGCAAAAAGGTTTAGCCCGCGAGCATCTCTAAAATTGTTCAAAATAACAAGATTACGGTTAAACACCAAAGTCGCTAAAAAAATCGCTAGCTGCTAAATTAAAAAAATCCGTTGCTAAGTGTATAGAAAATCGCTAAATCTAGCGACAAAATCGCTAAAATGGCAACACTGGACAACACTTCAGCCATGTTGTTGCCTAAAACCACTGTTGCCATTTGTCTGAAGCTTTGTCTAAAATCGCAGGAAACGATTTTCTGTTTTCTAGAAACGGTAAAACTTTTCTTAACAAATCAAAACGATATTGCCTGAACTCCTCCTTACACCGTACTTGAAGCCTAGGAAGTCACATTTTCGAATTGTACTTATTACAATTGCCCTCGTTCTGCATTAGGTAACAAAATGGCGGCACCCGTGATACAGGTGGAAAATAGATTGTGGATACTCTGAAGTGTAGCCTATTTAGTGACTTTAGGGCCGACCCATCACGGTGACCTCCATAGACCACCGAAGATGCAGCCGACGCGAAACACAAACCTCTTCGTTTTTGGGAGTTTACCCTTCAGCCCAGATTCAGCTGAAGGAGTGGAGAGGCCTTTTCTGAGAGGATCTTTTTGAAAGATATCAAGACCATCTGCTGCTACAGTTTTTGCAAGTAGTATAAGCACCATTTTATTTTTGCGACACTCACTCGGGTTTAGCAGGCTGCCAAATAGACAAATTAATAGGGTTGAGTGAAACAATGCACAGTGAATTTTCAGGTCTACAATGAGGCACAGCAGGAGGTTGTGGAGAGGGTACACCCTCCAGTTGTGCCAACTGTGACGGATGAACTGATTCACCTGAAATGTCGGCCAAGTATGGAACGTCGCACCATTTTAGACGTAAAAACCCACATGTGCAGTTGGTCCGAGCAAGCCGAAACATAATTTATGCGCCTAGCTTGAATATGTAGTCCAGAATTTGAAATGTATTTAAGATTTTTAGTTTTGTGGGGTGAGCAAAAAAAGTCCTCGTCTCCTTTTTTTTTTGTGTGTGGTGCTCATAAAATTCACGCATGAATATGAGTCACATTTTTGTATTTTGTATTACAATGAAGACTTCATGCAAATGAAGTCTTCATACAAGACTTCATACTAGTCTTTTGTATGAAGCAAATTTTATAATGAATGGACATTTTGCTTCCAGCTGAAATCAAATAATAGCGAAAACATTACCGTTTGCTATGTCACGAGCGGTGTACAAAATAATTAATTGAATAACCTAATGAATATTAGGTTATTTGGGTAAGAGGACTCTGATGATTTTTTGCCTGCATCTGCTACGTATATGAGACATGCTAGGTTATTGTGCTACTCGATGTGCAGACAGTTTTGTGGATAGCTTTTTTTTTGGCAAATAGATGTTTATTTTTTTTTTATACTGTGTTCCGGGCTTGAGACAACTGGTTCTTCATTAAAACAAATTGCTTTAATTCCTTTGCAGGTACTGCAGCATCTTGGGTGCATTGTGGGCTGGCTACCCTCACTACCCTATGCAACTGCTTCACATGAGCAAAAAGTTGATCGATATCTAATATATTTTTTTAGAATACTCCATGCAGTTGCCAAATGTTTCCAGGCCAAAAACTTCCGTCCACTCTGCCCTAGTCGTCCTAAACTCTCTTCAACTATACATTGTTTTGTTTTCTAGCCACAGGAAATAGTGGCTGCCCAGACATGACACTCTGATAGCTTGGCATGGTCATTACGTCTTTAAGGGTGGGGCATGTCGATTGTAACCTTACTGACATACGAGTATTGGCACACTCAAATAAATGCACATCTCGAAGTACAGCCCTTCCAGACATTAAAGGACCTCTTCGACTGCAGACACATTGCAAAAGGTTGTTAATTGATCATGTCTTTATAGACCAGGGGTGACCTGACGAACAAGTACAAGGAGCCAGAATAAAAAAGTATGATTCTAAGTAAAAAGCTGCAGCAAAAAAGGGGTCATAATAGCCTTATATTTTTTCATGTCATTCAGTGGTGACAGCGAATTCTACTTCTAAAGGAACAGCTCATTAAGCACGATTGACCGGCATGTTTGATTTACGCATTGGTAGCACAAGACTGCCAAAGCACGAGCTGTATTTTCTATTTCTTTCCATTTGGTCTTGAGGGGAAAGGGAGGAGGCTTAGCAGAGAGGTGCAGTTCGGCTGAATCCCGGAGAAAAGCTCACCGGAGAAAAGCTCACCGCGAAACCGGCGGATGCGGAGAAAAGGTCACCGATTTTTGTTTTCTTCATTTTATATGGAGGCTGTTGGATCATGCCTAACACATATCAATTTATTATTAAAATTCATCAGCTTTGTAGAAAAGAAAGTGTCTTTTTTTGTAATATTTGTTAAGCTTATTGTGTATATTGCCTCCAATTTAATAATTGCGGGCGAGTGTTTTTTGTGGCTTAATCTGTAGGCAACGAAAGCCGAACTGAAAACTTTATGAACTTGAAGAACAGGAAAAAGTTTGAAAACATAATAATTCCTGCCTAAAACCTAAAAATCAAAATTCTAAATGCCGAAAATTCGAAAGTGCATGCGCAGCAACGCGGTGCCTGAAATTCTCTTTGAAGCTTTTGTTAACCTTTGAAAACTGGATAAAACAGTCAGTAGGATGTCGAGACTTTTTCTTCTACGGACATGAACGTTTTGTAGCCGTTCGTGCTGGTGTTTCCACACGTTGCCTTTGTGTTATTTTGCCCTTCTATGACGAGCCACCCATGACCTTCAGGGCTGCACACTGGCACCGTTGTTTCTCGTGACCTATATAAGAATTGGTCTTCTGTGATATAGCGAATTAATATAGCGAATTGGGCGAGTTGGTAAACGTTATACATGTTAAAAACCGCTCAAACGACGACGACGGAGTGAAGACAACAAACACGACAGGACGAAGCTGTTCACGTAACTAAAGTTAGTGAAATCAACAGAAAGAAAACAGCGTAGCCGACACTGATTACGTCAGCAAACACCTACTTATCTATTAGGCACTACACGATATTTGGAGGTGAAACTGTTCACACATCGCTACTCATATTGGGGAATTGTAGTAGAGCGTTCCCGCAGCCCGCTAAGCACCCGGATAGCGCTCCGTAATCCGCCACAAGACCTTGGAACTACGCAGAGAAGGCCGGTGGCGCGCAGGCGCAGCTGCGGCGTTTCCTTCGGGGATACCGTAGCGGAGGAGGGAAACGGTCTACTACAATTCCCTATTAGCTCGAAAAGTACAATTAAATTAGCGGAAAACAAACAGCGCAAGGACAAGGACAGAGTAGAAGGTGGTAGACACACACAGCGCTGACTTACAACTGAGCTTTATTGGCACTGACAAGCTGTATAAATACACAATTTGCCCGGCCCAAAAGCCAAGAAAAGAAACACAAGAGGAGGACTACACGTGTTCCTAGAGTCATCTGCAGGCACCGTTGCTCTCCGATCTGAGTAGAAAAGTACACTCCTTTTCCGTCAAGGCAAGTGACGGGGCACTAACACACTCAGAGCCCGATTGTCCAATGGCGCGGGCTTCTATAATCTCACGTGTCAGTTTATCTTTTTGTTTTCTGATGACCGTGCATCGTTCAAAAAACGGAGTGCATCCGCAATCGCGGCAATGCACCCCAAGGTGCCCCGACACAACCTGAGACATTATAACGATGCTCTCTTAAACGCTCATTGAGACAACGTCCTGTCTGCCCTATGTATCTCCGGCCACAGGACAGGGGATACATACATACATTAAACCTCTTTATCTGACAGAGCTACCGACGCCGCACTTTCAGCTGTATATAAATTGTATTTTTTACCGGTGTACAATGTTCTGATTCGTTTCCCCTTCCGCTAAGCCCTCCGCAACGAAGCAGCCGCTACTGCGCCGGCGCGCCGATGGCCTTGACTGCAGAGTTCCGGCTAGCGTAGCTGATTGCGGAGGGCATTGCGGGACCTCGGAAACGATCTACGAAAACTCCCTACTATACAGAATGGGTGGTTACGAATTTCTGAGGAATTAGTAATTATGCCCAATGAACTTCAAGAATATTACAAAAAGAGGATATATTTTTAATAAAGTGACGAATGCGAATTGTGTTAAACTGATACGTTTTATACAGAATACTCTAAGTTAAAAAAGAAAAAAAAAAACGTCGAGTTTTTTTCCGTTTTCGATCAGAGGCCGGTGAGCTTTTCTCCGCATATACGGGTGTCCAAACAGGACACTACAAAACGCACGACTCCGACAAATCGTGAAAATTGAAGCGGACGCGCCCGCTTCGCGCACGCTTCAATTTTCACGATTTGTTGGAGTCGTGCGTTTCGTAGTGTCCTGTTTGGACACCCCTTAAGCCGGTTTTGCGGTGAGCTTTTCTCCGGTGAGCTTATCTCCGGTGAGCTTATCTCCGGTGAGCTTATCTCCGCTGAGCTTTTCTCCGGTGAGCTTTTCTCCGCCGCCGAGTTCGGCTACCCCTGCCAGGGCCGTAAGCAGGGGGGGGGGGAGGGGGGGGGTTTAGGGGGTTCTGACCCCCCCCGAAATTTTTTTCTGGGTACGGCCCTGGTCGGTGCACTGGCAGCCAGCCAATTTTAATCTCCACCTCTGCGCACGCGCAGTGGCGCCGGTCGGCTACCGGGTACCAAACCGGGACCGGTTCTCCGGTTTGCTGTAACTCTCCATTATATGCCACCGATGCACATGATTCATAGGCGAAAATAAGACAATAGACACTTTCAAAATGGCCGCCGTTGTCCCCGAACCCCCCCCCCCCCCCCCCCCCCCCGAAATTTTTTTCTGGGTACGGCCCTGACCCCTGCCCAGTGTGCTAATTTTCTTTTTTTTTGACCGAAAGGAATTGCACATTTGTCACAAATAAAAACATTAAGTTGATTAATAATACTTAAAATGAATGTTCAATGCGGCAAACTTGTGCTGTGAAACATGAAGTAACAAAAATCGTGCAGTCTGCTGCAAAAGTTTGCGGGGTGCGGGAGCATCAGCCGAAGTGACTGGTTGCGTCTTTTGACGGCGCGTGGCCAGTGGCGTCGGAACAGGGGGGGGCAGGGGGGGCGACCGACCCCCCAGAGATTTTTTAGTAATGGCGGCTCGCGAGCTCGATATTTCGCAAATTTCTCAGAGTGCGATTTTTAAGATATTTCGCGGGCATGAATTTCTCGCAATACAAGTGGCATGATGATATTCATCATCATGGGATTAGTTATTCGAGGCCACGAGAGCGAAGAAGGTACCATCGCCAGTGGAAAAGTATCCAAGCTGCTTCCCCTGTGCCCCACCGGGTGGGTTGTTCGAGTAAAAGCGACGAGGCGCTTTGTCGAGAACTACGAAAGAGTGTAACTAACCCTGAAAGACATTTTGAATGATAAGGGGTATCCGCGAGACGACAAGAAGTCAGCAATACACGGCTTCTTGAAGAAAATACAAAAGTTCGAGACCGTGTTTGGTCTCAACTGCGCCATCACAATATTTGGACCATGCGAAGAACTTGCAACATCGCTGCAGAAGCCAGATACTTCTGTGGGAGGAGCGCTGAGGGCGACGGAGGTCCTGGAAGCACATTTGACAAGGCAAAGAAAGGAGAGTGGTTTCCAAGAAGTGTACGAACGTACAGAGGGGGCAGCAAAGAAGCATAAGCTAAAGGCCCCTTTAAACAAGACCACGCGATGCGGTCCTCCAAGAAGGTTTGAACACAGCAGCGAGCCCTGTCAACCAGCGTTTCTAGACGCGGAGACAGGCCTTCGGAAGCAGTTCTACGAAGCGTTAGATTGTGTTCGCGCCGAGCTTGCAAGACGATTCAAGCAACCAGGCATGCAAAGTCTCGCACAACTAGAGCAAATAATTTTGTGCGCTATTCAAGAGAAGCCACAAATTGCAGAAGAACTTGAAAGGAAGTTAGGATCCCACGCTACTGATTTTCACCTGGAAAGCCTTTCAAGGCAGCTGAACATGGTTCACTCGCTCTCAGGCGGTCAGATCGGCTCCGTACCCGAGTTGTGCCGTGCTCTGGGCAGACATGTCCCAGAGGTCAAGAGGATGATGACTGAGGTGATGCGCCTTGCGGCACTTATAATGACAGTGCCAGTGTCAGCGGCATCAGCTGAACGAAGTTTCAGCGCACTTCGGCGTATCAAGAATTACCTCAGAGCTACCATGTCACAAAAGTGACTGACTCAGGTGATGGTGCTGCACGTAAATAGTAAGCGAGCAGCAAAACTTGATCTGAACTCTATCATCAGAGAGTTCGTGTCGAGGACGGCTGAACGACGAACCGTATTCGGGCACCAGTGAGCTCTTTCTTATTTCACGCTGTTTGAAGACGTCAACATGAGAGAAAAACAAGATCACCACATTCCAAAAGAGGAAGGACATATATTCGTTCTAAATAAACGTTTGTGAGCGTTTCGATTTTATATATCCATATTGTTCTAGATGCTTCATCCCCCCCCCCCCCCCCCACCCCACCCCAATTCCGTTGCCCCCCCCACCTCAGAAATACTTCCGACGCCACTGCGCGCGGCCACTCTCAAGATTCACGTTTCGAGAATCTGCTTCCGTTCATGCTCGAAGTCGTGTCTTCTTTACTCGCTCCCGCCCGACGTGCACGAGATAACCGGGACTGGCGCAAGGCGCCGCGTTGACAGCCATCATGTCGCGCGTCTGCGGGTGGCGATGTTTCGGAATGTTTCTTATGGGTATTCAGCCTAAAAAACGGGACGGGTGATCTTTTGGTGGTGGGCGTTCATACAAATCTTAAATACTGAAATAAAGTTTTAAAAGGGCATAGATGGGAAACATTTTAAACTTTAAACATTTTATTTTTTGGGCAACAATTTAGATTTTAGATACAATTTAGGTGGAGGTCGTGGCTCGTTTGAAGTCTCGCCCATAGAACGGTGGGGGCCACCGTTCTATGGGCCTATTACTACTGGATTTCTACTGGAAAATCACAAGTTCCGTGAAAGGAGTTTCACAGACCTTGTAATTTTGCAAAAATTATATAGAAGCAGAAGAAGTATGTTAAATAACAAAAATTTAAAAACAAAAAAAATGCTTTACAGAAATTTTCTGGCAGGCCAGCTGCCAGACAATTTCTGTTTTTTTACATAACTTTTTTTTTACAGTGTATCCTGGAAACTCGCCTCAAAAACTGCGCCAAGAACGCAAGGTGCACCTCAGTGAGCACCCAGAATGAGCTCATAAAAATCAGCGAAGAACTTTTGCGGGCGGATATTGTAGGAGCGTGTAACAGTTCATGACTGTACTCTATACTGGCAGATGAGTCAGCAGACATTTCGGGAACGGAACAACTCACGCTGGGCATTCGCTTCGTTGACATGAAAAGCAAAATTCTACGAGAGGAATTTGTGGGCATGGTTTCCCTCAGAGAAATGAACGCAGGGGCAATTTCCACCGCCATTCTCCAAACTCTCGAGGAGTTAGGACTGACCTAAAAAACCTTGTGGGCCAGGGATATGACGGTTGCTCTTCAATGTCAGGATGCATATCCGGTGTACAGGCTAGGATCGGGAAAAAGCAGCCGCGAGCCTTGTACTTCCACTGCGCCTCACACCGTCTAAACTTGGTTGTGAACAAGGCCAACTTGGTGTCAGAGGTGAGAAATGCGGTGGCCTCTGTCAAAGCGGCAATCAAGTTCTTCAGAGAAAGCCCCCTCAGAAGGAAGCATGCACCCGCGCTGCCTCTACTTTGTGACACTCGGTGGAGTTCAAAGTACAAGAGCATCCGCTTGTTTCACGAGAACTTTATAAGCGTTATGGAGGCGTTGGAAAAACTCCTGTCATCCACGGACAAACAAACGCGAGAAACAGCGTACCAGCTCGTTTGTAGCTTGAGCCCCCCATCGTTTCTTGTTTGCCTCACGATTATTGCGAGGTATTCTGCACTCCTGGAACCGGTGACGAACATCCTGCAGTCCGTTCAGATAGACATTTTGAAAGTGAAAGAGCACATTCGCGTGCTCACCTCAACCATACTTGAAAACAGAAAACGCGGAAGGCGTTTTCAAGGACATCTCGAAGGTCGAAGAGACGTCCCGGCAGGTGGACGTAGAAATCGCTACGCCACGAATGGTTGGACAACAAGTTCACAGGTCCAACGTCGTGGGAACAGCAGAAGAGCACTACCGCCGGAGCATCTTTATTCCGTACTTGAATTCCCTGCTGTCAGCCCTCGAAGAAAAGTTCGGGGAAAATAAAACACCCGCGTTCGCTTTGCTGTTGCTGCACCCAAGGTCCCTGAAGCAGCTTTCTGAAGATGATGTCAGGGTCAAACTGTGCCAGCCATTTGCGGAGCATTTTGATTTTGGCAACTTCCAATGCGAAGTTCAACTGTGGCGTAGGTCGTGGAGGAATAGCGACTTCGGTGGGGGCCTCATGAGCCTGCTCACGTTTGCTGAGGGGATTTATCCCGCCGTGAGCCATGCCCTGCAAACGGCAATAACGTTCCCCGCAACGACGTGCTGTCCCGACCGTTCGTTCAGCACAATGCGACGTGTAAAAACGTGGCTTCGCTCTACGATGTCGGACCGACTGTCCGGTCTTTGCATGATATCCTTTCATCGGGAAAAAATCGAAAAGACAGGACAGAGAAAGTTCGCGGAGAGGGTGGTTGATGAGCTTGCGATGCGTGCGCCTAGACGGATGCTCCTTGTCTTTCGTGATTGAAGTCCTTCAAACAGCCGCGTCCGACTGTGCCGAGGCAAGCTAAGGGAACCCGCGTCGAACGGAAAGTTACTATGGCAACTAACCCTCCGATGGTAGCCCGCCCTGCTAGCTTTCCAACAGAGCCAACGCAGCTTTCAGATATATTCCACAGACCACAACCCGGGAAACGCTTCGATTAATATTACGAGCGAATACAGTTTTGTGCAGAAAATTAGAGTTGTAAATTTGAACATAGGCCAACTTGGGGTAGCTTTTAAAAACTTGTATAAACGATAAATACATTTAATTATGGAAATAAAAGGGTATTGTTCATCGCTGCAACAATTTATTATATGTGCGCGTCTTAGATACACTGTCTTGCTGTTTTATTGTGTACAGTACATATGATGCCAATACTTGCATATAAAATCTTCGTATTTTTTATCTCTGAGATAATTATAAACTATGTGGACTGTTTTGCTGTTTTGCCGCGTCATGGACTATATTCCTTACTTTTTTTCACTGTGTGTACATATCTACAGGGTGAAACAAGGAGACGCCAGGCTCTTTAAATCGACCGGAAAATTCGGTTTCTTAACCTACTGCGCTACGACTTTGTGCAGCGTTGCCCTCAGATGGTGATTTTTTTCTTTTTTGTAAAATTTGCGAAGAGCGAACTTACCTGAAAAAAAAAGTAAAGAAAGAAAAAGGCTTAGCTCCTATGGAAACGCAGCGACGCCACCGGTCTTCAAACAACTCGGCGCCGTTTCGCACGGGAGACAAGAGATGGCGCAACAAACGCCGCCAACGAACGAGCATACGGCGCCGAGAGCAGGCCTTTTTAGCAGACGTTCTTTTCGACTCAAAAGCGGCGCGCGTTCCGCAGGCGGCGACAGTCGCAGAAACAAAAAAGACAGGCGCGGTAACAACAAGGAACTGCAGTTCCTTGTCTGCAAAAGGGCGGGCTCTCGGCGTCGTTTGCTCGTTGGTTGGCGGCAGTTGGCGTCGCGACCGCTTGCGCCATCTCTTGTGTCCCGTGCGAAACGGCGCCGTGTTGTTTGCCGACCGGTGGCGTCGCTGCGTTTCCATAGGAGCTAAGCCTTTTTCTTTCTTTACCTTTTCCCCAGGTAAGTTCGCTCTTCGCAAACTTTACAAAAAAAAAAAAAAAAGAAAATGCACCATTTGTGGGCCACGCTGCACAAAGTCGTAGCGCGATAGGTTAAGAAACCGAATTTTCCGGTCGATTTAAAGAGCCTGGCGTCTCCTTGTTTCACGCTGTATAGAAGTTTTTTTTTTCTTACTTTAAAATTAGTATTACTGATGCATTGTACTTTTTAAAGTAATTGTTTAATAAAAAATATTATGTGCATCTTGCAAGCTGTATTTAGATTTTTCGTATTTTACTGTTAAACGACCCCCCCCCCCTCCCCCCCCCCCCCTCCCCCCCCCCCCCCCCCTCCCCTCGGGCGCACATTGCGAAGGGCCGTCAGTTTGCCCCCCTCCCCTCAAGAAAAAATCCTGCCGACGCCCATGCTACTCGAGGATTCCGGCTGCTCGGACGGCTCAATTAGCTTGAAAATAAGTGAACATCTAGTGCAGTGGCAAAGAACAAGAGGACCATCGGTTCGGTGTAGCACCGCGGAACAGCATCAAATGTGTTGGTGAAAAACTGAGCTTGGTAGTGCTCAGTCCTGTGCACAACGTTTAATCAATAATGGAGAAAGAATTGAGCTAAATAGACTTTCTCGGTGAACGATAGTTTTCTAAAAGTTGTTGGTCGACAGCCTGTGCGGCAGGGTACAAATGAACTGCGGGAGGAGCCTACACACCAGTGTTGCGGAATGGGCACCCCCATTCCATTCCAATTCCATTCCGGGGAATTAGAGTTTGCGATAATTCAATTCCTTTCAACTCCTAGGAATGGGGAGACTGGGCCCATTCCCACTCATGAAATGGCTGAATCGTTCCATTCCATTCCTTCAATTCCTAAACGTAAAAATTGGCACTTGACAGTTGCATTGCATGGCAGGGTTGGGCAGAGATAGTCAAAAATGTATTTGGAAGTGGAAATCCTGGTATAGATGAAAATAGTAGCTAAAATGCTGATACTCAAATATATCTGTAAAAATGTATTGCGATACGTACCGGAAATACATTTTAAAAAGAGTCAAAAAGTTTTTGGAAAATTAAATGCAGGAATACATTTTAGGGAGGGCAGAAATATAAATACTGATAATGCAATACATTTTTCAAATTTCTTTGAGACGCCAACTGAGATGAGGCTTTAAATTTGAAGTGAAAGTTTTTTTTTATGTTGATATTATTTTTCTGCAGGCTTGGCGCTTCGCCTTAAACTCGCAGTCGGCTTTCTGTGGCAATGCCGTCAATGCTAGGGGAGAGGGTGCAACAACCGCCGTACATGCACTTTCCTCCTCTCTTCGGATTGACACAGAAAGCTGACCGCCGGACGAAGAGGAGTCTTCAAGGGGTTCAAAAAACGTTTCATCAAGGATTGACCGCGGTCCCTTCCCAGGCATCTTGTCTCTCTGACCAGTAATGCGAAAAGACTTCGACCTCTAAATAAATTCCACCAAAACATCATCACTTCCCTGTCCAATAAGGGCGCCCCTGTCAACACTGATCACATGACGTCACGGCGGAATGAGCTAGTATTTTTTATCTGTAGGTGTGGCCTTGAACATGAAACTTTACCCACGCTGCTGTATGAAAGGACAGTACGTACTTTCGTTGTAGGTGACCTCGTTGAAGACCATGCAGGCAGTTGCATTTGGAATTTGCGAGAATAGGGTGGACCACATTAAGCATCCTGGAGCACATGTCTTATCTTTTGTTACGGTTGAAAAATCTATACGGTGGCATCCCTGTTGTGACGGTCCTTCCTGCCGACTCTCCAATTCCAACGCATGAATGGCAGTCCTCAAGTTTCGGCTAGCATCATCCAAACAGAGACCTGTGGATTGCGATCTGAGATGGCCGGCACAGGTGTGAGCTCTCCGAGAAACAGCGCGCTCGAGACGAGTCGCAGGAGTACGAAGTCTCAGTTGGCACAGCGAGGCCACGTCTGGCCTTCTTCCTGGGTATCGGATCACGTGAGCAGCGGGTCAGGCTCACGTCGACGGATGACGTACCCTTGAGCCGTGCAACAGGCGCAGACGCATTCGGATTTATGTTGAACTTCACTGGTGAAAGGCGCCACCGCCGCCCCCCTTCCCTCCCCCCTTTGTTCTTTGCTTTGACGCTTGTTTTTTGTATTGCATTTTTTTTTTTCGTATACATTTGTTAGGGCTTTACGCGTGTTTGCAGTTTCCCGCTTATTTTATTTCTGAGCATCTGACTCGCTGACTAACTCGGTATAACTAAACGTTAAAAAAAAAAAAAATTAATGAATAAAAAAAATATATAAAGAACCTGGCCCATTCCATTCCCATTCCATTCAGGGCAAAAGGCACCTAATTCCATTCCCATTCCATTCCCCTCAACGTTGCCGCCATTCCATTCCCATTCCATTCCGGGGTCGCGAAAATGTGGAATGATTCCGGAATCATTCCAACTCCGGAGTGGCAACTCCGCAACACTGCTACACACAAAGAAGAAATGATCTACAGAAAGGCCATGCCTGACGCGCCGTAACAATTGGCGTCTCTCAAAGAGAAGCGACCATGCCAGATACCTGAAAACTTGGGTAGAGATGATTTTAGGGGCGAAGCTCCTTAGGGTCTAGCCTTGTCCGTCCTGCGACCGTGCTCACATCGATTGCCATCCCATTGGTCTTCTTAAAAAAAGAAAAAAAAATGTTTGCACCCGCAGTCGACAGGATTCAGACCTGTGCGGGGAGACCCCAATAGATTTCTAGTCCATCGCCTTAATCACTCGTGCATGACTGCGGGACGAGTAGGGGGCTCTGAGATGTGGTCTCAAGAGCTGGGGATGTCATGGATGAAACGTTGCATGTAGCCGCTCAACGTCTATACAGGAGAGGGCGCTGCGGTCGAATGCGTATATAATCGCGTTAATCAGCACTACCTATGAACCAAATCAGTATCATCAGCACCACCAGAGCTTCGCCCCAATCAACATCATTTACCATGTAAAGATGCGGTAATTTGTTTTTTTTTTCGTGTACAGTTTCTATTCAGTTTTATTTTGCTTGCACATGCTCCGAACGCTAACGGCGGGGAAAGCTTTTTTTCTGCGATCTCGATTGGTATTAATGTTAACGAAAAGATGAATCTAATATCGGATCACATCGCATGCCACCTCGACATGCAAAGCAGAAAGCAAGACGGACTTCATCGAATCCGTGAGCGACCATCGAGAGGGGCGTCTCGATGGAAGGGAAATTCACGAAGTGAGGGAAATTGCCGAAAATAGGGAAATTTTAAGCGTCCAATGAAAGAGGGAGAAACGTGGAACGCCCGTCGCGTCTGCACTACAGGCGGTCGCCCTCCGTCCGGAGGCTCTATTCCCAAACGTCTATCGTTTCCTCAAGATCCTAGCGACTCTGCGCGTAACAGCGGCAGAAGCTGAGCGCTCTTCCTCTTCAATACGACAATTGAAAACATACCCGAGAGCGTTCTCTTCAAATCAGCGACTGCTGGGTCTAGTGCTTTCGAATGTTCACCGCAGCATTGAAGTTCAAGTGGTGGACATCCTGGAGATTGCTTGCCGTGAACGCAGGCGGCTGCATCTTAATATGTAGGCGCTTGGCATAAATACAATGACCAAGAGAGCATGTAAATGGCTTTCTGAAATAACTAGTCACATTTACTTTTGTATTCGCGGTAAACTCTAGTCGAAATCACGTAATTCTGATCAGTACACAAGGTGCGCGTGAGCGCAGCGCCACCCGTTGCTTACAGCGCAGTTGTTTTTCCAATTCATTTAATATTCCCTACATCACTGATGCGCTCTCTTGCTCTTTTCAGAAAGGTCAGAAAAAGACGTAACGACTGGTGTCAGTGCCGGACACTGACCTCTATTGTAGTAAGCTGGATCGCCGATGGCGAGCCCAGTGGCACCACCGGCTATTGCCTGACACCAGGCAATACACGCAAGTAAACGAAAGAAACGCACAAAAGTAGTAATATTGAAGCTCTTACGCGGTGCTCGAAAGCGAGTATCTTATGATGTGCTGCGATCATTATATCGGGTGTTTGGAGATCGAATAAGTATTTGTCAAGCGTTCGAACACCTATTCAAAAATCAAACGTGCCAGAGCACCCACGTCTAGGTCGATTGAGGATATCTTTCCCTACACTCTAAAAAAAAAAGGAGTCGACAAGTGTCGACTCGACTCTTTTTGGAGAGTATCTGGGTTGTCGCAAACCACACTCTCTATTGAGAGTAACGGTTACTCTTCAACGACGAGAGTCAGTTTAACTCTGCCATGCGAGTGTTCACTTAACTCTTCTATAAAGAGTCATGCCAATACTTTTGCCAGAGTCAGCACTACTCTTTCGATGTGTAAGTGTGAGAGTTAATTTCACTCCTTTGTGTAGAGTAACTATAACTCCATAAAAAGTGTTGTCTAAACTCTTTGACGAGAATTAATATCACTCCTTTGTGTAGAATGACTATAACTCTATCAAAAGTATTGCCTAAACTCCTTGTTAACGAGTTAAGGAGGCTCTCCAAGCAGAGTTACCTTCACTCCTTCATGTAGAGTAACTTCAACTCTGTATTCAAGAGTTACGCGTACTCACCAGGAAGGGTTACCTTCACTCCATCGTGTAGAGTAACTACAGCTCCATTAGAAGTGTGGCCTAAACTCTGTACTTAAGAGTTAAACATACTCTCCCTGAAGAGTTGATTTAACTTTTTTGTGTAGAGTAATGAGAACTCCATTAAAAGTGTTGTCTAAACTCTGTGTAAAGAGTTAAAAAAACTCTCGAGGAGGAGTTGATTTCACTTGTTTGTGCAGAGTAACTACAACTCCATTAGAAGTGTTGCTTAAACTCTGTATTAAAGAATTAAGCATGCTCTCTAGGAAGAGTTGTGATGACCATTTTGAGGAGAGTAAATAAAACTCCATTAGAAGTGTTGCCTACACTTCATACTAAAGAGTTAAGTATGCTCTCTAGCAAGAGTTAATGTCAAATAACAGCACACTTGAGCAGTTTGTGTGACCCCTTTTCGAAGAGTGCTTAACTCTTTAATAGAGTCAATTCCTCTCCACAAAGAATTGTGTAAAGTACACCCCCGTGTGCCTAAACTCCGTATAAAAGAATCAAACACACTTTTCAGGAAGGGGTCACACAAACTGCACTCAATTATACTCTTATATGTTGTTTTTGTTGTGTTGTTGAGTGCAAGTTAACCCAGTAAAAAGTAAGAGAAACGCATGAAAAGAAAATTAGAAGAACAGAAGTGTAAATTTGGCTGTTTGTTAATAAAAAGTTTGCTGGAAAAAAAGTTAAAAAAAAAAAAAAACTCTACTGGCAATCAGCATTTCTAGCCAGTTAAAGTGCGACCACTGTACTTTTCTTTTTGCAATTATTTTATGAATGTCAATACCTCTCTTGATTTCACTGTAATGTGGAATGCTTTTGGCCTTATTGCAGGAGTTGTTGCATACAACTAGGGACAACTCAAGTATTTTGCAATGAACAGTAGCCCTAAAATCTAAAATCGGCTATGTACATGTTTACAAGATGGTTGCATAGGAAATGTGGAACGGCACATAGATAATGAGCCTGTACAGAGTAGAAAAGTCAGCATGGAAAGAATAAAAACAGTAGAAAAAAGCTTAATAAACCAAGACTTTAATTTCAGCACATGGCAAAAAAACCAAAACTGGCACCTAAATTCCCTCTGGCTAAAAGTTTCTAATTTTGATATCAGATCCAAAGCCAGGACGGACTTTATCTTGTACTTCAAACCAATGAAGTGCCCAATCACTGCGAGTGACCGGCTTGCTTTTTGACGGTAAGATATGTCGTGGACCCAGTGCAGTGCAAGAACGAGCACAGCACGAGCCACAATATCCGTCACCTCAAAGAAGTGGTCCTCCGACACCAGAGTTATGGCACTTGAGTCCTCTTCATCACTGCACATCACCGGGCAGGTCGATCCGTCGTGCCACTCCTCCTGTGAAGAATGAATGCATAAATGTAAAGTCAGAAATATTAAAAAAGAGTAAGCTTGCTAAGTGCCCTTAGTTAATACCAGTGCACTCATTTGCAAGACAATAGACCATTTTCGAAAATCCCAGGAGCCATTCATAGAATATACTTGTATAGTTGGCTGGGACTTGCATTTTTGCCGATTGAACAAGAGTCCGAACCAAACACTTAGGCAGCACTCATGGCTAGCTCACTCAGCCGCAACCATCCAAAACCATTAGTACCCCTTCTGACATGAACACCTAAAAGAAAAATAATCCACATCTCTCTCCCTCTCTCTCTATTTTTTTCCTTTGTATGCAATGGCAGCCGTAAGTGGTTGCATTTATTTATGGCATCCCCAAGCTAGCACCCCCTGCCAGTGGCATCGGGACAAGGGTGCAAGGGGAGGGGGCAGTTGCCCCCCCCCTTTTTCCTGACATTTGAAACAATTATAGCAAACAATATGGGAGAGGGGGACAGGGTTTAGCTTCCCTGCACATCACCCCTCCACCTTCCAAACGGTAGCAATTCAGCTGGCCTCTGCCCACAGTGGTAAAAGACATAGCTCTATATTTATACAGACTTTCCCGAAGGGTAGGATGAATGCAATTTCTTAACATCTGGATTTGTCCAAGTAGACTCGTCCAAGTTTTCATAGATTAGTTAGTGTGAACAATCTATTGTGGTGGTTCAGTGCTGACTGCCGTATATTATAGTTTATTTTACAACTTTACAAAAAAAAAAAAAAGCTAGCGAATGCATGTAACATCTCAGTTTGGGGAGACCATTAATTAAAAGTAATTTCAACTCTACAAGGAGCTAATTTGCCATAAAGTACATTTTAACCTTAAAAAAGAAAAAAAAAAATTATACATACTAAAATGCACAAATTCTAAATATATATATATAAAAGTACCCCAACCCAAGAACACACAGGTTTTGATTCGCAAGAGTTAAAATAATTGATAAATGTGCCACATGTCAAAACAAAGAATGCATCGTGGCATGCCGACACTACAAGATAGTCAGCAAGCTGTTCATGTGTGCCACCTCATCCTGCAGCTAGCTGCACAAAAGATGTGGGCTCTAAATTTCTCGTTGCATGTGAATGAACTGGTTGCACCACTCTGAATGCATTGCATTGCAAGGTCGAATTTAGAGCTCTTTTTTTCGTTTTTTCAAATAGTAGGAAGGTGAACCTATAAATTGCTTAGGCCTAACCTTGCAACATCATAGTGACCCTTAACCCTTCATCTAACCTTGAAGAGGCTATGAAAAAAAAATATATATATATATTTTAAGCAGTTTGGTTGGGACACGCGTGTCAAAAAATAAATTTTATGCGAAAAAAATAAAAATTTTTAGAGCAATATTGACGGCAAAAGATTGATTTGAAATTATGCGGGCAAAGTCCATGACATCACAGAATGGTCATTTGCTCTTTCCACCTTAACGTTAAGGCGAAGCCGATCCACCTCTCCTCCGCACGCCCGAATGCCAAGAGAAAAGCAGTTGAAAGGAGGTGACTATTGACTTAGTTGCAAGGCACCTCATGCCATCAATATTTCTCTAAAATAAAAAATTTTTTTCACTTAAATTTTCTTTGACACGCGTGCCCCAACCAGATTTAAAAAAAAAAAAAATTTTTTTTTCCTTTTACCGGTTTTTAAGAACTGATAATTACAACCTCGCCATATAAGTTCACACCTATATTTCTATGTTGATTTGAAAACAAACAAAAAAATGTTTTAAGGCTTACAGTATTTGCGGCACAGAAATATGTAGTCATAAATGTACCCATAGTGCCTCCATATCATTTACAAGTTAAAAATCGAACCGCTGGCCTTCCTCTTCAGCTCACTAGCGTCAAATGTACTACTAAATTAAGTCGAATAAATACCCTGTTATAGGAAAGAACATGACATTTGAATGAATCAAGAATTTAAAATAAATCAGTTATATAAAAAGAAATCGTTGACTAAAGACAATTACTGGCAAATACATTCACATATCGCAGTGACATAACTGACACTCCACTCGCACCCAACAAGCCGAATCTTGGCAAATAAGGACTAACTCAACGCTCTGTGGCATTCGGCTTTGGACCTACTGGGAGGACTTTACTACAGCACACATCTACCGCCAAGAAGACAGCCATATTTTAACAGCAAAAATGAAATAAACATGACTTCGAACACAAAAGTAACCAATCATAACGTCTTTCATGAACTATTAGAATAAAAAGCACTTACAAATAGCGCTGTAAAGGGCCTTTCGCCGTGGATTACACGCTGGACTTGTCAGAGATTCCCGGTCCAGAGTTAGACACAATCCAAGCTCATCGGATCCTGACAAAAAGTACATTCACTGTAAAAACAAATTCTGTCAAATTAATAGAAATTGCCAGCTAATTTTTGATGCCGGTACAATTACCGTTGTCTTCCATCATGGTCACAGCATTAACTATGTCTTACGTGCATGAGAGTAATGAGGCCCTACGGTTTTCCCCGTAACTTGACCCGTAGAAGCATGGCAGAAAACTGTAACTCTCAGTCACTGTACCGCACGCGATGCACGGATACGGGAATTGTTCCGGCATCAAAAATTAGCTGCCATGTTTTCCGTAACTTGCGACGGCGGGAATCGTTTAAATTAGCTGGCGCGTTGTTCACACCTTGAAGCAACGGCCAGAGCCTGTTGAACTGCGAGCTGCAGTGACTTAACAAAATGGATGCCTCAGTGAACAATAAATATGGCATTTTACTAATATAATTATTGTTCACTGAGACGTCCGTTTTATTAGATCATTGCAGCTAGCAGTTCAACAGGCTCTAGCCGTTGCTGCAAGGTGTGGACAACACGGCAGCTAATTTTTAATGTGTGAATGATTCCCGTTGTCACGCCTGACATGCAGCTCAGTGATTGAGAGTTGCAGTTTTCTGGTGCCCCAAGTTACGGAGAACATGCCAACTAATTTTTGATGCCGGAACAATTCAAATTAAATATCTAGCGCCCATAAAATGTGATTAGGTTGTGGGCCCAAGTTACTTTCAAGAGTTAACGCCAACTGCGCATCCCAGCGGTTAGCAGGTGCTTAAACAGTTAGAAATTTGAAGCAAGTGCACACAAGATACAGTACTAGGTAAAACATGTTCATACCTTTTTTTTTCTCAAGAAATAATTAGTGGGCCATTTCCAGCTTTCATGTAGAAGGCAATCTCTGATTTTCAGAGCAATAAAGTCCATATGAAGAACTACAGATCCTGGAAAAGCAAAACAGAAAATATGAAATGTGATTAGATTATTAACAGAGTGCGATGACAGAATAAATTTCCCAATTTCTGCAAACTATGAGTTACACGTAAGCGCATTGCAAGAGCCTCAGCTGAACTCCTCGCGAGAACTAGACAGCAAAACCAACTTGAGACTTATGCTACGAACTAACAAGGGAAGTCCGAAAATGCCTTCGAAGACAAAATTGCTGCAATCAATGAGTTTCTTCAAGCATGCTGTCACGAGTTACTTTCAAAAGTTACTGCCAACTGTGTCTCTCAGAGATAATTACACACTATGTTAGTAAGAAATTTCAAGCAAGTGCACATAAGATGCAATACGGAGTAAAACCTGTTCATACCTTTATTCTTGGGAAAAAATTAGTAGGCCATGTCCAGCTTTTATGTGGAAGGTAATCTCTAACTTCCAGAGCAATCAAGTCCAAACGGAAAACTACAGGACCTGGAAAAAAAAAAGTGGAATGTGATTAGGTTCTGAACAGAATGCAATGACAAACTAAACCTCCCGATTTCAGCAAACTATGAGTTATACATAAGCGCAGTGCAGGTAACTCAGATTCATTCTGGCAGGCACTAAGCAGTGAAACCAACTTGTGACTTATGCTATGAAACCACTTTAACAAGGCAAGTTCGAAAAATACCTTTCAAAATGAAATTTCCAGATTCAATGAGTTTCATCAAGCCTGCTGTCACAAGTTAAATTCAGAAGTTACTGCCAAGTGCACCTCTCAGAGATAGGTGTTTGAACACCGTGTTAGTAAGAAATTTCAAGCAAGTGCACACAAGATACAGCACTGAGTAAAACATGTTTGTATCTTTTTTCTTGAAAAATAATTAGTGGGTTACGTCCGGCTTTCAAGTGGAAGGCAATGTTCGTAACTTGCACAGCAATCAAGTCTATATGAACAACTATAGAACCTCGAAAACAAAGAAAAACAAAAAAATGTGGAATGTGGTTAGGTTCTGAACAGAATGCAATGACGAACTAAACCACCCGATACCTGCAAACTATGAGTTACACGTAAGTGCACTGCAGGTGCCAGTGTGATTCAAGAAAGCTGTAAACCCAAATGAAATTACTTGAAAGGGGCCAGGACACAGAAATTAGGCAAGTAAGAGTATTCATTACATGACAGCCCCATAGGTTACTGAACATACAGAAAACATTTCAGAATATTTAAAGTTCCAATAATTACAAAAATATATCTTTTAATGTTTCTGATTTCTATCTGGTGACCAGGATACCTGGGTGACCGGGCGATGCCTGAACATCGAACTCTGAGAACAGCAAAGCTCATTGCAAGGGACCTAATACTAGTATTTAGCGGTGCACTGTCGCGATTGCGGGTGCAAACCGCAGTTCTCCAACACCATTGCATTGTTTAAACACCAAGACCAAATGTGTTAGGAAATGAAGGAAACCTATTACATAATAAAAAACAGACCATCTTGAGTGAGCCAACCTTCACTGACTCCAACGAACAGTGAGATTCATTTTCTGGATCTTGGTTAGCATGTGGAGTGTGCAATGAAGAAGAAAGAAGTGCAGAATCCACGGTGCGCCCTATGCCCGTGCGAACATAGTGCCATCTACACATTCCAATGAAAAATCAGTTATTATTCAGCACTTATCCTATGTAGTCCTTCCTTTTTGTCCTTTTCCCTTTTGAGCTGTTTTTCACAAAGGAAATTTTTAATCCATGATAAAGTGGGAGAATCAAGATTCAGTGAGGAAAGTTTTGATATTAAATGACAGAGAGATACATGATCGAAAGCCTTAGAGTAATCAAAAAATATGGCATCATATTTGGGAGTTAGTGTTCATATTAACATGACTATCATGGGTGAACTCCGGCAACTGCCTCTAGCATGAATATCTTTTACGAAACCTGTACTGATCTTGGTAGAAAAAGTTGTTAGTAGATTCCAAAAGCGATACTACATGAGGAAATATTGGGTTCTAACAACTTGCATACAACACTGGTTAATGATATAAGACGGTAGTTTCCCGCAGAGTGACGGTCGCCACTTTTGTAGATTGGAACGACCTTCCCAACCTTCCGCTCGTGTGGGATGCAACCAGTGGACGAATGCTGAAAAAGTAGACTGCATATTACGGCGTGCTTAGGGGTAGCCCAGTGGGCACCGCGCCCGACTGTCATGCAGAGGTCCCGGGTTTGAATTTTGGGACCGGCAGATGTTTTTATTTACTCCTAAGACGATGCTTCTGGAAAATTTGAGAAGGCCGTGGTTAATTCTATATTTTAGTACGGAATGTTCGAGTACAGAATGTTCTAGAAAGGAAAGTGCTATAAAAGAAGCCCCGCGTGGCCTTATGCAACCAGTTATCGCTTGTGCTCGGCCCTGTTGCATTGAAGACACTCGACGCCTCCGACGTGCTGTTATTTCCCTCTAATTTGGGCAAAGTTCGCCCCATTAAACGTTCATTTTGTTCAGTTTTACTTTGCCTCATCACCTATTTTTGGTGACAATATTTCGCTGGTTACACCCTTGGTATTTTTTAGAATTTTTGTATTAATTGAGTCGACACCAGCCAAGCTGAAAATTTTGAGGTTATCATCAATATCGCAATTTCAGACGGTGTTATAGAAATAGTGTTCCTATACCTAAAATCGACATCTGGTACAAAAGGTAAGAAGGAACTATCTCCATCAGTAAAAGTAGACTAAAAGCAATTGTTCAAAACCGTAGGACATACAGCGTCCGAAATAACACTGCCATCATTGTTCATCAAGAGTATTGAACAGGATGACTGATATGAGAAAATAAGTTTCCAAAACGTTTTTTGGTTATTCTATAATATTAAAGGCAGGTCACAGATATAAAATTTGTCTTCGAAGAAATGCATACGTTCGATACAGAGTTTGGCCCAAGAGTTATATTTGGTCCAGGCTGCCTCGACATTCGAGTTTTTGGCTATCTTTAATAGTCTTTTCTTTCTGTTGCCCTAGTTTTCAAAATCTTCCTTGTACCGGGGTTTAGTGCTGTCTAACCAAATACGAAAGCATAGAACAAAGGCAAGAATAAATTCTACCAACTTCTGTTTGGAAAGTAACTAGTTGTCATTAACTGTACAATTTAAAAAAAAAAAAAATTTACAACATAATTGTCAGAAAATTTCGAGAGAGCTATGTTAAATTTGGCAATCACTGGGCCACAATACCACTAGCAGACATTAGTTGCTAGAATGACAGCAAGCTGAAGTTTTCAAATAACCAACCTGCAGCAAAAAGATGTTTGAGTGCTCCATCACGGCTGTGGTAGCGTGCCTTGAATGACCGGCATGGGATAACGGCTTTTGTAGAGGCATCGCAGCTGAGGACCAATGTTGGCAGGCTCCTAATGCTCCTAACTTGAAATCCACCAGGACGGGTTTTGGGAGCCGCTGTTTCCCGTGGTTGGCTCGAAAATGATTGGTTCAGTGGCGTCCCATGGTCCGTCCAGCACATGGGCCCCGTCATTGCTGGCGATGCTCAGAAGTATAGTCTGCAACAAAAATATGTGTGAGTGCATCATGGCTGTAGTAGTGTGACCCCCCCCCCCCCTCTGAATTCAGCTTTTGGAGCAGGTGGTTCCGGTTCATCACCTTGTAAAAAGCGATGCAAGTACTATAGAAAACCCCGCAGTTCCTCAAAGTGCCATAAAAACTATTTTAACTGTGATTAAACACAGACAAATATTTGCAGCAAAAAGATTGTTGTTGGAAGTGTTGTAATAGAAGGGGATAGAAAGTAAAAACGCAAAACGCCTTTAAATCTCGATCCATTTACTAAATCAGTTCAGTCTTCGACAACTGCAGGGCAATAAAACTATTTCAACAGAGCGAATAAACCACACGTTGCAACATGCATTTTTCCTTAAAGGGATGGTGAACCGAAATTTGGATTTCAGAAAACAATGCAGGAGCTGTAGGTGGGACGCTAGAATCCCTACGAGACTACTCGTAAGGCGATATTTTGAATTGACGGCCGTATTTTTGGAAAAAGAGGTCAAGATTGAACGAGGCCGACGAGGGACGTGGCGTCAACGTATCTGGTTTTCTCCTCTCTTCGCTTCGCCCTATCAAGGCGGCGAGGCGGGGAAGACGCGAGACCGTTCCCTTTCCTTCTCGGAGAAACAAGACGTCAACATATCTGGCAAATGCACCTCCTTTTTTTAGAAAATATGGTCGAGATATCGCTATAAGGGTGATGTTTTGGTGTTTGTAGCATCCCGTTACACGCTTTTGCCGCCGTGTTTTGTGGAATCCAGATTTCGGTTCAGCATCCCTTTAAAATGCAAATACAGCGAGGAAGAATCGTACGATTGTTCCTCAAGTAATTGGGGCCACTGAAACAATGATTGACACCTCACTTTCTCCCATGCAAGGCATCAATAATCGTTCCAGCCAAAAGGAAGCAACCATAAAGGAAAAGTAAAAGTTGAAAACTTTTTTCGGAAAGTGGCTACTTTTCGCTCAAGCACATATTTTAATGGTTGCTTTTACGTAGAGAAATATAAGCGAGTAACTTGGGGTTCCTTAATTTCATGAAAGGACAAAATTGTTTCCGTCTATGGCAGAGTGCTTGCTCAGCTCACCGTCGGACAGAAGTGGTTCGTGTACCTCAGTCCTATTTATTATCGAGCGGTAACATATCATATCCGCTGAAAGTATTTAATAAATCATAGTGGCAAAAGCAGGTGGCACGTCTTCGTCTGCTTCCAGCCAGCATCTAATGATGTCGGTGGCGCCATCCTGCGGTACGTTATGCAAGCACGGTCGTCGTTCGCCTCGGTAGGCCTACCGCAAAACGAACGAACCACTGGTCTCTATGACAATTGCCGGATCACGCATTCCCACTTCCTCGCTGCAGCGCGAGTGCGGCCACCGAACAACCATCTTGCACGTCAAAAAATTGTTTTTGGAACGTGGCGGAGGCTGGCGGCAGCGAGCTGAAGACGTTTTCTACTTGTTTGTCGTCATTTGCCAAAGAAGTTCTTTAAAACCATGTGTAAGCCGTGAAACTTGCCGTTGAGAGAACGTGGACATTTTTACGGCAGCAGAGTGCCACAGGAAAAAGGCATAACTGGTCGAAAGCAAGTTTCACCGGTCTAGCGGCGTGATCAAAGCTTCCCTGGCCCAGAAAAGTGCTGTGTCTCTGTGCCTTCCCATGCTCAGATAACTATCAGGAATCAATGTGTAAATGTGCTTTGCGAGTGCAATGAACATGAAGCCATATGTGCTTCTGGAGCAGCGTTTTACTTTACTCTGACGGCTGTATTTGTAACTTCCGGCACTAGCGGTTCAGAAAGAGCTTGATCCAGTGTCCAGTGGCAACGAACGAGGAGAGGAAGGTACACACATTGTTAGCGCGAACACGACATCGGCACATTTTACTTCCAAATAGTATTAGCGAACACAAAATGTTTTGGCTTACATTATATGAGCTCTTTCCGTAGCAATAATAACTTGGATGACATCCCTTGGTTTCAAAGAGAAAAACTGGAAAAACCAGCGATCACTTGTTCGCACAAATTGTGTCGCACTCAGCACGTCTTTTTTTCGTCGTTAGACGGTTTACAGAATATTGTCCACAACAGCTCCTCAGTAGGTTTATAATGATCAGTGCTGACTCATTATAAACCTACTTTATTGCACTTGACGCTTGAGCGCGACTCGCCTAATTGGGATTGGCCAAGGGACTGCACACGACCGTATGGGTCGCGCTTCAAAAATTTTAATTCTCGCTGTCTTGTAGGTTTGCCTTCAAAAACCAAACTTGCTCCGCAGCGTTGCTCTATTTGTGCTGCCATGTGATTCATTAGAGCAGATATGGAACTTGGATAATAGCCATGGTTAATAGTGCATAAGAGCAACCGTCCCCATATTGCTTTCCCCCTTTATTCATAGCAACTCGCCGGAACAGCTGGACGACCCAGAACTCCGTGCCCGATATATGATGCAATGACATATACGCGCGACACACCTTCAAAACTTTGCCGCGGCGCCGATTCTTGATCGGTATCCAAGCGCGCGAAGGCAGAGAGACGCAGCGCTTCGGCGTGCCAAGGAAGCTTTGATCACGCCGCGGTCAACTTGATCTCGACGAGTTGCGTCTTTTCCCTTGCGCACTGCGCTTCCGTAAAACTTTTCACGTGTTCTCAACGGCAAGTCTCACGGCTTACACAGGGTTTTAAATAACTTCTTCGGCGAATACCGACGAACGAGTAGAACACGTATCTTCAGCACGCTGCCGCCAGCATCCGCAACGCTCCAAATAGGCAATTTTTCGACATGTAACATGGCCGTCCGGTGGCCGCACTCGCGGAGCGGGGATGCGCGATGTGAAACGAACACACCACTGCCTAAGACAATAACTTTTTGTTTAATAAATATTATATATATATATATATATATACTAAAGAAAATATGACATGCTCTCTTAAATTTCAGCACGCGAGAGCGCCCATTATAATTATTCAACGAGCGCGGTTCAGTGTTTTTCATTCTTCTGTTCTTCTTACGGCGCCGGAAAGCGAAAAGGTACGAACAGGAAGTGTTCGGAGAAACCAGAACAAACCAAACTCCCATGGCAATGAGCCCTTTTCCTGCACACGTCAATCGAGTCGAGTCTGATGCGAGGAAGCGTTGACCTCGTGCGACTGAGTGGGGAAAGCGGAAGCAACAAGGTTGAGCGCGTTTCCTGACACAACACGCGCTATCGCGTTAAGTTACGCGTCTTTCATTCCTTCTGCACTTCGATTACCTCTAAAAGGCGCATGCGAAAATGATCTACTTACCTTTTAAGTGCGGTTGAATGGTGACAGGTGATAGCGGCAACAGCGAAGTCATGGAAGGGCTGTCATCCGGACCGCCTGTGGTGGTTCCCGCGCGACCGAGCGCACGCAGCGGTGTCGATGCTGCGGCCAGTAAACATCACGTGACGGACGTGTTCGTCCGCGAGCTGAGTGCACCGGCTTTCGTCTCCCTCCGCCGCTCCGATGGCGAAATGCCGCCAGAGCAAAGAGATCTCGCCTCGACGGCGTTTTGCTGCGCGCCGCTTCAACACCTTCTTCTTCTTTTTTTTTTTTTTTTACAGCGTGTGTGTCTTGCGGGTTGGGCTCCGTCACTCCTAAGCTGAAAGCGTAGAGGAAGCTAAGGGGTGCCCGGTGAACTAATCGCACGTCTGTCCATAATCACGTGATCACGCTCCCTCCTGTAACCACGCGCAGAGAGCGGGGCAGGTGGTAACTGGTCCGGTGGGCGCTTAGCTCGCCCGGCACTATCAGCCCAAAAATGAAGGGAGTTCCGCCTCAAGGACGCCGAGTCCGCTTACAAAGAGATTTGGAGATATTGGTGATGGTGTAGGGCAGTGTGGGGAAAACGGGTGGGGATCTGTCCTCTCATCACCCTCTCTCACCCTTTCCCAGGAAAGATAGAGGTCTTGCACCAGGCCGAGCGACCTTGTAAGCATTCCGGCTTCGAGGCCGTCGGTGCGTGCGCCTTCCTTCACCCCCCCCCCCCCCCCCCCCCCCCCCCCCCCCCCCCCCCCCCCACGCCGTGCGGGGGAAGGGCGCTCGAATTCTTTCGTTTGTCTCTGCTGGTATCTGCTTGCCGGATATCCAAAAAACCAATGTGGTAGAGATTGCTTAGACATGACAGCTCTAGCAAGAAGACAAAAGGAATCTGGCAGACACGACGCTCCGAACTCAGCCTGAAGCCTAATGTCAACATTAAAAAGAGAATGATAAATCAAATGTCTCCCAACGAATAAAAAAGAGGCAATATGATTTTCAAGAAAATCGTCAGCCACTTTCGCGTTGCCTTGGAGCACCAGCGAAGCTCAAAAATAAACAAAACAGCAAAACATGCGCACACAAAAAAAAAACAAAAAAAAAAACAGGCACGCAAACATGTGGATTGCGCCAGATCGGTAGTCTAAAATACCACCACATATGGGCGATCGTACGGGTGTAGCATTATAGCCTCACGTGCAGAATCCCTGTGCGAGCTTCAACCAGCATAGTTCCATGTCTTAAGCTAATACGTTGAGGGTCTACAAATGACGGCATGATTACGTTACACACGCTCGCGTGCACACTTGCTGTCTCTTAATTAAAAGCAGAATGCTCCGCCGTCACGGTGAGGACCCGGCCATGTGATCTCGGGATTCGCGTCATGGGCTTCTGATCAAGCTAGCCTT